>NC_136695.1:11529609-12029609 GCF_947650265.1 Symphodus melops | reverse complement strand
AACAGGAAAACAGACTTTTACAGGAAGTTTTACAGGAAAACTGATAACTAGGCTTTTGAATAACATTTTATAGACGTGTGTGATTTTGGATGATGACTCTTTTTTTGTATTTACATTACAGCTCCCTGGGCCCACATAAAAGTGGTTCACTTTTCCAAATAGCATCTGTAAATATCAGCACTCGCGATAAGAAATTGAACTTCTCAGTGGTAGTAATGCTGACAGTGCTGATTGAAACTACATTTAAAAAAGAAGATTGAACAGCCATCAGCAGAAACAATCCCACTCTTACTATCTGACCTGAAATCAAAACCTAAAAGCTTCATTGACTAAAATAAAATAAGAGGTGAAGAAATATCAAGTTCAGTTTTGGGGAAAACATGATAGAAATGTGTTCCAAAGATTAACCCAAAAACGCAAATTAACTGCTGATATACCTACATCCACATATTTTAATTATTTACAAATGCAAATTTACAAATTGTTTTAAAGACATCAAGTTACACTGAGGACATTTATCAGTCTGTCTTAAAGCTTTAAAAAGGTCTTTTTTATGTTAATGTAAATGCTCCACCTCTACAACACTTTGACTGAAAGCACTTTATAAATGAAGTTATTATTGTTATTATTGTTATTATTATTATTATTATTATTATTATTATCATTGTTGTTGTTATTATTATGAATTCAGACTTTTCTGTGTTCATTTCGACTTTCACGTTAGTATTATGTAATCTATCACATCAGTAATCTTTGCATGCAGGACAGCAGTGGTCTAACCTGACGGTCATAATGACACTCAGAGTCCGAACATTGAAATGAATGACTCGTGAGTGTTTGCATAATGTATGTGAAGCAGAATTGATGCAGGAGGCCTTAAACCTGTGCGGCTCGATTCACTTTGCTTTTAAAGAGTAGCTGTGGATATAGGTTAAAGTCTTTAGCCCATGAGCGACCCTCCTCCTCCTCACCTCTGTCCTCGCTGACCTTAAACCTTCTTGACCCCGACAGATCTGCTGTATTACTGCCCAGCATATCCTAACGCCTGCTCAGGCTCTGTACAGAAAAGTAGCATAGCAGAAGGAAAACAACTGACGGACAGATATTTTCACAAGTAGAGCCAACATTAACTGTTTTCTAATTCTTCTATTTGGCTGGTGATTAGATTGCTGTTATTGTAGAAATAGGGTGACTTAAGAGTAGTTCATTCTTGTGACTCTTTTGGAAGGGGCCAACAGTTTCCAGCAGAAAGACAGACTCCTAAGTGCCTTCTTTATTTCCATATGAGTGGCTCTGCCCCACCACAGCAGGATGTCTTTTCTTTTCCCGCAGCAAAAAAAGGACTAAACAATAGTGACATGCAGGCATGTCAATTACAGCGCTGTCTAAAAGTCCTGCTCATTTAAAAAAGCAAACTTTCATCGTTCAAGTTGGGATCCGGTAGCTGAAAGAGAAATGTCTTCTTTTTTTTGTCCATCTGTGATCAGAAAAATGAACATTTCTGACAGGATGAAGACCAAACTACCTACTACATCTGCACCCTACCCCCACCCTATTCACACACTCACACACACACACACACACATACACACATACACACACACACACTCACGCTAGATCAAATTCTGGCAAGGTTAGGCTAACGATCAGTTCCTCTGCGCGCTGAATGATTAGCTGCAGTAGCCTGGAGACATTTCCAGTTTGTTTCCCTGAGTTGGTCAGACATGCAACATCACTGGCCTTCAAACTCCACTAACTACATCCACCATGTTCGGTTCAGTCTGTAATAATAAAAAAAAAAGAGGAAGAAACTTAGCACACTAATAGATGATGAATGTGGGTCAGCCGAGAGGCAGAGAGGCTAAAAGAAGAGCACAGGGTTCAACGCTTCGAATGTTTAAAGTTGTTGGGTTTTTTTTTTCAAAATCAAATGAATAACAATGGAAGTTCCTTAAGGGAGATAAGTGTGTGTGTGTGTGTGTGTGTGTGTGTGTGTGGGTGGAGTAGGTAGCAGTTACATATTTAATTTTTTTATTTTTTACTCTAAAGTAAAACATATTAACGGGGGATTTGTGTTGAATTTCTGCTTTCAGCTTTCCAGGAATCACAACGCAAACGAGTGTTGAAATATTCTTCACACGAGCCGTGAGCCCGGCTGACGCTCTTCTCTTTAGCCGTCTCCATGGTCATGGCCGGGCAATGGGGTCTGGTGCCATGATGACAGTGTTTGTCTTTATATCAATGCTGCGTGTCATTTGAGGTGGCTGTATTAACAAACAAAGGGGAAAGTAAAGACACGGCGAGCAGACAGTTCCCACCTGTTACACTCCGGTCCCTTGATGTAAATAATCATCAGCCTGTCTTTTCACTAACTGAATTTTCCTTTACAATGACAGAATAAAGTCAGGGGGGAAAAAACATGTCTGTTTGTTGTAACACATAATAAAACGTTCAGGAGTTTTGTAAATATGTGAAAACACAGTTTGAGAGCTAAACTTTACTTTTTTCACTCCCATCCTGAGTGTGTTTATGAACTGGTGCACGGTGGTGAATGCTAAAAAGGAGCCTCTCTCTCTCTCTCTCTCTCTCTCTCTCTCTCTCTCTCTGCTTAGGAAACAGTTCACCCAACCCCCACCCTCCCCCTTAATACCCTCTGGGCTGCTGTGAGTTTGGATTAAGTTTGGGTGCCATGTCCCCTCCCTCCACTGAGCCCGGCCGTCACCCCTGCAGAAAACAGTTTGTGTGGCCCATCAAATATGAACAAGGGCATTAGGAAGGCCAACAGTCTCACAAAGAGATAAACAGACCGCACCGGCAACGTAGGAGAAGTGTGGGAGACGAGAAAAACCTGTTCAACGAACGAGCAGTCAGTGGCAAGATGCACCGCACAACACACCGAATACTTTCCATCGTATTTGTCTGATAAATATTTATCCGGTCTGGGAGTGCAGGTCGCTTGTGTGAGCTTGTTTGAAAGAATCAAAGAGACTGATTTTTTTTTTTTTTTTTTTTTTAAATTCAGCATGCTATCAGGTGTTTACGTAACAGATATGACTGCATCCTTTTAAGTTTACCATTTTAAATCTTTCTCATAAAGGTAGTGAGCGCATCCATGTGTGTGAGTGTGAGCAGGATATGTGTGTGTTTAATGCAGTGGATCAATAATGATGGTCTACTACAGTGACATCTGGCCCGGACAAAGAGTGCTGTTCCTTCCCCTGGCAGCTCTCTCTCTCTCTCTCTCTCTCTCTCCCTGATCACAGCCACATGGCTCTCTGGACTTTTTCTCCCAGATAAGCTTATTTCTCTTCTTTAATTCCGAAGCAATCACGGCGACAATACCAGGCGTTGGTTCCTAGATGGAGGCAGAAATCTATTAACGATGATCAGTATGTCAGCTAAACCTGATAATAAGCACAGCGGATGAACCCAGCATGCCCAGCTCCTCGGCGGCGTGCCTGTCATTGTTGTTTCATCAGATCATCGATAATGTGTAAGAAGGAAATCGGGGACATATAATGCAGCCTGTCATTTCGAAAATGTGGCCTTTGAATCATTGCAAGTGAAGTGTGCTTCCACTTTGTGTAAAAAAAAAACAAAAAAAAACGCTGTGAGCATCCTCGGTTCATACAAAGAGAGCTGCACTGATAGCCAGCCCTGATGATCAGATTATCAGCCACTCACTGTGATGCAGCACAGACACTGTACACATCTGGACAACTTGTATTAGTCGTCGTCATGGTTACAGGAGTTGTACAAATTTGACCTGGCAAGTGCAGGGTTATCTATTTGAAGGGGGGGAAACAGCTCAAGCTAACTTTGAACAAGCACACACACACACACACACACACACACACACACACACACACCAACATGTGAGGAATGAGAAGTCACGACACACGTTAATGTATAGCTTCATACTGCCGTTGTACATCTGTTACAATGATATTCCGATTGTAGTTGTAACTTTTAAAGTATATAAAGTTTTTCTCTTGTGCCAATCTCTGAAGGAGATTCTCCTCACACGAGCACTGAATGAATCAATCAATCAGAACGACTTCAATAGCTTCACATTTCAGGAACTACATCACACTGTGGAATGTTTTATCAAAAGATCAGCTGATGTTAAATCCCCTCAGAACATGGAAATATTCACGGGGGATATTCTGTAGTCCCGTGATGACATTAAACGTCAAGAAGGGGGGTTTTTTTCCGCTCTACCTGAATACAGATTGAACTTTTTGTGGAATTTTTTTTTTTTTAAATCAATAGAGTTTTGAGTCATTGGAAACGTTTGTTGATCACAATCTCATCTGAAAATATGTTTTTTTGAAAAAAATAAAATAAAAAAAAGAATCAACATGTGCAACAGGTGAGCAACACTACAGCCGCATGCGTCTCCCTCATGCTACAGACCATGAGTGAAGGCTGTAATGACACCCCCCCCCCCCCTTCCCCCCCCCCCCCCCCCCCATCCGCTGACCCCTCAGAAACACTAACTCCTCTCCTATCTTAATCCCCTGATTACTACATCATTTTTCTTTGGCTGTCATCTGGGCTCTCTATTATACCTGTAGAGCGCTGCGTGGCTTACAGGCAGCCACTCTATTGATCCGTGTGGCTCTGACAGATGCAGGTGCGACCCAAATAAAGGGATTAACCGCCCACATGTCAACAAAGTATCAAGAAAACCGCCAACCAAGACTATTTTAGTATTTAAAAAAAAAAAAAAAACTAGAAATGTGTAGGATGACAGAAGCAGGAAATGTAAAAAGCCCAGTGATTCAGTGCTATGTTTCCCATGGAGGACTCATTTATAATTTAATCCAGGAGCTCAGTGTTTCTAGGCTAACACTGAGAGATTGCCCTTTCAGAGTGGAAACCCCCAGCATGCAGCAGGGAATCAATGCCGTCACCAAAGAACAGACACCAAACCCCTCATATTAAAATGATGGGACTGGCTGGACCTCCAGCAACGAGAGCACTACTTCCTGTATCTGTGGTACCTTTTTTTGTTTTGTTTTTTTTTCCATTTTTGATTCCATACAGCAAAAAAAAAAAAGGAACAGCTGCTAAAAAACAGGTCTGAACTTGTTTCCCATCTGGCTCAATAATTCAACCTCAATATGCCATGGGAAGTTATTTAAGCCAGTATAGGCTGACACATCTTTGCTTTCATGTGGAAAAAAAGACTTGATACAATCTGAAGCATAATAAGAGATGAGAGAAAGAACAGGAGGTGGACTTGATGTCTTTACTTTTTCCCCCTGTATTCATTTGAAGTTCAAAGCCACGCAGTGCGACGTGGAGCAGCTCGGACAGAGAAGAAAAAGAAGTGAAGACAGAGCGAGGGAGTAAGTCAACTGTTAAAAGAACTCAATGGATGCAATCTATGACAGAAGCATGAACACGTATACACCATGGAACTGGAACTTTTCCAGACGTGAATTCCAAAAAAAGTGCCGGAAACCACCCACAAAGACCTTGCTTGGTCCATGCTAATCCTTCCCAGCAGCACATTAAAACAAAAAAAGGGAGACCCCTCATTTCCAGAACAGTCCGCAAAGGAGATACCAGCAGATAGGTGCACATGAACAAGTCTTCAATAAAGGCAAGCAGAAAGGTCATTTTAAAGTAACTGCAGACAAAAAAAATCCTTTAAAAACACCTTTTAAAGTTGATTTAATGAACATAAACTCATAAATTATAAACTCAGACTCATTTACAGTTTCACTTAATGTGTAGAAACCTGAATCTGCTTTTTTATTTTGGCCAAGTGATGAATTTAAGTCTGATATTTACTCTCCTTAAAGCCCTGGTGTTTTCTACAACAACTCTGGGAGGAAATATCTGATCACTCAGCAGCTACTTATACCACTTTGTTTGCTAGCGTGTTGCTTCTTTGGTCTACAGTGTGTATTGTAGAACAGTACAGGTGAAAACTGTCCAGGTGGGGGCTAGACCATCAAAAAACAGGTTGTTTTTTTTCCGAATTTGCACTAATTTACGAATTTACAGGATTCAACATCTCAAGCAACACCTCCATGTTTCATGGTCGCAGTTATTGCGATTTCATTCATCATGGCAGCTTTAAAGCACCTTTTAGTTTGTGTCTATTTTTAGCCCCCCATGTGGACAAAAGCGGTAACGCTCGTCTCTTTGTTGACCTCGTCCTTTACTCACATATTCATGCATGTGTTTTGGAGAAGAAAAAAAAAGGCATCCTGCTTCATCCAGTCAAATTCAACACTCATTTTGAATTATAGCTGTGAAGGCCTCGTCACACACCTACCCGCTAGCAGATTTGACCGCCGTTAAACGTATCGATGGAGAGTCAACCATTAGCTGACGGTCTTGTTTACTCGTGTACGTCTTATAGAGTTAAATCACTTCAGATTTCAGCCTGTTTCGTAACCATCTTAAAACTCATCACGAGAGCTTTCATGTATATCTTAAATATGATCTAATTTATGCAAAACACCTTTTTAAAATGGCACATTTAGCAGAACCAATGACTTATCAATTAGTCATAAGAGAAAACTGCTTTACAGCCAATTATAAAATATTGCTCCTAAAAATAGATCTCTCATGACAGGCTCTGTTTTAGTCTTAAGCCCCCCTGAGTTGGTGAAGGTAAAATGGCTATGTCCGTGGTGAAAAGGCACAAGGCAGTAATGAGTAATGAAAACAGCCGAGTTAGTGCTGCCATTCAGTAAAGGGCCTGCTGCTGTGGAATGTGAGGCGCCATTCATTCACATGGGTTAAAAATGCATTTCTGCCACCACAAAGCCCTGCCTTGTCCTCATTGTTTTTCAGCACACCAATAAAACACTTCCACATTCGGAAAGGAGGAGACCAAAAAATGAATTTCCAATTTCACTCCAACAAATACAAGGGGGAAATGGGGGGGGGGGGGGGGTGAACTTTGTAAAAAAAAAAGAGTCAAGTCTTTGGAAGAGATACAGAGTCGTGGTTTAGAGTTGAAAGTTTGATCATGATAAGCATGAAGATAGAAAAGTAAGCACACACACACTGCTTCCAAAAGACAAACAGTCCTATTGACGCGAGCTCAATGTATGCAGCGTTTATTCAGTGTATGAAAAGAGGCACAATAGTGGATGGCAATCAAATACAAAAAGCTTCATTCGAGTAATGTTGGCGCTTTTGAGTGAGCTGTTTGTGAATGTGAGGCATCTCCAATAGGCTCTCATTTAAAAAAAAAAGTAAAAAAAAAGTTTTCCTGTAATTTTACAACCTTTGTAAAAATGTTGATTTCAAATTAATCATATTCATAACAGTCAACTGGTAGCCACAAAACGTGACATTTAAGTGATCTCAGACTCTCGTATGACATAATCCTCTAAAGTAAAAAAAAAAAAGCCCCTCATCCAAATCTTGATGCAGATTTGTGACGTTCCCTTGAGCAGGCTTGAGAAAGAAAAACAAAACAAAGAAACAAGTGTAGCCTAAAGTCTGTTACAGGACAGAGAATCAGTGCAATGTTCAGAAATTGTTCTCTGACTCTTTTTATTCCTGGTCTTTAAGAACAGGTGGTGCTTTCAAGGACCATTTATTATCTCACTGTTGATTTGGGAAACTTAGGTCATTGATTGTTGTTTTTGTGCTATGCTGTGCTGCTGCACAAGTGTAACCACAGAGTGAGAGCTGCAGGCGGTAGAAGAAATGTTTAACACAGTGTCTGAAATCTGACATGGGGGAGACAATGTAATCCTGTCTGCAAAACAACACTCTGTCTCTCCCTACCTCCCTCCCTCCCCTCTCCTCATAGCTCTCTCTATCTCTTTCTGTGTGTGTGTGTGTGTGTGTGTGTGTGTGTGTGTGTGTGTGTGTGTGTGTGTGTGTGTATGTCTGTGTGTGTGTGTGAGTGTGTGTGCTGACAGAGGAGAAATACTGTATCTTTAAATGGCAAGACAGAAAAACAGCACACTGCAGAAAGTCAATATTTAAGGAGAGGGGGTAAAATGCTGTCAAGTACAGAAAACACACAGTACATGATACTGTGTGCACACCTTATTTGTTTATTAAGATTATTACGACTGCACTGGGATAATACTGACAAGGACACAGAGAAGTTGAAAACACCACATGTAAACTCACCCAAACACATGGTGACAATAGGAATGTTAGTTTGAATGTGTGTGTGTGTGTGTGTGTATGTCGGTCCTACAAAAGGTGACAATGTGAAGTCTTAATAACAGACAACGCGCACACGTTTGTCTTGAGTTTACGTAGGCTACTCCTTGAATATAACAAGTGCGCGGACTCGCGTGCACGTGCAATCACGCGCACGTGCTCTCTCTCGCACTCACACACTGCAAACTATGCTTTTACATAACTATCTCCTCTGATAACTACTACTCCCCCTGGGGAGGATCACTATGACAATCCTATCATATACATTTGATAGCACATCTTTTACCTTCGTAGTTTTTACTGTGACCTTATCGTTCCCTTAACGGATGTTAGCTCTTATCACTTATGGTGTAGCAATCATTTTAACTCCAGCTACTGTTTTCTAAGTTTGTAGCTCTCTGAGGATACTTTGTAACACTGTGTTATCGCCTAAAACACCACATTTATATTCCTTTAAGAAAATAATTTACCCCAATATTAGGCTACAGTAAGACTCTTTCTGTTGGCTACGTGCCATGGCATTGCTGTTGCCATATTTTGCTGTTGTCCCACACTCTTGTTATCACGCTTACGTTCCTTAAAATGAGCCTTTTCGCCGAGGTAGCAGCACATGTCCTTTAGCTGCCCGCTTATTAATCAGTCGTAAAAGAAATGACCACAGGTTAAGAGTCTGGTGTTGTCAACAGATGACTTTAAAGCAGCAGCAGTTCAGCGAACGCACCCTCCAAACAATAAACAATACTAATTATACACACAGTCACTTCCTTACCAGTTAAAACACCCTCACACAGAGAGATGGGAGACCGGTGCAAAGCTCTCCAAGCGCACACGTAAAGAGTCCAGATCCCCAGTCCAGATAAGAGACACTCTTCTGTAGCTTCCAGTGCAACGACCCGAGGTTTAACTCTACAAAAACCGTTAACAGTTGTATTTATCGGGTTATCTCTGACGAATTCCTGTCTCTCCCTGTGTTATAGAACAGCACAGGTTCCTCTCTCTCTCTCTCTCCTCGCTACTCCGCTGTCTCTCTCTCTCGCTCTCTCTCTTGTCGTTTCTCTGTTGCTGCCTTCAGGTGCGGTCGGAAATGGCGCTATTCCAGAGTAAAAAAAAAAAAAAAGACAAACGAAGGAATTCCATTGTAAGTTCAGTGAAGGGCTAAAAGGGCTGGTGGGGGCTTTCTCAGCTCCTTTATGCCATTTGCAAATTGGCCTCAGAAGCTTTTGATTCATATGTAACTTTATAATTATTGACATCAAATAACATATATGCCCTAAATATGTGTTTCCTTCATGAGGATTCAGAGTGTGGGTTTTCTATCAGGGTTTATTATTCCTATTTATAAAAAGTAATAAGAAATAGGTTCTACGTCTGGGTTTAATATTTGTTTGCCCAGCAACAATATTTTCATGATTGTTTTTCAATGCTGTTCTTGGTTTCTCATGTGTTTGTGACTTTTAATTGTCATTTAATAATGTCAGCTTTAACTTGTGCTTTTTACTCAATTATATTTCCTGACATAAATAAATAAAACCCACTGATTGGCGGATGAATTGCGAACAACAAATATTCACAGATTCATCAAAAAGTATAATCATCAATTAATTTAGACCCATGCCTAAATTATTTCCCATAATTTACTTAGGGCCTATTTATGGGAACTCTGAGTAAGCTAACATGTACTTGAATGTGATAATTAGTCTTTCCTGTGTAAGAAATAAATAAATAAAAAGAGTGCATTTGTATTGTTTGTCTCTAAAACAATTGTAATTTTTTCATCAAACTCGTGCAATTGGATTATGGAAATTGCGGAGTTTATGGTAGTACCTGAACGCACCGTGAAGGGAAAGAAGCCCCGTAGGGAGCGAAACACCGAGGACGAGATCGAGGGCGAAAATGAGAAGCAGAAAAGTTTGTCCCTTGTCACTAAACCACAGTCAACACAGAGAGACCACATTTCCCAACATCTCTGTTACATGTTGCAGGGGTAATATGTCTCCATCGCTTCCTATCAGCGGGGTCCATCCGCCGATGTGTTTGTGTTTCTGTGTATTTAGTCTAAGGTGCACAGAGTAGAAAAGAGGCGACAGTGAACAATCATCCCCACAGCAGTCTCAACAAAATACATGCGCAATGGCATTCATGCGTAAAAAGACATGTTGGTGCCACAGTCAGATAGCACTATCCAGCATGCTTACTTTTATCCACATTATTACACATTGGTACAATCACCTGTGTGTAAACGTCAGAGAACTGGAAAAAACACGAAAACATAAAATGTCAGTAGTTCAGATAGTCTTGCATTCAGAGATCCCCCCCCACTCATCACACACGCGCGCGCACAAACACACTCCCGCAGCTGCAGCTTGGCCTCTTTGTGTCCCTTTACCGTATCAGCAGACTAACATCCTGTAGGTGTATTATCATTTGGGGGAAAGAAAAAAGTTACACGCACATATGCGCGCACACGCACTCATTTGTCCCCCTCCCCCATCCACTCCACCTTCAACTCACACGCGCGCGCACGCACGCACACACACACACACACACACACACACACCATTCAGATGAGTTGTGAAGGACGAATATGCGCAAAGACTGAAAGCAGAAGAGAATTGTCACAGAACCTTCCAGCGGTTTCACATCCTCTTATTGGTGGGTGACAAGCAGAACCCTCTCCAGCTAAAGGCACCTGTGTCTTGCTCAGTGGTAATTGTGCCATCACTATTATGTAGGACAATACTTCCTAGTAAATAACCCCCCCCCCACACACACACACACCCACACACACACACACACACACACACACACACTTACACACTCACAAACACACACCCTTCACCACCACCTCCACTCTATTCCCCAGCGTCCACCTCCACCCTGTGCGTCTATCTCCATGTGAATAAAACATTGTTTGAAAGAAGAAATGGAGTGTTCCTCCTTCTTTTGGATGTGTTTGGATGTCTGTTTTCTTATTCTCCTTGCCACAAATGTGTGTGTTTGAAGCTGTGATGATCGCTGTCCAAAAAAAAAGGAGATGAGTGTGTTTAGTGGTGAACTGGTGGAAAGTTTGTCTGGTCCCAGGGTTGATAGTGGAGGATATGAGTCAAGTCTATTCCTACATTTGTTCCCTTTGAATTACTGACTTTAAGTAAACAATGTTTTCAAAGATTGGCATAACTGACTCATGCAATTCACAAGTATCGTTTAACTGGTCGAAGTTATATTGTGCGTGAAAAGGGGTGATTAGAAAATAGTTTTTTTTATCACCATAATGACACCGTGTTTACATATTATGATCTCCAACAGGTCACATAAAATCTTTTTTTCTTTTCTTTTTTTTATCGAATTAAGACACTACACTCTTGCCTTTCCTGCGTGTAACCTATTTATAAATCAAGATCAGACAATCGACTCCCACCTCCAGCCCATTCAAAGCCCACGAGGTGGTCCAACACACAGTGTAATGCGATATAAAAGAGAGTGTAAAAGAGATATTCATACCTTGTTTTATCCACAAGAATAATCCAGGGTGACTTCAAGAAGCACAGACAATCCTAAAGGTGAAAGCATGCTCTTTGCAGTGTATGCTGAAGTGCATGATTGAGTAGGTTGAGTCTATTCTACCTCGGAGGGGTGATCAGGGATTCCAACCCGATGTTTAAACTACTGCCAAAAACAAACTTCATTTTAAAAATAAAGCAATACACTCATGTAAGGATTTCTAAATACAGGAACGAAGCTAACGCCTACATGTTAAGTGAGTACGGCTGTGTCTGTTTTGACATTTCCTGACGACCCCTTTTCAGTAGGCAAATGGTTCCTTCCACATTAAATGGAACTATCTGCTTTTGTCTCATCAGCGAAAAGTTGTTGATATCACTAAAGACTCCGAAAAGTGTGTTTAGAGTTCGGAAATGGCAATATCGTATTGATCACGCTTGAATGTATATTTTAAACGACGTCACATTAAATTCAAGGAACATAACTAAATATGGTGTCATTAAATAGTCTCCTAAATAAATGGCTTGAGAGTATACTCCCTCATCCACCCTTTTGCAACACCCACAGCTGTGTCCAGGGGAGGGAATAAATCAGCCTATATAGGAATGCAGAGGAGCCACGTTTTAGGCAATGGCAGGAAACCCAAGAAAATATGTCAACGTTCAAGTCTAAATGAAATGAATTACTGGTCAAATGAAGTCTATAAAAGCCCACTTCCCATTCTTTTATTAAATCCATTTATACATGTACTTATTCCACCAGTTTATTATCTCATTCTGTGCTGGCAAGGAAATGTTTTCTGTTTTGAGTAGAAAAGTCCTGTAGGAAATGAAAATACATTCAGACACTGAACATCTGTCCTAGTTTTACTGGCAAACTTTGACCCCCCCTCCCCCCCTTCGAACAATCAAAGTAACTTTTAAACAAACACATCATATTTAGTAATACAGGTTCCGATACTGGCACTCCTGACAGTGACAAACAAACAAAAAAGACAGCTATAACTCTGTAAGCTCAATCTTTGTTGAACAAGTTCAATGTTGTGATTAACCAAGGGGTGAGTGTAGCTAAAATGTTTTTCTTCCTTGAACAGAAAAAGTAATATTAATACTAAATTTAGTATTTTCATTGTATTTAGAGTTACATAATCTGATGGGCATCAAAAGCGTTAAAAGCCCTTGCAGGACTGGAAAATCTTGAAAAGCACGAGATAATTAAAAGGTGTAGAAATATTCAAACAGATCCAAATAAATGTGATTAGTCATGTAATTATCTGTGAAGTCACTCTGCGTACTCCCACAACAAGGCTGTAGAGCTTCACTACAAATATGTATGGTTATGTACTCCAGTTTATTGTATACTTAAGTCATGTGTAATAAGTGTCACTCCACAGTGTCGTTGTGGGTGTTGTGCAGAGGTCAGACTTGTTCGCTCAGCATGTGTTCAGTGAGAGGGAGCCATGTTGTTGACTGCTGATGTTCCAGTGAGTTAAGACGTACGGACATGCTATCAGCGACAAGCCCCTTAAATTGTAATGACAGAAGCAGTGCTTTGTGCAGCTTGACATGGGTTCCCTCAGCTTTTACACACACACACACACACACACACACACACACACACACACACACAGTACACACTCACAGACACAAACACATGGGAATCATAAGCACTTAAATGCATCACTGTTTCCCATAACATGCAAATAAAGACTGTGCTTATATCCTAAAACCCTTTTTTATGTCCGTACATGAACATGTGAGACTGCTAAGAAAGTTCATAATGAAATATGATTGTCTAAGCATATAAACAACACACATGGAGACACCAGCAGAAACCACACACACACACACACACACACACACACACACATACACACCTACACACACACACACACACAAACTGCTAAAATTCAGTGATGCATTCTTGAAATGTGATCTGAACAAACACACACACACACACACACACACACACACACACACACACACACACTCCTGAAATGCATCATTGCCAGCTTTGAAAAATGTGATACTCCCATTCTCACAATGTCACCACTGACGCTCCTTATTAAATGCATGTGAAAACCATCCAGTCACACCCATGAATATAATGCCAAACACACACATGCACATAAGTGATACATAGTTATAACACAATGAACAGAGGCTGCTTGCTGTCTTTCTCCCTGTAGTGTGTGAGTCACTGTTCAGATACTTCCTGTTATAAGATATCTGTCTTTAAAAAACAGCCTTTTTCTCTCTTCATTCCTGCCTTCCAAGTCAGAGGGAATGTCAGTCCAAACATTCACCAAGGTGTCCTCTCCCGCTCTCTTTTTCTGTATGTGTGTCTCTCTCTCTCTCTCTCTCTCTCTCTCTCTCTCTCTCTCCTTCATTTCTCTCTCAACTGGGCAGCAGAGAAGCTCCACTGATGTTCGTCAAATGCCCTTCAGACTGCGGGTCACCCACTCAGCATTTTAAAAACATAGCTCGGTGAAACTTCACCTTTCAAAATTAGGGATTAAAAAAATGGTCTTCTGTTCTACTGTACATGTGCAGACAACATTGTCTGCATGCATTTGCTAAATTCTCACATGCAGAGCTGCTTGTGCATGCGTGGCAGACACAAACGCACACCTAAGGGCAGCTCTTATAATAGCTCCCTGCTCTATTCAACACAATGATGTGCACTGTTCCAAGCAGCATTGATTTACATTGCTGGTTATGACATCTGCGTGTCTATGTGTTATCTGAATACAGGTTAATAAAAGATGACAAATAAATATATATTATGTAAATGTCGAGTTGGATGGAGCGGTAAAAACCATAAAGAAATTCATCCACATGTATTCTTCATATTGTCACGTAAACATGAGAAAATATCCTTTAATTTGAAAAGACTTATACTGACTTTAATCTTCCCCTCACATGGTTTAATAAATTTGATCTCTTTTCTGAAAATGGCACAGGCATACGCTTCCAGGATACGCAGGGCTCAGAAGCCTTCTCCAGTGACTGACACCTTCAGCCCCCTTGTGCTCAATTAGCTCGTAGTGCATTAGCGACAGAATGCTAATTGTCAGCTGGCAAGGAGAGTCCTCAAGGAGATACCTCAGGGAGTGTTTGGGAGGGTGGGGGCTGGTAGGAGGGGTTGATGGTGGGTCTATGCTTTGTTGCCTAACCAGCCCATGAGCAAATACCGTATCACGGAGCAGCAGGAGAGAGCCCATGTCATCGTGAAATATTGATGGGATATCCCATTACATCCTTTGAGTAAGGCAAATAATGTACCTTTGGACTCCGACACCACACCTTTTTCAATCCAGCTGCACTAAAAATAATTTAAGCAAGATGTGCTTAGTCGAACAAAACAAATAATACTATTTCATGTTTCGTCTTCTTCAAAGCCAGTAAGGTGAAATGTTGGCAGATTCATGTACACGCTTTTTTTACACGTTTTTTTTACATGAGGGGGTTTCCAAGAGATACAAAGCTTTTGAGATTTAATACATTATAGTTAGAATTGAGCCAGGCAGGCTTGTTTTTACTTCCTCATGGTGACAGGAAGAAGTGCAGCTCCCTCACTCTCACTCTTCTCTTTCACTATCTTGTTGACTCAATCTAAAACAGCTTTTTGGATCGCATCTATTTCCTGGTTTCACTGTTCCCCTCCCCTCCCCTCTTTTGATATGTTCACATCTCAGCCCTCTCCTCCTCTGTTTCTCTCCCTCTCCTTCTCTTTTGACCACCTTTCCTCTCCATCTTATCAAATTCCATAGGGTGGGGAGGGGAAACACTGTGGATCCACCCACATGAGTAATCATTCATGCTATTTTAGCACCGTTGTTCACAGCTGGGCTGCAACATCCACCTGCAAAAGCACAAACACAAACCTTGTTGCATCACTGGATCAACATAAATCCAAAGACATAAAAATGGCTTTCCATCAGCACGAAAACATTCTCAAATCAAGCTTATAATAGCTCATTCAGCCGCAGCAGGAAGGGTAAAGATAAAGGTAAATGGCTGACTCTGTTGTTAGTTCAGGGTGTATACAGTGAGTGTGTTTGTGTGTATGTGTGTGTGTGTGTGTGTGTATGTGTGTGTGTGAGGCACAGAAGGGTTGTTGAAAAGTCCTCTCAGTATAAAGGGAAGGTGACTGATTGAGAAGTCCCAGGTTTGTGTTCTGTTGCTAATATAGTTATGCTGTGTAATCGTGCAGTAATAACATCATAATCCCATCTGGAATGAGAAACTGTGGACTGTGTGCTACAGTGATTGAGGCCATTTCCTGTGTGTGTGTGTGTGTGTGTGTGCGTGCGCGCGTGTGTGTGTGTGTCTGTGGCAGTGCATTTTAAGCAGCAGTGACTGCAGGAGAGAGCCTGATGGATACAGGATCATACTGCAGCGCTCACATTGTCTCCAGTCCTCCTCTTCTTCCTCCTCCTCTACCCTCCCAACTGCCTGCCTGCCTCTCAGCAGAGTTATCACTCTAAAAAACACTCACACACACAATGTAGCCCTAACACACCCACACACCCCCCCCCCCCCCCCACACACACACACACACACACACACACAAACTGATGCAGTGTGCATATTCTCTCTATGAGCACATGTGAAAATGACACACAAACTAAAAATGTGCACGAGCTGATTGCAGGAAAACTGACATCCCAAAGAAGCTCACCTACAAAAAAGGCACTTAAAAGGCAGCTACATATACACCCCCCCCCCCCCCCCCCCCCCCCCCCCCCCCCCCACACACACACACACACACACACACACACACACACACACAGGCTCACGGAAGGATCCCATGTCTGACTTATACAAGGCAAACAGGAAGTCGGGCAGGGAGCTGTTGTTGTACCTTTGCCACGTGTGCACGCATG
The DNA here is from genome assembly GCF_947650265.1 of Symphodus melops. Lineage (NCBI taxonomy): Eukaryota > Metazoa > Chordata > Actinopteri > Labriformes > Labridae > Symphodus > Symphodus melops. Next base: position 12,013,066 of record NC_136695.1, on the reverse strand, counting down.
GTTTATCTTAGCAGTGACAGCGACCCTGTTATAAAGAACTGGTCACGGAGGAGGGGGTGTATCCAGGCTGGTCTCAGCCCTTTAATTCAAACACACAGAGGGTCTGTGAGTCCACAGGTTCAAAGGAGATAGAGGGGAGGGAGGGGTGTATAGGCTTTGAATTGGTGAGGTGCAGGATAAGGTGTCTGTTGTATTTGAGCTGCTGCGTTTGCCTGCCTGTTTAAAAGCTTTGGTCCACACATGCACGCTGCAATGTAAAGCTGCCAAGAATGAGTCTCTATCTGTAACCACTACTGCTGTTCATGCGTTTACAGTATCCAGTGACTGTATTTAAAAAAAACCACTCCTTTTAACATCCTTTTTACTGACTCAACTTACTATGACTTCCTCTTCTCTCTTCAGGTCAGTGAGCTTGCTGTCATTTCTGCGGAAGCTGTTTTTAAAAGAATGCATGAGGACAACGAAGAAGGAAAAATGGCTACAAGTCATTTCAAGGCTGTTGTTCTTACTTCTTATCTAAACTACACAACCGTTATATGTATGGAAATTCAATCCAATGCACAAATCTGTTTTTAATACCAATTATTAAAAACTCTTTGCAACCTTTGAAATGATGAAAATTAAAAAAAAAAACATCTATTTTTAATTTTTGAAAAATCTTCTTTTTTTTAACTTTACATAAATGATGTAAAAGCCAGACATTATATTGAAGCACATACGACAACGCAATAATTATTTAAATACGTTGGAGGAAGTAAAGAAGTTATTGTTCCTCATAAATATGTGTTGTTTTTTTTCATATTATTGGATTGGCAACTGAAAAATAGATCAATAAATATATTAATACAATTCTGGGGGAAAAGAGAGATAATGAAGTGAGAAGAAGATATTAGTCAGAGTTAGAATGGTTGATATACTGAGTACTGTGAAACTTCAATTAAAAGCCCAGACTTTCATTTACTTTATTTTTTAAAATTACCCTTTTTATAATTTCAAACAAGCGTCAATATGAGATGGGCCTTTCATGAGTTTCAAACAAAATTCATACAGAGCGAATATGATATACCATCAATTGTTAAATTAGCACCAGAAAGAATATTTATCTTTATCTAAAATGAAGGATATAAGTAAATAAAAGAATCAATGATTTCAACTGATCTTGGATTTGACAGCCCAACCAAGCTGCTGCACTGCTAATATATTATGAATCTGCAATTTAATAAACATTAAATACAGAGAGAGAGGCCTGTTAAATAACTACCTTAAGTAACTTTTTGCTCAAACTGTAACAAGTTGTTAGATTATTATGGGAATAATATTTTGCCTGCCCCATAATGTAATAACTGGCCCAAATAGTAGTTACTATGTTTAGGGCTCAGCATTTGGGTTTTGTTACATTTTTTTTTTAATTACATTTCGGGTCATTGTTTCATTTTGGTGAGCTGTTACATATTGGGCTTCAACCTCGAACTGAGACCTGCTTTTAGTTGTCATAATGTGCAGTAACAGGCTAGTAAAAGGGCCTTTGGGATAGGCTTTTATTTCAAGGTGTACAGCAGTCTTTAGAATAACTAGGACTAATGTTGTTGTTGGTTTTTTTTAATAAAGTCATACATATCCTTTTTTATTTAACATCACATGTTTTCACTATAGTGTCTGTTGGGATTCAGCAAAAAACAATCTTAATGAGAAGCAATTTTACTCTTCCAATATTTGAAGTGTCATGTGGTCTATATTCTTATATACAGTCTACTTCAGATTACACATACATAATCTCCCCTTTCTCACAATAAAAAAAAAACAAAAAACAATCATACCTTGTGTTGAAAGCTGTCATGTAGAACCAACATGTTTATTTGTGTGATTATGTTGTAATTAACACGTTGCCCCGTACGTGTTGCCTGTCTGACATTGTGTCTGACATTGAATCTGGCAGTAGATGAACGCTCACAGGCATGCCATGAGTATGCTGGAGAGAGGCCGGTCTAGACTCCAGGCGACACACCATATGATATTGATTATCTTTTGTTTGGCTATCTCTGCAGCTCCTTGCCCTAAAGGACTTAACTCACATTATTGTCTGGCATGAGGCTCTATTACACTAATTTAGCTTCTACAGAACCATGCTGTAGATGCTGCGCTGCTGAATTGTGACCGTTTGATACCATAACAAGGCAGCAACACTTCTCACTCGATTCACTCAAAGCAGTCACATAATAACTTTTTAGGAGAAAAAAAAATCTGAGTTGCAGCTCTTTTTGATAAACGCTCTGGGTTTGGGTTTATTACAGTTTCAAAAATAAAAAACACGTGTCCAAAAACGTTAAAAATGTGCCAAGGAAGTGGATAAATAGCATGTTGTACACAAGTGCACAATAAAGCTGCATCTGTATCTTGTGGTTCTGTCCAAACCGTGAAAAAAGGGGGTAATTACATGACCATAGGTGCAGGCCAACGCAAAAACAGCAGGCTGAGAAAGTAGATGTGCCTGCACACAAAACATTTGTATTCCATCACATTCATAATATTTTGACCAGACGTTGTCCTCAGGTGACCATTCTTAAAAATATGAGGGCATGTTTTCTTCAGCGTGCTTGAATATTAACATCGTATGATGTAGAGATTTCACTCGAGGTCAACGAAAGGTTGTGTCTGTATGTGTGAGCCGCTGCTTTTTATGCAGTTTAGGTTATGACACAGGGACTAAAGTTTCACGGAGACCCTTTCCTCTCTTTCTTTTCTATTTTCTTTTTCTTGGGCCACTTGTTTTGAAAGAAACACACACTGTGTGCTGTTTGCTTAATGAGGTCACAAAAAGGCTCTTCAGACAGCGAGGCACTTTGACTCGTATGCTAATCCACTGGGTTTTACACATCTTTCCATTTTTTTAAACAATATTTTCATAACTAGAAAATGTGGACAACAACTAACCTGCATCTTAACTTCAAAGAGAGCTTTTGTCTGTTTGTAAATTAAAGAAGACTAAACAAACAAACCATTCCTGCAGGGTATTTAAACAGTTACTATTATTGTAAAACTGCTGCTTTAACAGTAAGGGTGTTTTCACACTTGCACAAAACTTCTCAAGATGTCCCAATTCTTTTTGGGTGAGATACATGTGTGAGCAGAAACAAACACATTTTGCACACATACTTTACCTGGAGTTTTGTCTGCCAGCCCTCTACTAAAATTACTGTGTGAATTCATAATGAGCCTCTGTGTGTCAGACAAACATACCTGCAAGTGGCCACGGATGTGGAGATTTAAATCATAACAAGGCAAAGCAGTGCGCATATTGTGCATGTATTGAAGTTGCTTGAGATTCTTTTTAAAAAAAAATAAGTCACACAATGTCTTACCTCCTGAATATTTGTATTTGTATGTGTTATAAATTGTTAAATAACATTTCTATCTGTGTAAAGACAGTCAGCCTGAAATGTATATTTATTCATTGTTTTGATATTTAAGACAAAAATGGTGCAATAGAATTATGGAAAGATTTGTCTGTCCCCAGAGGAAAGAGTTCTTGCAGAGCAAAGTAGAAGAGCACACAGACATAAAGAGCGCTAACATCACAAAACAAATATCTGAAATCCAGAAAATCCTTACACTGACATCACCAAAAAATACTCAATGCGAACCGTATGTTTGCTTCTGAGTGACGAAATGTATTAGAAATAAAGATCTTACATTTCAGTTTCATACAGTATGAATCGTCCAGCCGTTTGATTAGAAATGTTGAAATAGTTCCTTGATCCCAGTTTAGAACACTGTAAGCCTGCTTTCAATAATCTGAACAAAGCAGTGTAAATACAAATCGTTTCAACATTTATTATGTTTTTGTGTATTGTACAGTGCTCTGTTTAAAATAAAATGTAACAAGAAGATGTGTGACTCAGGCTTGTGGGTTTGATGCTTTGGATTTTTCTTTTTACATTTTAGAAGTACCTGGCAAAGGATTGGAGTAAATGTGCTGACAGCAGGATATTTAGAGACCCAATGTCACTGTCTTCATTTTTTTTTTTTTTCAAACTTGCACCTCTGATTTATCCATGAAACATGATGGTATAGCTTGAGCAGCCACAGAGTTCAGGCCACATATAAGCTGCTTTGCAGACACTTACAAAATCTGAAATAGTACTACTGTAAATCTAAAAACCTGCTTACACACCCACTCAGCTAACCCTCAACTCAAATAATCTCCCTCACTATCACACTCACCCCCACACTCACTCCCTCCCCTGCACTGCTGGAAAGTTGAACCACTGCAACTGAAACTTGGAAAACAACTACAGCAGTTACTGTTGAAACTGACTTCACTTCTTATAATTACTGAAGTGACATCACTACACGGGTACTGCAATGAATCAGTATTTCACTTGAGAAAAACTCTGGGAGCTTGGTCAAAAAAAGATTTCTGCATGAGGCCCCAAAGTGTGACCTTATCAATGAATACAAAATCTATTCAAATCTATAAAATACATCTTGGTTGTAAACATTTATTTACTCATTTTCTCAGCTGGAAACCTTCACTGTATCTCTATCTCTCTAACGTGTGCCTAATGCAGTGATTCCCAAAGTGCAGCCTGAGCCCCCTAGGGGAGGCCGAAGTTATGGCAGGGGGTGCGACAAGGCTGAATATAAGTGTATTTATTCATTTGTCGACTTGACATTGACATACAGTAACATTGGTGCTGTAACACTTTACCATGCACTAGTCCCAGATGCACTGCTCGTGGTGTTTATGGCAAAGTGCTATTTTGCAGCACCTGTCCTCAGAATGCTGTAAATAAAGAAAAAGAGAAAAAAACAATGCACACAGTTCTGCAATGGTAGCAAAGCGCTGCACATTTTGTCAGGTAGACAGACAGTAAGGCTGACAATGATACGAATACAAAGACAAGAAAATGTGAAGAGTCATATCTCGCCCTCGGCGTATTCTGTGCAACGGTGGGTAATGAAGAGAGCCACATCCTTCCTGTGTGAGTTTTTCTGCTTCAGCCTCTATCAACAAAAATACGGATCGAAGCTGGACAATGAAACGTTTAAAACGAACTAAGAGTGGAAGTCTCACAGATACACCTCAGACTTGAGAGGATCTGTAGAACAAAATAAGTCCAGACTATTTAAAATATTGTAGGACTGAAAGTATAAATATAAGAAGATTTTTTTCTTTCTTTTTTTTTTCTTTCGGTTGAGTTTTACATCTTCAAAAAGTCCAGTTTCAAAACATCTGTTTAAAGCAATGACTGTATTTACATCGGAACAATTTCGAAGTTTGATGTTGCAGTATCACTTTTAATTTCTTCCCCTGTAAAAGCCACTGTTATGTTATTTTGTTGGTTTTTCTGTATTTTTTGTCGACAATGCTGTCATGATCTGGGGTTTTTTTAGTGCTTCCCACGTGTGTTTGTTGTCTGTTTTCCCTGTCTGTCTGTTCCTCCTGTGTTTTTCCCTTCCCCCCTTGGCTTGAGTGGTTGCAGGATTGTTCACAGGTGTGGTGCATCATCATCAGCTCCAGTACTTAATCCGGCTCTCCACATGCAGCTGGCGCCAGATTATTGTCTTCACCTCGTTGGTATGGTACCTTGAATCAGGCTCTCCAGTATTTTGATATTCCTGATGTTCTCCAGTGTCTCCGTGTTTTTCACCTCGTCAGCTCCTCGTCAAGACTTACCTGTGTTCCCGTATCCTGTCGTCTACTCGTCTGCAGTTTGTCCATCTGGACTCACCTCACGCGTGCTGGGATCGGGTTTATGATCGTCACTAGGATTATTGTTTCACTGCTCACTTCTGAACTTGCACATTTTGTCACTCGTGTCACTTCCCCCTTGTTATATTAAATCTATTGTTAAAACTGCTTGCTCTGTTTCTGTGTCGTGCATTTGAGTCCAATTCTGAAAACCGTAACAAATACTTTTAAACAAATAAATAAAACAGAAATGTATCAGCACAGAGCATGACTGACAGTGTTTATCCATATGTGTCAATGTATATGGTGAGGGTGACTTGAAACTATTTGTATTTACCAAATGTTAGCTCGGCAGCAAAAGTTTGGGAATCTCTGATGTAATGGACTCTGACACAGTCTGCGCTCATATCGTGGTGCTTGATTGTTGGTGGTACTCATGTATGTTTAAAAATGATTTCATTCATTGTGTGATTCTGTACCGTCTCCTTCTCTCAGGACTCAGTCCCATCAACAACTCCAGCAGATGCAGAGGCTTTGTGTGCTATTGTGTAATCCTGTGTGTTTGGAACCGTGTCCATAGAACATATTGAGCATTGTGTTCCCATGTTCTCATATGGTCTCTAAATAGCAGGAACATGCTGCAACACAGAGTGTAGACTTCAGAGCAGCTTTTAGGTGGACTAAGGCGCAGTTGTTTTTCTGCGTCTTCAAGATGGGAACACATGCCAAACGCACCCACGTGAGCGATGGGCATAAAAATGACAACTGCCTCAGGTGGAAAATAGGAACTTCTGGCAAGTTCTAGAAAATGTCAGGACAGCCAGTGTGCTCCGATATTTTCCCCGTTCACACATGTCAAGTTGTAATGTTTACAACAAATGGAAGAAGGTGCCTGAAGTGTCCAGTGGTGGCAGTTTTAACCTTTGTATCAAGCTGTGTGTAGTTAGATGTATTTATATCGTAAACAAAAGATAATGAATGCTGGCACAACAGCTTTATTATGTGCACAAAGTCTCCACTGATTTCTCACCAGTCACATCACCCCCGCACACTCACCTGCGATAAAAGTTCCTGAACATGACTTGCTGCATTCACACATCAGCTCTCCTTGACTTAGCGCCAACATTTTACTCGAAGCTGGCAGGAAAAACTCAAAACAAAGTTGGTGTGATAGTTCTACTTTCTGCATCAACATATGAAACCCATCCGAAAAGACATTTGTTTTCATAACGCTTAATGAACAGATAATGACACTAAAATGCTTCAAAAGTAAACACCTGAATAATCAGAGGAAATAAGCATAATTCTTCTCTAGTAGTTCTTTCCTACATTAAGTAGAACATTCACTTTTTTATCAGACCAGATTGATGAATGGTAGTCAGAGTCAAATCTGTATAAACAAGAAAAACAAAAAAGGAATATCCTCATCATAGTGTACTCAACTCACGCCTACACATCCGAGACAGAAATATATGATGTAGGGCGAAGAGTAAGAACACTGTCATTCCTGCCAAGAATAAAGCAGGTTAGGTCGTGAAAGAGATCAGCGCCAGCTGTGCATGAGTTGTGGGATCCCAACTGGCACACATGACTGAGATGCCTTGCTCTTTTTGACAATCTGTAACACCGTCCCGTCTGATCTGGTGAACAAACAAACATGTGGTGAGCAGGGCGACGGAGCCTCGTGTTGGCTCTCCCAGCCTAGTTACCATATAGCATCTTCACCTGCCAGTTAGTGCGCCTTTATCTTCCTCTGCAGGACAAATAATTGTTTTGCCAAGCACTAAACACACACACAATCACACGCAGACGTTTTGAGTTGCCCCCCACTTATCTTGCTAATTATATCCAAAGTGTGTTTCTGCGTGTGTGACTGCGTACGCAACGGTGTGTTTGGCTTTCCTACTTATGCCACAGACAGCTGTTGTTTGTATTGCCCTGAGAGCTCAAACACTTTGTAATTATCCCTATCTGTACTTTATTGGAGTGATGAGTGTGTGTGTGTGTGTGTGTGTGTGTGTGTGTGTGTGTGTGTGTATTACTACTGCGGGGGTTAGGTGTGTTGTGAATTGGGGTGGTGCTGCCTTACCCACCCCCAAACACACACACACACCTACACACACACACACACAGGTCCTGTAACAATAGCCCTGACACAGAAGCCATGTTCAAAACAGCTGACATAGAAAAGAGTGAGTTTATGACCTCAGTCACAAAGAATTGGGGGCGAAAGGAGCGTGTGTATGTATGGGATCACACAGAAACAAGTGTTCATCAAAGCAGCGTCTACACACAGAAACCTGTTGCCTCAAAGCAGCAAACTTTACAAAAAAGAAAAAAAAGAAATCAACACTAGATCCAAAATGAATCAGGAAAAATTGGAGTGTTGGTATTATGTTTTTTTGGACGTTAAAAGCAAAGTTAAAGTTCAATAAACACAGGCCTTATATAGGAAGGTGAGGGAGGAAATCATGGTAAAGGCATGCGTGTGTTTGTGGGGGGGGATGGGCAACTTTTTCAATGGTCCCTCCTCCCTCTTCCTCTGTCTTTTTTTTTTTTCTCTTCCCTCTCATCTTTGTTCAAGAGCTGCCCAGCTACAACAAGCCACCCCGCACCGTGAAAGAAAGTCAGAATAAATTACTCAAAAGTGTTCAAAGGGGGGATGTGGGAGGGGGGGTAAAGTCGGAAAGATATTGTCACTCACTTTGAGTTTGTCAGTTTACATGAGATGATGTGTGTTATAATTGTGCGGTGGTGAGGTATGTATTTGATAGAGCATGAAAGACTCTGTGTGTGTGTGTTGTGTGTATGGGCATGAGTGGGTGTGGTAACAGGGAAGTTGCTGTAAACTGTATGTCAATGTAAGAATAACAAAGTTGTTGAGAATATTGAAACACTTCAGTAGTTTAAAAAAGCTGAATTTTCATCACTTATTTACATTTCTCTGCAATGAAGTATAAATACAAAGAACTAAGGAAAATCCTTCATCATCACCATCATGCCTTTTTTCCTTCTCCCCTTCATCACTATAAGTGGCTCTGGCTTATCTCCTGCTTTAATGACCACTGCTGACGCACAAACACAATTTCTAACTCCATCTATATGCTGCGGGGAGGCAGGGACACACAAAGCTCCTCTCTCTCTTCCTCTCTCACTCCCTCTCCCTCACAAAGCCTGCATGCCTCTCATTTGTAAATCACTTAAAAGCATGACAAATGTGCATTGGAAGTTCCAAGAGCGTCCCCCTCGAAAGCGTTTGTGAGTCTCTCTTTCACAACCTTTTCTCTGATACACAACTGTATTGTGCAAACTAGACATATAGCTTGGCATTTGAAGCACGCTTTTTGTTGCTTAATTACACTCAGCTTGAATATGTAACACAAATATTTAGCGCAGTGAAAACACAAGTGTCTTTGTGTTCCAATGAATAATGGCATATATTTAAAAAAAAAAAAATGTGATGGGTGATGTGGATGATTACATTCAGGGTTTTCTAGTTGCTGAGCAGAAAGGAGGTTTGTAGTTGTGAAATAATTTGAGAGCGGAGAGAATGTTCGACTCAAACCTAAAACAAAGGAGTCTTGTCCACAACACTAATCCCACAGGAACATTTCTGCCATAGACTGGGAATTACTGTGTATTTCAATCATGTGATGGACCATCAAGCAGGAGGTTACAGTGTTTTTTTTGTGTGTTTGGGTTAGAATCATAGACTGTAAAAATAAGAATAGAATTCAGTCTGAGCTGCAGATCGATACAACAGGGTTTTACAAGGTAGACTCTGTATGAACAATGGCAATTCGTCTCATTTACACAAAAGATGTGGGGACCAGGTCGAGGTGGGGGGGGGGGGGGGGGGGGGAAATCTACAGCTTTTTGAAGATTATCAATGGGTCAACAAAGGGTCACCAATTTAAAAAAAAATGTAACCCACATGGAATAGATTAAGAAGCACACACAGACTGTTCGAACAGTCAATGTAGCCGGTTTTGTGGACTTACAGTTTGAGCAGAACTAATTCAGAATAAATTCATAAGATATATGAATGACAAACATCTGTCCTGACAAAGGTAGCAAACTGTACAACTCACTCTGTCAGTTCTGTTACACTAAATAGGATCATAAACAGGAACAGGAACACTTTGCTCGTAATGCTTTTACATAGTCATTTGAATATTACTTTTTGCGCTCACTATTTGTCATTGATCAATCCCTATTTAAGCATACATCTGAGAGCTTATTCCAAACCGTTCCTTAACCTAGCAAATGATCTTTCTGTATTTCTCGTAGGAGGTGAAATCTTCCACTGTCAGTGCTTTAACCACTGGCTGGTAGACGAGTCTCCTGAAAATGTAATTACAAGATTAAAAATATGTGACCATCCACTTTCAGAACAATACTTGCTGTCAACAAGGATTGAATGAATGATCGTCTCTCCACTGACGAGACAGTTATTACAGACACAAGATGAGGATATGGTGCCACTCGTTGAATCACAGACAGTTTATGACTCGACAAAAAGGAACAAAACAAAAAACAAGTGGATTCATCCCTCGGTGGCAGGTGGTCTATCATGTGTGTATGCTTAGCTGTCACTGAGAACACGCCTGAGCTGTCTATCTATAAAGCATGTTGACAGAAGTCTTTTAGGTTGTTGTTCTCACAGGAAATCATGGCTTACTGCCAAAACTGCTGTTGTAAAGACTTTTTGAGATAGTCTCTCTTTCATTCTCGAATCATCATGTGGCTTTGGGGCTTGAATTTGAAAAGTTTTCTTTTTCTTTTCTTTTTTTTTATTTAAAAAGAATATTTAACAATATAAAATGTTAAAATGTGTACAGAAAAGTTTATGGTCCCTCCAAACATTTGATATATAATAATATCAATGCACACACCTGCTTTCTCTTCTACATAAAACAGTACACTGGGAGAGACTTAGTCAGTGTCGAGGCAACTAACTGGAAGCCCACACACACACTCACACACACACACTCTAGGGACTTTCTAATGTTGTTACCATTAAAGGTCCCTGTTTTTGCTGACTTCCACACCCTACCTTCCATCTGGTCCATAGAAAGTGTTCCCCTCCCCCCTCATGGACAAGGCTTGCAGTCTTTAAAGATTTCAGATACTGCTTCAGTTGGGTTTGCTTACTTTTGTTTTCATTTCTTTGCCAGCTCGGCTTTCTATAACAGCACTAAAACTATGAATTAGGGCTCTTGTGAATAGTGAGTTTTGTATTAAAGGATTTACAACTTTATGAAACACTAAATATTCTGCTCACCAAAAAATGGCTGCCAAGTTGTTTCTAATTACATATATAAGATACTGTATGACCATATAAGGTATACGATATTAGCATATGATACAAATCTAACTGTTATAACTATAAGGATGTAAAAATAGAAATATGTACCAAACACGAGTATCAAAAAATCAGTGCATTAGATAAAATATGAGAATATAGAGGTATGATCAATGTACAGATCAGTTAAATACACAGGGGTTTGTATAGTGTAATGAGTTGAATAATAACTAACGAAAGGGGTGGTAAAGCAGTGAAATAAGTTCACATGGCAGACAGGATGTCTGACCCTCAGTGGGAGGAGTTACACTGTCTGATGGCCACAGGGAGGAATGACCTCCTGTGGCGTCTGTGGTGCATCGAGGGAGGGATAAGTCACACTGAACGTGCTCCTTTGCTTTTTCCAGTACTTCGTGGAGTGTGTGATATTGTGCAGGTGACCTGCAACCTAGATAGAATCCTCCTCTCTGACACGACCGTCAGCGAGTCCAGCTCCACCCCCGCCTTCTGGATCAGTTTGTTTATTCTGTTGGAGCCTGCTACCCCAGTGCACAACAGCAAACAGGACATCGCTGGCCGCCTCATAAAACATCCTCAGCATCCTCCTGCAGATGTTAAAGGATCTAAGGATCTACTGTTGCTTTCACTTCACCTTTGTTTTATAGCTATCGCTTAATGAGACACTTAAAAATCCAGTGCAAGTGGTTTGTGTGTATAACTCGTCACGTTCTCGCTGAGATAAGCACACAAACTGACTGAGAAAACTGTTTGAAGAGCTCTACACCTGACAACTTAAACCGCTACTGCTATCACATCTTCATGATTCCCCCACAAATATGCGGCTTTGAAAAATTCATGAGGTGTACTTTGTCAAAGGATCAATTATTTATCTCCGCACAGGACTCCAACACCTCCATTAGCCCTCTGGTCACTCCCTGCGCGACTGTTTTCTGTTCTCTTTCACCACAACACACAAACTGAAAGGACTTCAAAACACATCAAAGTTTTCAGCTCTTGTCCCAAACTGCCTTTATTCCTTGCACTTTGGTGTCTTTGTCTCCCGAACCCACACACATACTTCACATGTGCACCTCTGCTCCCACACCCCCACCGCCCCATACTCTTGTGTCTTTGTATGAAACCCCTGCCTCATCCCTATTGTCATGTTAATTACCTATTTGCTCTGTTTTGCAGCAGCCCACCATCTATCAAAGCGCCTGCCTGCTTTTCATCTCGCGCAGTGGCATCGCTACCTGTAATTAGGTTTGGGGTGAGAGAGAAGATGGACTATTGTTAGCACCCTGCAGAGGGAAGAGAAGACATCAGGAAGTCTCCCTGGCTGTTCTGGGTCCGGCCTCTGAAACTGTCTAATTGATCGGAGCCATCATGGGGCCCGAGCTCCATCCCGATGTGCCAACCTTAGGGCAGGAGCGTTAGCATAGCGCTGTGGCTTTTACAGTGTGATAAGGTGGATGTACTGTGTGCATCTGTGAAGTCAAAATATAACTACTTTTTTTATGTACTCTGCATCTGTGTGAGCGTGACTAAAAGTGGGGGATGGGATAATGAATGGCCCTTCTTATTCTGTATGAGCTTTGCATTCAGGCAGTCATGAATTAGTACTCGCTGTACAGCTTTGTGTATAAAGAGTTACACATCCATTTATGTGTGTGTGTGTGTGTGTGTGTGTGTGTGTGTGTGTGGGTGGCACCTTGGTTATTTCACGAGTGTATCTGCACGTTTGTATTTATAGTGGATGTGACTGTGGCGAGGCTGTGCTGCGGTTCAAATAATTTAAAATCCAGATGTGCGGAAGCTTGTGGGAAATCGATCCAGTAGCCGATGGCTCCCGAGCAGGTGATGAGCATACTGTCATAATGCAGTAAGGAGAGAGAGGCAGATTAATATTTAACAGCTATCCAGACTGAGCAGAAGGCTGTTGATAAAAATGCTCAGGAGTGTGGGGATGAATTAACATCAAGGACAAGTCATCACAGTAATACAGTTAGAAGATAGAATTATAATGAGGAAGAGATGAAAATGGCCTCTTCTTGTTACATGTTTGACTTCTTCCCAACTGTGTATCTATTGTGTTTGTACCAGATAGTTTTTAGACACGTGAAGAAAAGAAGAATAAAGATGAAAGAATAAGGAGGTAACACTTTAACAATATAACACATTTTTCATTTATAATTATTGTGAAATGAAAACGTAATTCAAACAAAGGACTTTATGTAAGTTGTGTTTTATTTCGTGGGCTGAATCCTACCAAGGTCACATTAAAAGACTGATTGCTCCCAGCAGCTCGTTGACTATCCCATTTCGAAGGCTCCATCAAATGCCTTTAAACTTTACGTGCTCTATTGGATCACGGAGGATTCAAACAAGATGGACGTTCACGTATCTTTAAAAAAAAAGTGATGTGATGATGGCTATGTAAGCTAGCTCCACTGCAGCTGTTAATGTTGCTAGGTGACAGCAGTGGCGCTGAGTAATGACAGGGTAAGGGCAGGAACAGCAGTTGATGTAAACAAGGAATCGTCTGTAGACCAGAGTGTACAGTTCAGTTCAGTCTGACTGGTCTACAGTACACAGGCTGGGCCCTTCATAGCCTAGTGTCCTTCGAAGGATGCTACCCCCTGAATTGGTAGACAGCTTGTGGTTGGTTCCTCTTCAGGATTAAGAACGCTGAAAAATAGATCCAAGGACGTTTAATTCCAAGTTTAAATACGTAACGGATTGTATAGTGCGTGTTATTCCACTTGAATGTTGTAAGACTTCTGTTTGTTTTTGTACGTATGACTCAAGGTCGCCCTCCTTTAGATGTCATACATGAACTCAACGGCACCCATTATGCCTTGTCAGTGCGACAGACGTCCCCGAGGTAAGTTCCTGTGTGCAGCACCACGTACAAGTATCATACAGTATGTTTATTTTGACCCTATTGACCTATTTGAATACACTGTGATGCAGATGTGTTGATACGCTTGTGTGCATAATTGCTATTTTTGTGTGCTAAAATCTATTTAATAACACTGTACACTAAGTAGCCATGGCTAGCTCGTGCTTGTGTTAATTCAAACGTGACATCCTTTTTTAGTGTGCTGAACCATCAAAACAAGTGAAAGTCTAAATAACCAGTACATACTGTATTCCTCTTCAAGTACATTTTGTATTTTGTGCAATTGTATGTGTTTTGTATTCATTACAAATTATAACGCTTTGCAAGTGTAAGGGAGACTGACCCCAAACGAGCCTAATGTATGACTGACCAGTACTTATTCGTTTTCAGATTAAAAATGGCAGTGTAAACAGGAAGACAAGCTCATGTTTCCAGTAGCCCGCCTATATGTTGACCAACTGTGTAAAAAATGTTTTAAAAAAATCTGACAACAGTTAAAAAATGTGTCCCTGTATTTATATATTTGGCCCATAAAAACAAATGTAAAGTAGAAATGTTTTCTGAAACACTGATGTGAATTTTCAGTAACTTACAATGCGGCACAATAAGCCGTGTCAAATATTCATGGACCTTGATGTGAATTTGAGATTATTGATAAGAATAAACAGTACAAAGTTGTTCACAAAAAAAGATTATTGATAAGCATTGTCTTATTACAATTTCACACGTGTACAAACAGCAAAGTCAGCTGATGTGTGTGATGTAAATAAACACAAGCGATGTGTTGCAGGTAGCTCTTAGCTACTTTAATTCAAAGTAGCTCTCAGATAAGGAAGGTCGGAGAACCCTGCTCTATGTGTTTACTTCCTGGTGATATGCACTGCAGGGACGTCCATGCTGCTCTGCTGACCTTCAGCATGAAATGAAAAGTGTCTGATGCCTCTGGTGTGTTTGGAGGGGCTTTCTCTTTTTCCGAAGATGGACAGCCATGCATTATTGATTACAAAACACTCCTGCGAAGCTATTTCATCTCTCAAGCACAGCTGACCAAGAGTTGGGCTTTATTTTGTGTGTGTGAGTTGTTTTTTTTTTTTTAAAGAGTGTGTGCTTTTTATCCCGATCAGCTGCATGGTTTTGTTTGTGTAAGGCGTTCTCTTTCTTTTCACTCCCCCCTCCCCTCTACAACACCCAGCGGGAGGCTAAATAGTAGATATGCACAAACAGCTTTCTTATCTCCACATCCCTCTGCTCGGTACTCTGAGAACTGCACCAGACAGAAGACAAAGGTAAGCGGAGACAAGCCAGGGAGGAACAATGGGAGAGTGAAAATAAAAATGTTAAGGTGATCACGTCTCACAGCATTTATTTGACTTGATTTTGAGCTTTGTGTTTCAGCTCTTAATAAAACACGCGCCTGCACACTGAAACACACCGTGTATGTACGCATATCAGATGCCAGGATGTTGTATAGTATACAAAGCACATGTTACTTTTCTCTTCATATAATTGTTCTTTATTTCTCGCTTTCACTTCTGCTCTACTTTTTTGCACTCCTTGCTGTTAATATCTAATTATAATTCTTATTAATTCCAGTGTGTCACTTACTGACAGTGAGATATTAAATATTCATTTCCTCAGTGTGTCTTATTCAGATTCTATATTGTTTCTCTCCTCTCTCGTAGCTGCGGAATTTCATTTATAACAATCAAAACTTCCGCTGTCTTTTGTCTCTTTTTGTTTTGTTTTAAATCCCTTGCACAAGTCACCCTAAAGACTGCATAGTCAATCATTTCTTTACTGAAGACGGGACCCAGCAGAGCATCAAGTGTTGCTGAGCGCGGCCTTACCTCTGCGGTCCCCCCCGTCGAGGACGGTCACAGGGGAGGACGCCCATGGCGACCGCGGCTGTCAGATGCAGTTTCCATGATGCCAAAGAATGATTGGTTCCATGGATGGGGACGGTGCTCTCTGACAGCGCAGAGGGAGTCTCTGCCACACCTGGGAGAAGAAACACTGGCAGGATGTGAAATGTTACCGAACAAGGTCAGTCCAAAGGTCATTGTAAGACCTGTCACCCCCTCCCCCCCCCCCGTCATCGAGGAAGTTAAAGACTGGCCTTGTGCTACATAGGGGGAATTTTGTGTCTGAATTTATCCTTTGTTTGGGATGGGAGTCTGACTCAAGCTTTGTCTACTGAATCTGCAGACAACAATGTCCTGGTGTAAAAAAGAAAAAAAACCTTCAAGTCTGAATCAAATCTGACTGTCACTCGTCTGGCGTCGTTAAAATGCAACGAAAGCTTCTGATTGCTAAGAAATCCAGAAATGAATCTTTAATTGCACACGCCTTCGTCCACTGGATACCTCACCGGCAAAGTGCTGCAAACATGCACCACATTTTCAAGTCTGACTCATGTCTAGTCTGTGGCAAAGAGAAGCCAGCATCATTGATGTCAGTGTTGTTGGTGAGGCTTGTTAGCGTGAATGACAAGGCTCGAGACGCGACTGAATAACAGCCCCCCCCCACTCACACTCTCTCACTCCCGGCATGTTTTTTTTTTTTCACATCACAAGTTAGCCCCGTCTTCCACAGAGGTGGGCTTCCTGACAATCCCGCACCGTGAGCCCACGACAATTTTAAAGATTGATCACTCTGCTTTTGATTGCGGTGAGAGGGAAGAGAGACGGCCAGAGAGAAAGGGAAAATAAACGAGGGAGGAAAAGATGGGCGTGGACAATCCCACAAGGTCAGAAAGATGTCCAGTCTTTTGTTTTCAGTGGTGAGATCAGTGGCCTGTGCAGCCACGAGGGGACAGGCAGAGTGACTGGAGGCCTGGCAGGAACAGATGTTCTCACACAATGAACATGCACTTGGTTGGATGCATATTCACAAGTCAAGGGGGTGACTTCCCTTGTCTTTTTTTTTTCTTTTTTGGGAAACAAAGACAATTACAGCAGAGTCAAAGCTTTCTACCTTTTTACCAAGGCCCATATGGAGAAGACATGTTGTCGTGACAATCAGGCTTTTATGAAGGATAATCAAAAGATAAATCCACTTATCAGCGTTGTCATCTAAAAGTTGAAAATAATTGTGGCGTGTATCACTGCATGTTGGATAGTTCAAGATTAAATGAAGTCAAACCCTCTTTATTCTTAAGAAAAACAAAAAAAAGAAACATCTGGAGTGGGGTGGAGCTCTTTTCTCTTCTCAACAAGGTCCCACATTTCATCTTTGAGTGTATTAGAGCGTTGAAACTTTATTTCTCATTATTCTAAGCATTATAAAGTACAGCAACTTTGAAAGATGTGAAAAAGTATGCAAAACTGTCAACATAAATAAATAAATGATTGGCCCTTTTTAACTATTTTGATGCACACACACACACATATATGTATATATAATTTTTTACATTTTTTCTAATTTCATTTTGAACTGTGTGATTCGTCTTCTGCTATCCTGCTTTGCTGCTGTACATTTCTCTGTTTGTGAGATAAATAAAGGATTATCCTAATACTGTTCTCCTTTTGAAGAAGAAACATACACCTCCATAGAAGCAGCACAGCAGTTTATACATGTCAAACGAGCCGTGTGATACTGTGTCACTGTTGGCTGTCGGGCCAACCAAACAACAGTTACACCCATCAGATCATTGTATAAACAGGCAGAGAGAAGAATGGGTCACAAATCAGTCAGACGACACCGTCCCCTCGTTCTAAAGAAACACAGTAGACTGTATACACGTTGTCTTTATTAAACAGATGTTTAAGTGTGAAAACATGAACAAGCTCGCTCCACAAACACTCTGTCTGCTGGCAAACAAACCAAACTGTGACATTTAGAACAGGGGCAACATCGGGTGCAAACTGTAGAGCACCAAAACACAGAACTACAAAGGGGAACACATTACCAGCATCTGGAAAAAAAAAAAAAAAGCAAAACTGACAGAGATCAACGTTTTTAAGACACAAATCAAACAGCACTGGCTGTTCCCTCTTATAATCCTCATGTTACTGTTTATTCTGATTTAGCCTCTGTATTGAGTTAATAATGTTGTTACAATAATCACTATTTCTGTTTTTTTCTTTTACTCAAATTTTCTATTGTAATCCTAAAAGACTCCCCAGGTATTGAAAATCAGCAAAGAATAGAAACCAGTATGCATCGAACATGAAGAAATGTTTGTCGCATGTTCCCCTGCTAAATAACCCAGCAACATTAAATACATGTAACCACAGTTATGTAGCACAAGCTCCTATTTGAATACTTGAAGTTTATGATTAAACTCAACAAACACTTGTCCTCACAGTTTATGTTTACATAACATGATAAGAAAATAACAATGGACGCTCAGATGGTCCATATACAGGAAGTGGATGAATAACAACGTGCTCAGAATTCAAATTAAAAATGAAACCCTGAGGGCCAAACCCTTAAACTAGTTCAAAGTTTTTGCAAAACATATTAATAGGTTAGCATTTGAGTTTGACTTTTTAATACTGGAGCTGTGATACAGGCCGACTGGTTTCATCTAATGGAGACTGCTGGTGTTTAGGAAGGACTGAATGATGAAACTGCATCAAACTGGAAAGACGTTAAGCAAACACTGAGCAAAAGACTCTTCCATTACCTTATTTTACTTCCTCAAAATCTGACCCCGCTCGGTCTCTCGTTCTTCCTTATTTCCAACACACAGCTCTGCTAACTAATGGCCTGTGATCTATTTATACAGCGCATGTTTGTGTGGATTGAAAACATAGACTGTCCTGACTTCTTGTTTCTGTAAATGTATAAAAGACATGCGTAGTATCCACACCAACAAGATGAGAAAATAATAATGAAATATCCATGTTTTTTTTGTTTTTTTTTAGTTAGGATATCAGGTCAAGTGGCATGATACATTTCCAGCACATATATAAAACAGCTTAGAAGAAGCTATAGGATATTTACATCCAGAGGAAAAAGTTGAGGCAGTCGATTCCAGAAGCACACAATTATCAGTAAGGTTTGTTGACACGGCTGGGGTTATAAGTCATGTATAACTCATTGCCTCCCTCTGCTGGTAATAACAGGTAGTGAATACATCGATAACAGACACACAATTATAAGTAACAACACGACATAACACGTTATGTCTGTTACTTTTATGGGAGTTAAAAGGCCAGAAGGGAGTTTATAAACATGCTGTCAAATAGTAAGATACTTTATGAGAATGTTATTGCCTTTATTCCTGTAATACTTCATAGTTCATGTGTCCTGGACTATCAATATTGACTTTCACTGTCTGTTGATTTCTCTTTTGTAGTCTACCACCACATGTGACCAAAAGCAGTGCTTTAGAAATTTACGTTGATTAGGCTGCAGAGAGCTGAGCTAATGTAATAGCCTACTCAATACAGAAAATATAATTACTTAACTAGGCCTATTTTGTATATTATTGTGTTCATTGCTGTTTCACTCAAGTATTGTTTTTTTCTAAGTTATCTCTGTAAATTAGGATTATATTTGGTAAAGTCTGTATGTGCATCCTTTTTAATAGGCTTTTTATCTTATATTTCCACCATTATAAACGTGCAGGGTCCTTAGGGTGTGCACACGCTTTTCAATTTAAAGTCTATAAAGTATTACCATAGTTTTTTTTTTTTCCCCTGAAGTATTTAAATGAATAGTGAGTAGTCAAACAGATTGCTCTTATGAGGCCTACATTGAATGTAGTCATAGGCTGCAAAAAAATAAATAACTTATTTAAAATAATCAATTTGGCCTCACATTAGTTATTGATTACAGTGAGGTGGCCTGCTGGATTTCTCATCATTTAAAGAAAAATGTTTGTGTGTGTGTGTACCTGAATATTGTTCTAGTACAATAACTCAAACGGTAGATGTCTCCCTCCTCCATGCAGCTGTGTGTCTTCATGGATACGACGCTGTCTCTACTCTACAGATGACAGAGTCGCCATTTTGAAAAGCCTCTCGTTCACAGCACACCCACCCTGAGTACTGGAACTATGCCGCGGGGCCGGCCTCGCAAACAGAGAGTTAAAAGCAACGACGAAACAGGTAACAAGTACCAAAATGCAACTAATAAAAAATACGGAGTTTGGGCTATCCAAATAACCCGCCATTGTTTGGTTAAATAGCTCTGCATCTTCTATAATGCCACTTGAATGTAGTGTATATAGTCCCCGGATATAGTATTGCGGGTGGGCTTTGCTTTGTGCAGCGAAGGAGTGATTGAGGCGGAATGATATTAATAACATCTCGGTGCCTCTTCTTATTGGCTTCCAGTCTAAATTGGTGTCCGCGAGGAGAAGAGCAGCGGCAGCGTATGGTGTTAGTAAATAGCTGGTCGTTGCACTTAAAATTAGTTTATTTTGTAATTCATTGTTAGCTTGTGGTTGCTAACTAGCTGACTCGATGCTACTGGTAGCATGAAGGCTAACACGCCGAGTTGTTTGCGGCTGTTATTTAGTTATTGCAGTGAAGCTGTCCAGCTGCTCATGGACGAGTCAGTCATCCTGAGCTGTGATTTTACAGTCTTTAAAGAAAAGACATGATCCAGACAAGTGTCGACATGTTTCTCGAAAATCATTCAGATTGCTACTAGCAGTGTTATGTTATCATGTTTGGCCAAACAGACTTTAAGACAACGGTAAAGGTCATGTTAACGCGGATAGATGCAGGTGAAGTGAACCTGCTGGACATACAGTTCATACAGTGGTGAATAAATCTCTCACTGTTCAGTCTGTGTCTGTGTCAGTGAGTGACCGAGGACGTGAGGAAACAAACTGTTGAACAATAGAGTAAAACGTAATGCAATATAAATATATATTCAAGGCTATTCAAAGTGTTTCACACAGACATTTAAAGCACCATGACAAATGGGGGAAATAGACATGAAATAAAGAACATTTGAAATTTATAAGAAGAAAGTTAACACTTAGAAATAAGGGCAAACATGGTCTTGAATAACTCAGTCTTACACGTCACTGTTGATGGATTTATTCAGTGAGTGAAACAAAATCATTTAGGCTATATTTTTTATTTCCTTACAACCATGTGAATTTAATATATTTCAAACTGAGTCCACACACACTTGTCTCTGTATTTTCTTTATGTACCAACACCCAAGATGTGACTCTGGTTAGTTATTTCCACCCTGACATTTGAAGGATAAACATTCATGAACCTGAATATTTTCTAAATACTAAATAAAGACTGATATCAGAGTGTGTCATTTTCTGTCTCAGTCTCTCACTTATGATTCTGTCAGATGAGGGTTTCATGCGTAACTCTACGCCTACACGATGTGTACCCCAGGAAGGTTGTGGAAAGGCAACAAAAGGAACCTATTAAACATTTAAACTTTAAAAAGTTCTTGTCAATAATATTCTGTAGTGAAATTAAGACTCCATGTGGTATCTATGTCCATAGTGTTTTGTCTTCAGTTTGCTAACTTTGTCAAATATCTACCACATTTTAAAATTTGAAGCGGCTCATTAAATGATGGTGTGTATAAAAACAGTGTTTATGAAGCAAACGCTTATTAAAAAACATAAAGTCACAGGATTGTGCACCTGTGTCATGAAAGAAGGCTCCAAATCATATCTACTTGAGCTGTAATCAGAATAGACCCTCTTGTGCAAAACATGGACGTTCAAACCTCTCCTGTACTTTTGGATAGATGCAGATCCCAGTGACTCAAAGGCGGGAAGTTTCAGCGATGGAGAGCTCAGGGACAAGAAGTGCACTATTTGTGCCCAGGTCTTCACCACTGAGAGCCAGCTGCAGAAGCATCTACGTGAACACGAGAGTAACGATAAGGTAAGCGTCAGTCTGTCACAGCTCTATTATCAACACCATTTGTACGATTCTACGCTTTCTCTAAATCCGTGCATTCAGTCACAGCCCGATGGTTCAACACTGTAAAGGCCCTTTCAGATAAGATGAGGTGGGCGCCGCGTGCTGCTGTCGGACCCATTCGTTGTCTATGTGTTGCGCCTCGTAAGACTGTATTTGCGCCCGGCCGAGCTAAGAAAAAACTTGCTGTCTGTGCGCGCTGTGTGGAAGTTAAAACATTTTCTACTTGGGTTCAGCATTCTTAAAACGTCACCTGAGTGTAGCCAATAGGAGGGTAGATCAGATCGCAGGGTCTCACTTCCCTGAACTCTACTTTGAAGACCTACCGGGACATCGTCAAGGAAGCTGTTGTTTGACAAAAAAAATAACCTGTCCAACAGTTCGGGAGTATCAGGTGTGTTTAAAGAAATGTGTGAGGCCGACGTTGTAGTGCTGCAGCTCCTGGATGAGCGTAAACTCTCCCTGTCGTGGAGGATTTCATAAACCCACACCCTCTTCTTCTTCTTCAGTGCTGCTCATCTCCTCCTCCTCTCAGCAGAATAAGAAGAAGAAATGTCAGAATAGTGGACAGATACTGAACATTGTGTCGTTGCAGAAGCTCCTTTTTTCTCCTTCACTGTTATGATATATATATATATATATATATATTAAAACTGATGAAGTTATTGTATCTTCAATGCTGATACTTTTACCAATGAGAGCATTTTTAGACTTTAGCTTTGTGAACTTTCATTTGGCCCGAAAAAGGTCATCGTTCACAAGTGTCACAGTGCAGCTGGACAAGTCAGAGACCTGACTGAGAGCTTTACACAACATCTGTTTGGTAGTTGACATCTTCTGGATTATGTCCTCAGAGCAAAACAACAAAAGTCTCCACATTGTGTGTGAAAAGTAAAAACCCGCCCCCGTGACATCCATATCTGTGTTCGGTGCAGTGCTAGGTTAGTTTGTGATATTAGTTGAAAACGTCAATACCAAGCTTTTGGATTTTTGCATCAAAGCTGGAACACTCCTCAAATTTTCTGCTCTGGTAATTTATTCATCAATGTGGATGTTCAAGCTGCCGTAGACGCCGTTGTTTTATTTTTCAGACGTGACAGAAGTCTCTGCTCAGTCGGCCAATCACAGCAGCAGGTCTCTTAAGTATTCTCTTATCAGTATCATGGCAAACATTTTTGGAGGTATTTTCTTCATGCTGTGGATCAGTGGTAGAGGATCAGTTGTCTCTAAAGCCGAAGGTTGGGGGTTTGATCCCCAGCCCCTACAGTGACATGTCAAAGTGTCATTGGCCAAGGCATTGAACCCCAAATTGCTCCCGCTGCTACGTCTGCACCATGTTAGCCTGTATGAATTAGATTAGTTGATAATAGGTGTATGCCGGTCCGATACCAGCCAGAAAATGAATATCAGATTTTATCGGACTGCATCTAAAATGTAACATAAGCAGACCATTTAACAGACTTTAAAAGTGTTATTTGTTTTTATTGGATTTATTTAGATTATTTTTCACGATCTTCTTATTTATTTTTATTCGATTGTAGAATACTGTAGCTATTATGTTGAAGGTTAAAATTTATGTAACCAGTTTGTGAATAATTAATGGGTCCGTTTGTCTCATACCTACTGTTGCTGACTATTGTTCTTTGTTTGAGTATCATCACTTGATCAAGCCTTTTCCAACAATTCACACTACAAAATAAATAAAAGTATGTATGATTGTGCTGATATTGGATCAGATCAATATCGGTATTGGCCAGTACTCAAGGCTGCGATAACGGTATCGGAAGTGAAAAAGTTGTATCGGGAAATCCCAAGTTGATACACTTATGAACACTTTACATTGCCTCTTCTTTCATCAGTGTGAATGTGATGTAAAGTAAAAAGGGCTGTGATTGGTCAGGAAGAATAGAGACGTGTGATAGAAGCTCAAGTCCATTTAGCAAGTACTGTACATCTCTAGTTCCTAACTATTCTTCTTTTTGCACAATGACATGAGAGAAAACAACAGTGATTTGCCACTTTGGAGTCTGACTGACTGTATTCTTGTTAAACATTTTCAAGCCAGTATGGCACTCACGATGTTAATGACAACATTCTTGGTGGAGCTTCTGAATAAGATATGACGCAGGACTGTGTAAGATTTTTCTTTTTCTTTTTTTTTTTTTTGCAGTGGAGTGGACAAGCACAACATGTACTCTGCCTTTTGAAATGTGAACAATGGGAACTATTGTCAGGCTGCAATGACACAGTCTGACCCCTGGATGAAGACCACTTTAGAAAAGGCAAACAGTCACAGCTGCTCCAGCAGAACTACAGCTGGAAGAAAAAACGGCAGTCACTTGGCGGGGCCTCTGCCTCGGTGGTGCCCAGTAACAGTCTTTAATAGACTGGCACAGGAATGAGTCCTAAAACTTGGAAGTGAATTAGCTTTGGTTCCTAACTCTAAAAGTCAGTGGGGATTTTGAATGGGTTTGTGATTAGACGCCTGAAGTAAGGGCTGTATTTAATACAAGCTTAAGAAATGTTGACGTTTTGTTCGACGAGATAAACAACGTTAGCTAAGACTCCCACTTGTGAATTATAAATTTTTTACACGTCCTTAAAACGGCGGTTGCTAACAAGTAGCTAACTGAAACTACAGTGATTGTTGGGGACATAAAACGTCATCACGCCGGAACTCTTTCATTAATCCTCCTTACAGCCTTTAGTCGTGTTTTTCAGCGCTCTTACAAATACTAGGCTAATAAACAACTTATTAAGTTACGATTTCTCTAACTGATCAAAACCGCTGATTAGATCGATAAAGCAGATGCGTGTAAATAAAATAAATTGACCACGTGCAGTTTGCTAGAGCATAACGTTAGCTTTTTACTTCTATCGGCTACATTAACTCTTCAAACTTCTTATAAAAGATGTTCATCTGTAAAGATTATCCCGCTGAACAAAACAGCTACGCATCAGAAACATGTTTTTGCCACACAGCTTATTTTCTTAGCACTCTGACTCACTACGAGTGTTCTTGTGTATGTTTTCTTTTTCAAAGCCTGTTCATGCTTTTTGTAAGGAACAGATGATGCTGACGTGTGAAGATGTGTTTGCACTATTTGGTGGTTATTCCTGAAGTGTCAATCGACAACATTGATAAACCACCTAAGTTCTGTGTTAATATGAGGTTCTGTTCATTCAAACAGCCCGCACCCTCGGCTTCTGACTCTCTGTGCCTGTTTGTGTTTGATCGTTGACGTGAGGCTTCTCATCAGCAGTTTTACGTATAAAAAGCCCAAATAAACCAACTTGGGATTCAACATTTTTCACTTCATATTCTTCTGTAACAACAAATGATGGGACATGAGGGAACATGGCGCATGGAAATGATCTGCAACTAGGCTGACTAAACATGTTATCAGAATAACATAACACAAATCAGTCGATATCGATCATTATCACGAATCATTGATTCTTTCGAATTTAAAAGAGGATTTTTGCTCCTGAGTAACCAGATGGTTAATTATGGTTTCATCATTCTTTATTACCAGAACAAGACAAATTCTAATTTAACTGGCTCATTTCAACATCATAAGTTCAGTATGGAGCTGAAAACGCTGATGTGACAGTTAGCTACTGACTAGCTATATTATTTACAGTACGGTCAACGCTAACACTGTTTATATTATTTACAGTACGGTCTACGCTAACACTGTTTATATTATTTACAGTACGGTCAACGCTAACACTGTTTATATTATTTACAGTACGGTCAACGCTAACACTGTTTATATTATTTACAGTACGGTCAACGCTAACACTGTTTATATTATTTACAGTACGGTCAACGCTAACACTGTTTATATTATTTACAGTACGGTCAACGCTAACACTGTTTATATTATTTACAGTACGGTCCACACTAACACTGTTTATATTATTTACAGTACTTTGCTACGTGGTTTAGCTGGCAGGCTCAGCGCTGTGGCCTGTTGCTCGCTGGTTCATCGATCATGAACGTGCCTATTTATTTCAGTACTCTGTTTTGTCTCCTCTCCTCTGCAGCCTCATCGGTGTGACCACTGTCCACAAACATTTAATGTGGAGTTCAATCTCACACTTCACAAATCCACACACACAACCTCGGACTTCACCTGCCCTGTCTGCCACAAGAAGTTCTCCCGCATTGCCAGCCTGAAATCTCACGTCATGCTGCACGAGAAGGAGGAGGTTAAGTCAGCTGCTTTTATTCATTCATTTGTATCAGGTGCCTGTAATCGAAAAAAAATAAATCACCCTCTTTGTTTTGCATCCTTTCCATCCTACTTTAGAATTTAATCTGTGCCGAGTGTGGGGATGAGTTTGTTCTCCAGAGCCAGCTCTCTCTGCACCTAGAGGACCATCGCAAAGAGCTGACCGGTGTCAAAGTCTACACCTGCAAGACCTGCGACAAAGAGTTCAAGACGTCGGCACACCTCAAGGAGCACATGAAGAGTCACGCCAAGATGAGGTCAGGCAGGGCGACAGATGCTGATTGATTGCATTTGATGAGTTCAGACAAAGCTGCTTCAAGTTAAAAGGCGACATAGTTTCCCATGTAGAGCTAAGGAAATACAAACAGGGGATCACATATTTTGTCAGTTACAGTCTTTATTATTGCTTTATGTTTTATTGTTATTATGGTGAAAGATAAGTTCAGCTGGTATCCATTCAGTGAAATGTAAATGCCATTCAAACAATCACGGAACATAGAGTGTACGTTCTCATTCAGCCTCACGAGCTGAATGCATGCAAGAGCCAAACCAAAACAAAAAACTCTATTTCTTTCGCTAATAGCTTTTGAAAGTCACCAATCGCCAGATTGAGCGAGAAAGTCGCCAAGTTGGCAACACTGGAAAAAAACAGCATTGTCCTGATTTAAATCAATAATAATGCATTTTCATACATTAATATTAAAGCAGTTTAGGGTTCTAATATAAAAAAATATCAACAATATTTTGATGTCCAAATGTTGTCATTATAATAAAATCTGCCACAAAGTACAGCTGTTATGAGCTCATTAGAGTTCTGATCACACCAACAGTTTGTCTAAACGTGACTAAAACATTTTTCTTTTGACGATCCTCTGTGATTGTTCCTCAACCTTTTCTTTCCTCCCTCCGCAGGCCGCTTAACTCAAGTTCCAGAAACTACAAGAAAAACATCGACCGCAGCGGGTTCACAAACAGCTGCCATCACTGTGGGAAGGCTTTCAAAAAGCCCAGCCAGCTTGTGAGGCACATACGAATACACACAGGTAAGTCAGAGGGGGGAGGGGGGGGGCATACATTCTTCATGCATTTTTAACACACCGTGTGCGGAGGAATTGCTAAAATAATTCAGACAGTTGTGTTTTCTAATGATGGACAGAGCAGTGTTTTATGTCTTTGATATTAATGTTAGATTCTTGTAAGGCTCTACAGCTTGCTGTTTGTGCGCTGTCGCTCGCAGTAGCAGTCTGCAGGGACACGTTTTGTTTGTTATTAAGTGATTTTGAAAGGCCTCTGGAGTGAAAGTAAAAGCTCTCCATCGTCTCCCCAGACTAAATGTACGTTTATGACATGACCGAGCAGATTACCCATCACTTCTCAGGGACCGTAACCTTTAAATCAGTGCATCACTCACTGCCCTGTGTGGGCAGAGTTGCCATATACTGTTAACGTTCTAACATCTCTGTGTGCTCGTTCACCTCCCTGGGTTCAGATAAAGTAGCCGGCAGCCTCGGCCCACACAGTGTTTACACGTCGTCCACATCATGTTAATTTGTTTGGCTGGCTGGCTGACTAATGGTGTATGGAGACGATTCATCTGTGCCTCAAATCTCAAGCAGCTCTTAAGCTGATGAGGTGAAGAGTCAGTTCGGGAGACTACACACACAAACACACGGCTGCCAAACACACACACGCTCAATGCCTAATTCTCTCTCTCTTTGTGACGTGCAGAAGAAAGGGACAGGGTACAAGATTTAATTTGAGCTATATCACTTAGGCTTGAAGTACGACTAGTAGTGTGGGTGTCGAGGAACGCAATTAGATTGTCAGACATAAGATTAAAAAAACAGAACAAAACAGGATTGTGTGTCTCAAGTGACCTAAAAACACACTTACCCATTAGACCCACATGAAATCGTACCGAAAGTTCCATAAATCGATGAAAGCACACGTGCAAAGTGGTGTGCATCTGTCCTCGTTTAAAATGCATATTGCAGTGAACTTCTTCTTTACACTGAAACGTCTGCCTGACGGGAGCAGTTGAAACGAGTGGTAAAGAGTCCTCAGTGATGCCGACTGATTTTCTTCTCTGTTGCTCGCACGTACAGCTCTGACGTTGGGACTCGGGTGATGCCAGTGATTTTAACGAAATGTTCGACGACTCAGTTACTTATACGTCGTTGATATGGCAGAAGGAATTAAAAATTTGCAGATCTTGTTGAGTGTCCTATGGATAGACAACGTTTTGCATTTTGTGTTTTTCTCACCAAAAGCAATACGGCCAAGAAACTGGATAGAAATGGAATGAATGTACAAACTTTTAATGTGCATTATCTTGGTCGAAAAATGGCTGAAATAGTGGAACTTTTTTTTTTTTTTTTTTTTTTTTTAAAGCCGAGGATCTTTGTTTCCATTCTCTTCTTTGACCCGTCTTTGACCCCACCTTGATCTCCAGGTGAGAGGCCCTATAAGTGCTCACATTGCGGGAAGGCGTTCAACCAGAAGGTGGTGCTGCAGACTCACATGGTGAGACACACTGGAGAGAAACCTCACCTCTGCATCTTCTGCCCTGCCTCCTTCTCCCAGAAGGGGAACCTGCACTCCCACGTCCAGAGAGTTCATTCTGAGGTAAGTGAAAACGCTTCCTGCCTGAAACGCTGAACAGGAAGTACATCCGTTGATGCGTGTGTGGGTCGGGGAGTTGCGGATTAAAACAATAATTCATGACATTTTGTGACGGTAATAACTTGAGTCAAATAATGGGCTTACTGTCAGCGCTCTCAAAATGTGGAGGAGGGAAGAAACGGAAATGAGAGAAGTTTTGAATACCGCTCGTACATTTTTTGACACATCATCCTCCCTACAATCCCCGCGGAATGAAAATAAAAATAAATCTGACTCATTGATTTTTTATTTTTTTTTTCTCAGTGCTTATGAGTAGAGATGATGTGTTTTGGCAGTTCTTCTTCTAGTCTTTTGTCAAAGACATCATTTGTGTGGCAGCTGTGACTCAGTTGTCTCTCAACTGGAAGGTCGGGGGTTCGATCCCCTGCTTTGGCAACATCAGGTCTGATGTGTCCTTGGGCAATACACCCAACCCCAAGTTGCTTCTGCTACTTTGATGGCGGCATAGCAAAGGATTATTGAATATTTCATATTGCCTTCTCCCCCTCTGAACATGCTGCACACATGCTCAAACAGGATCTTGTTACATTCACCAATGGAGAAATGTCAGCGAGGGCTCCTGAGCTGGTGGGTGGGTGGGTGGGGGCTCATTACATTGCCTAAGGGCAGGGCTTGAACCAGCAACCCTCCGGTTCCCACAGACTTAGGTACTGTGGCACCTGTACAACTTGTACAGCCTGTTACTGAGGAGTGAACACTAAAACGTCTGACAGAAACATGTCGAATGATGCGCGAGACAAGCCGCATGTTGAACGGTAGCTGGTGTTTTGAAATCGCGATGGCTGGTAATGTCGAGATTGTTCACACGTTGTTAGGATGCGACCTTTCTCTGTTAAGCGAGAGGTGTTAAGAAAACTCACGAGCGAGCATGGAGCAGGAAAACCTTTCAGATGAACGATAAAGTAGCTATCACACATGGAGCTCTCCTCGGTACGCTGTAAAAACAGTCTTTTTTTTAGGGGTTTATTTACTTGTATTCCTTTTTGCAGCCCAACATTTGTGTGGTCTGAATGAGCTCTCCTGTTCACAGCTTGGAACACTGAATGCAAGCAGACACCCCGCAATGTTGTTTGTCTTGCTGGAAATGGAAATTGCGGCTCTCCGTTCCTCATTTGGTTCCCATCTTTTGTAAGCAATTCACAGCCGCCGACGCTCGAGAAGCAAGCAGTCTTATTTGCCCTTTAATTTAGCCTGGACTCTGCTCTCTCTCCTCCTCATTGTGAAAGCAGAGGTTTAGAAGTGGAAAAGAGTTTGGCACATCAAAGTGCTCCCCAGGTGAGGCCCATGTTGACACAGGATGAATATGCTTGTGTGTTGGTGCCCTTTTTGGTTTTTTTTTTCGAGTTTTCTTTCTACAGAGAAACCCATTAATAGGTGGTGAAATAGGGTTGGGAGTAGCTCCTTGTTGAAGGTTGCTTCCAATGACGTGTGAATGCATGCTGGAACTGGTCAGCTTTCTGGCAGTCTGATTGTGAAGCAACACAATGATCTCCATCCCAGGAGGCGCAGAGGCTGGCCCATCAGTGGATTTACAAGAAAGGATTTTTTTCCCCCTTTTTTGCTGAAAAGATAACAAAGCGTCAAAGTATAAAAGACGCTTTGTGCTTGCACATGGAGCGCCACATCTAGTTGACAACTGTCAGTGCAAGATGAAAAAAAGAATTCACCTGGGTTTTATGCAAGTTAGCATCTGAGAATTGAAAAATGAAGTTGGAATGTATCATGCCACGCAGTGTCCTGAAATGTTGACATTTTTTGAAGTTTAAAGTGTTAGCTTGCTGCATTTGTGAACTCAAACAGTCCCCCAACACACACACACACAAACACACACACAGAAAAATTGGCCCCTCCTCAATAAAAAAAGAGACTCTTTTTTTTTTTTTTTTTTTACAGCCTGCCCGTCATAAGCACAGATAAAGACACACATCTGTCCTGAGTGAATTTTAACGCCGTTAAGTCACAATCACTGTCAACGTGCTGATCCTGTGAATGTCACCGGTATTTGACTCCTCCTTATTGCTCATTGTCGCACATTGTCGCAGGAGTCCACAGTGCGGGGTTTCATTAAACCTTCATTATCAAAAAACAAAAACAAAAAGTGATAATGAAATCCTGCTGATAATGGAGTCCTGCCCTCTGCGACAATGAGTAATGCAGAGGAGTCGAATACCAAACCCGAGACCCCCCCCAACGAGTCAAACACAAACTAATCAGGAAGATTTCAGCGGAAGCCTGCCTGAAACTTTCACAAGTGCATTAGGTGGAAACGCATTTAGTAAGTAATGCCATCCTTATCTGTAGTGATGTGTTGTTTCCATACATGTAGGCTGCACAATGACTAGCTTACTTAGTAAAATAGACGCTTAATATACAAGAGGCCGTCCTTACTGCATCTGTGGATTCATTGAATCTGATATGAAAGCTACATGCTGACAATAAAGCTTTGAAATAGAGATACAATCTGAGAGAAGCAGGATTAATTTACCCCATTGGACCAAGACACAGTTACAGTGTTCAATGCTTTATTGGTGTTTTCAAAAATGGCGGATTGTCCACATCCTTAACAACCATTGAATGAAATGAGTTTCTTGTTGTAAGGAGAGAGACACTCTTCAGTGTACATTACAACACTTACAAAGCTTCTTTTGACAAAATAAAGCAAAGGACTGATGGTCTTTATTTCAACTCTTTGTAGAGACACTATCCATTAGTACCACATGTTAATTAAAATCTAATGACGGGGTCTAAGCAGAGACTGAATACAAAATAAATGAGCATCATCTTCAGGTCACTGTTTTAAGCCATTGTAAAGATTCAACTGTGGATGGATATAAAGAGTGTGTCATTAGTGTGCAGTCTCCTGACATATTCAAACTTGAATAAAAGACTCGAGGGATGAACATTTTATATTCACAGCGATCTCGTGTTTAATATGCAAGAGATAAAGAAGGGATTCTAGCTGCTCACTCTGTTACACTCTGACCCTAACTCTTGTTGCAACTTTTTTTTTTAATGTAGAAATTAAGAATAGGTTGTATTAAAGTTCAATTTTCGTACAATACTTTTCAATAAGTTTTAATGAATCTTTTTATTGAGTTTAAGTTTTGTTTTGAAGTTCCTTCTAAAGTCGAGAAACTCGACAGCAGCACCGTCGGCTCCTTCATAAAAATACACAGACTTTATACTCCAAAATACTTTATACTCGAAATGTAACAGTGAGGACATGCATCAGCAGGATCAAAGCTGTGTGTTTTGGACTTACTGTATTTATTCCTTCAGTTCTGTGGAAACTTTTGACCAAAAAAAAAAATCAAGGCTTCCATCTATTACTCTTGATCTCATTTAAACTGGTTGTTACCTCAAGGTCTGTTTGGGCTGATTCAGCACATGTTTTTGAAAGTCAATGCAGCCATACTTACATATTCTTTTTTTGGATTTGATTAAATGCGCCTTTGTAGAAGTGCGCTGGTTCTAACAGCACAACGAGCTTGGCTAAATAAATAAATAAAACACCCTTTTAAAGCAAAACTTTCCAACCAATTCCAAACCTTTCATGTGCCAGCTCGACAAACCTGCTGAAGACATAAGAGCTTTTAGACAGATCCCATATCCCCAAATGACCCCTTCTTCAAACCAAAGACTTCTGAACCTCACTTGAACCGTTAACACCAGAGCTTCCCACACCTCCCACCTCTAAGCTTTTGGATTTCTGCCATGTTCCCTTCCTTCCCACTCTTAACACCCCCATTTCTGTCCTGATTGTTTCTACACTATTACCATCTCTATCTTCCATCTCTCTCTCTCTCTCTCTCTCTCTCTCTCTCTCTCTCTCTCTCTCTCTCTCTCTCTCTCTCCCCTCTCACCTCCTCCGCCTCATATGACACCCATTTCACCTCTGTCTCCTCTTTCGCAGCCGTTCGCTCCGGATGATTACCACTACAGCGACAACACACATCTTGAGCACATGAGAAGTGAAACTCTCATTGTCCCGGCCGCCTTTCCCTTTCCAGCGTGGTCCACAACTCAGCCTGCCTCCGCCCATCATAGTGACTGTGATACAGTCTGACGGGACCTCTCAGATGCCCTCACAATCTAAGAAACAAGCTCCAAATGCATTCTCTCTGATGAGTTTTGTTTTTTTCTGAAAACAATAAGCCACACTTATCCCCCACTTCACCAGCCGTTTGCTACGAAAGCAATCCTCTTCCCCGTGTCTTTCTTTATCTGCCTCTTCAACAGCAGCTCTGTCTCTTATGGATATTTCTTACTGCTTCTTAAGTGGTTGACCACTTCTTGTCTTCACTTACAATGAGTTTTTTTTATTCTTTCATTTCATTTATGCGTGTACTCTCAGCGGGTCGTTTTGCAAATAACTTCTACTCCTCTTCATTTTGAAAAACATATTTGAGTCTCTGAAGGTCTGCAAACACCCGATCAAATTTCCCAGTGGCTCTTCTCTTCCCCCACAAACTCCCCTGGGGCAAATAAAAAAAACAACAACAATTTTCATCATTTCTATGTAAATGTCATCGCGGCAGATTCAGTGGTGGTCAAAGCGTCGTTTTATACACTTTCAGACAGATGTGACTTAAACTCACAGCCTTTCATCCCTTTTGTTCTGACAACATGACAAAATGTTCAAGTTTCAAAGCAGCGTTCCATTTTAGAGGAAATGCCGAACATTATTTACAGCTCGAACTCAAACATGATCGTCATACTGCACATATTGTTATACACGTTTGAAGGTCCTTTCTCAGAACACAGCTTTAGGGGTGGACACAAAATAGGGGTCAATGCAGGGGTCTTAGCTACATTTCACCCACTGGCGATGATTCCGCTCTCCTGTCTAAGTGCATTTTACCTGGACGGCCGGACACCACACTTCAGGAAAGATGTGAGCAATTGGTTGTGAGCTTAAGTACACAGCTCTGTGATAGCCATTCATCTTTTTGTGTGTGTGTGTGTTTATGTTCTCTTACAGACAAAAGGCGTACCACTGTTCCCGTGCATGGACTGCAGCTGCTCTTTCAAGAAACTGGGCAGTCTGAACGCCCACATCAGCAAGATGCACATCTCAGTGATTGAGGTGCCTTCATGCACTCCGGTAAAAGAGCAGTCACACAGATGTAGTCACGTTTTATTTCATGACGCTAATGTTCCGCTAATGCTTTGCTAATTGTATGCAACAGAAAGCCCCCCATAAAACTCAGCTCAGCATGTCCTGATCTTGTAGTTTTGGTCTCTTCTTGGCCGTCTCTCTTTCTCACTCATCTCCACCTCCCTCCTTCAGGAGACGGAGACGACGGGTCAGGCTCCTGGTGGGTCAGAGGGCGGCGAGGGGGTGACGGATGTCATCCAGCAACTTTTGGAGCTGTCTGAACAGGTCAGCGGGGAGACGGCCCAGCCGCAACCTCCAGAGCCAGCTATCGTCATGGAAACCGCAATTAACCAGGACATCCTGCAGGTTGGTGAAGGCCAGTCACTCTCACAAAATAAATTAGATTCGTCCGAGCGAAACTCGGCAGGATTCAGGACCGCGCAGATCTGCTGGGAATTCCATGCATCAGGCGTTAGCGACGAATGGATGAATATCAATCTTGAAGCGTCACATGAGGGAGCGCACCTTTTCTGCTCTGGCCTTTCAGTGTGGCACACTGCGTTGAAGATATGAGGATGAGCAAAAACTCCCAATTTTTACAATTTCCTCCAAGTGAGCTGGTGGCAATTCCTCATAGCAGCGCACAAGCACACACACACACACACACACACACACACACAACTGCAGTACTGCACTCACACACGCATCAGGATCTGTCAGTTAACAACTCAAGAGGTAAGTGCAAACGTTGACGTGGATGTGTGATAGTGATCGAAGGTCTCACATGGGGAATATGTTATTGAGGGTGAGCCTTATAGAGACATCTTCACAAAGTCTGAGTATTGATGAACACACATCCAATCAGGGGAACAGACACAAAACGTTATTGAATTTGGACCATGAATATTTATAAATGAGTACAACGCAATTCTACTCTGCTGCATAGAGGGATGTTACGATCACAAGCTTTACTTCTGGCCAATAGTTGTATATTGTCTGTTCAGTGTTGTCAGTGTTTGCAACACTTCTGTAAGACCCACATGAGTTTTTTTCTCAACATTTTAAGTTGAGAAAAAAAAAAAAAAAAAATCTGTCATAATCATCGCCTTGTATTTCCAGACTGAGATGATGTTGTTCGTGAAGTTCACGTTGAAGCGTAAGAAGTCTAAGAAGATTGCGTTTGTGTATTCTTAGCAAGCTCTGGAGAACAGCGGGCTGAGCGTGGTCCAGCCACAGAGCGACGCGACATCCAGAGAGTCACAGAACCAGACCGGTGAGGTCACCGCTGTGGAAATCAAGAAATTACAAGCTCCCGAGAGATCGGTCCGAGAGAAGAAAAGGAGCATCTTCAAGAAACCTATTCAGATGCCAGGTTTGAAACATGA
Organism: Symphodus melops; assembly: GCF_947650265.1. Classification (NCBI taxonomy): domain Eukaryota; kingdom Metazoa; phylum Chordata; class Actinopteri; order Labriformes; family Labridae; genus Symphodus; species Symphodus melops. Next base: position 11,977,908 of record NC_136695.1, on the reverse strand, counting down.
ACTTCTCTTATTAGGAAATCATTCAACGTAAACCATGCTGACAAAAAACTCCTTCTACCTGACTAATCAGGACTAAATATACCAAGTACTGACAGATGAAGAATGCAGTAAATAGGTGCCTGACTTATTTGCATTCACTATAATCAAAGGAGGGCTCATGTGTGTTTTCATAACAAGTGATGCAACACTTTAACTGCTTCACTCACTTCATTTCCTTTCCAGGCTCTATCAGGGAGGAGAACGGCGTTCGCTGGCACGTCTGCCCGTACTGCTCCAAGGAGTTCAAGAAGCCCAGCGATCTCGTCCGCCACATCCGCATCCACACGCACGAGAAGCCTTTCAAGTGCAAACAGTGCTTTCGAGCGTTCGCTGTCAAGAGCACCCTCACGGCGCACATGAAAACGCACACGGGCATCAAGGCCTTCGAGTGCCAGTGCTGCCTGAAGTGCTTCTCCACGTCTGGTAGCATGAAGGTGCACATGCGACTGCATACAGGTGAGAAGGGGGGTTACGATTCAAATCAGAAGACTGGCTTGTTCACCTCGTTGCATCACGCGCCCGAACATAACCCTGCGACCAACATCATCAGTATGCACGTCATACAAAGGACACTTGTATAAGCTTCTCAGTGCGATGCTTTCACTCTTCCTGGCAGCGCCTATTATCTAGTGTTCAGAAGTATGTCACCGCAAATTATACAGCAAATTACAAACACTATACCTGTTTACATATTGTTGTGCCACTCAGATGTTTGCCACCATTCTGTTTTGTGCTTCCAAGAGAGAGAACATGAATTCATCCTCTACACAAGCACTTACAGTCTAATGACCATGTGCAGATGTGCACTGGTCTGACTGCTGTGTAATGTCACCGTCTGTGTGAACTCTCAAAGATATGTTCTTAGCTGAGGCTCTCCCATCCTTGTTCTGCAATTGGTTGGCTTTTTTATTTATTTATTTTTTTTGGGTTTGACAGACCTTTAAATGAAATGTATGAGCTTGTTTACAGTTTAGGTTTATGTGCGAGTTCATCAAGGTCATGGTTTCTTTATTCATCTCTCTCTTCAGAGTCGCACTCTAAACGCTGATCCCTCCTGAAGTGTCCTTCTTTCCCCTCTCTCTCTCTCTCTCCAGGTGTCCGTCCTTTCCCTTGCCCTCACTGCGAAAAGATCTTCCGCACTTCAGGCCACAGAAAAACACACATTGCTTCTCACTTTAAAAGCTTGCAGCAGAAGAAGCACAAGTTCCCCCGGAAAACCAACAAAGCCAAAGCATCCAAGAGTAACCTACCTCTGCCTGACATCCCCCTGCAGGAACCCATCCTCATCACTGATTACGGTACGAGCACCTTTACACACGTCAGCCCTCACTTCTCAAACGTGCGTACGACAGAAAAATTTGTGTATTCAAAGTTCTGCACAAATCACTTTGGATGTAGGCGGAGGATGCGCTCAAATCCTTCACGCCAGGTCGCTGCTCGTGGACGCACGTTTTTAACCCAGAGTGGACGAGCGAATCTGTCCATGTCGGAGAGTCATTAGATCAAGCTGCAGTGCTGGTTAGGACACACATAGAGGGTTCACATATGTTATTGTGCATCTGAAATGTATTTTACATTAGCCTCCACCTCAAACGATCTCTGTATCGATTTACTTACAGTAAATTACATGTCAAACGTTCCGATGCTTAGGAATATCGCTACAGAAAATATTAAGACAAATGCGAACAGAAAAAGTCAAACGCGTTTCTTTAAAACGACGGAGAAATCTTCAGAGGAAACTAAATGTGACTTTTAGCCTCTGAAAAAGGGAATATTTAATCATACAGAACATCAACATTAGATCATAACGCAGATCTAAATAATCAATAATACTCTGATGTGCTACATGTGTAATTGTGCACAGCAGATGCACTTAGGACAGACTACGTGGGAGATAATAACAAAGAAATGTGGGGGCTGGAAGACGAAGTCAGGACCTTCTTCAATGACATTTTTAAATTCTTATGTTAGGAAAGTGGGCTGTTCAGATGAGAAATGCACATCACACAGCGTTTGGTCAAACACTTAAATTCTCGGTAATGGCGAGCAGGAAGCCTGTTTTTGCAGCCGACATAAACCGACACAGATGCAGACGCCTGACATCGACGCTCCTCAGTCTGGGATCGCTTCAGGTCAGGGTTCTGGTTGGCCTCCTCCAGCGCGAGTGCCTCTTTCTTTTAATGAGCCGGTTATCCACACCAACGCTGTCCAGATTTCCTCGCAGACGTGTTTCTGTAATCCTAAATTTCAGGCTGCCAAACAACACAAAGTTATTCCTCTTTACTTCTGTTTGTTATGGTGTCACTCAGGTCATCCCTCGTTTCTCTCCTTTGCCGTATTGCGTTCCTCCATGACGTCAACTCTGGAGTGGCGAGGACAGCTAAACTGTGGATAAATAGGGGGCGTGGTATTTACATTTCCAGACGCCACACTTGACAACAGCCAATCATGCGTACGCCGTGAACAGCCAGTTTAGGCAGAATTCTTTACTGATTGTTCTTCAAGTCTGCACTAAATAAATAAAAAAAACCTGTTCTTACACTGAAGACCATGACCACATGTTGCTTGTTCACTGTTTGCTCAACAGGCTTCCAGAACCCTCGTCTGGCGTTACAACAGTACCTGGAGGTGGTGGGCAATGAGCGGCCATACAAGTGCCCGTACTGTAGTAAAGCCTACAAGAAGTCGAGCCATCTGAAACAACATGTCAGGTAAAGATACTTGTAGAGCACATGAGCTGTAAGAGTGTCAGAAATACGATTTTATGAGGCATTATTTAATTTTTTTTGATCTTGTGGTCGCTGATACTTTTTTTTTTCATACAAATCCAATTAAGTGTGATGGAAAAAAAATGTAATGCCAAAGTAAATAAATAAAGGAGAATGCTCCAATACATCAATTATAACAGAATGACAGTCGATGTTACCACACTGAATACAAATTAATTCAGTTCAATCAATTCAAAGCACTTTAAATAAATCACCAGGCTAAAGTAACTTATTTGAACATAATTTGCATCAAAATCTAATTAAAATAAAATGTTATCGTGCACATTAGGCTTTACAGCTGGTAAACGCGTTTTTGATTTTAAAACATTAATAAAATCCAATAATACATCATCCTCAGTTACTGTCGCTCACTCACAGTACATTTCTTCCATCACCTGCCTGATGTAGAATGAATGTCAGTGGTTGGTTAATGAGACTAAATCAAAGTGATGACACTCCTTTAGAACAGGGCTTTACATGACAGAGACTTCAGTAAAACTCCACGGTTAAATAAAAACAGTTAAAATGAAAAGATAACAAAAAGGTTCTGTTTTTAAGGGGAAAAAAAAAACATTTTTTCCTTTTTGAAGGAGTTTCTAAGATATAAAGTAAGTCATGTATTCTACTCACCTCAGAGCTTTAAGGAAAGAATTTCATAAATCCTGGTCGGAGGAAAAGCTGACTTCCGTTTAGTCTTAATTTAAGCAGCAATAATGACCCTGTCAGAGAAACTGAGGCCTCCCTTTGACTTGTTTGGAGAGAAAAAAATCAGCATTGAAGCCAGAGGCCTCTAAATGAAATGCTGTAAAAGTGATCCAGACAATCTTGAAATCAACTCTCAATCGAGGACTAAAGTGTACCCGATGGTCTGGAACCTACCATTTTAACACCTCATGTGTTCTCAGGGAGTTTGATTGAAATTAGCCGAATAATAAATGTGAATATACTGTATAATATTTAGGGTTGCGAAGGGTTGGAAAGTTTCCAGTATATTTCCAGAAACTTTAAATGGGACGTTCAGCTTGGGAATTCGGAAAATATTCCAAATTGGAAACTGTTCATGGGAAGTATGGGAATTTATGGGAACTATCTGGAAATTGAAGGTAATTTATTAAAAAAGTTTCATATCCATGCATAAACATAAACAACAGATCGACAGATTTACGTCAAATGTTTAGAATATAATACTCCATAATATCACTTAACTTCCCTTTATGTAGTCCATGGGCTACAATGTATGGCTTCAAAAGACTGGAAAAGTGATGACATATTTTTGAGGGCCAACCTGGAAGTAGCTTCGCCATGGGTTCGAACAAGAATTTGCCTGTGGGATTTTTGTGTTGGATTTGATCATTGCAGAAAATAAGCTCTGTGGCGTTTTGTTCTGCAGAATAATCTTTACAAATGAACAACATTTCCAGTCAAACTTTTACATCATTAATTTTCAAAACATCACAATAAGATGTATACATTTCAGCTGAATACTTTTAATGTAAGGCTTCTGTTACACGTGTCCCACTTCTAAACGCTGAGACTGCAGGTTCATACCCCACTTACCTCAATTGTACCTCCCTATAGGTCTCATACAGGAGAAAGGCCCTACAAGTGTTTGCAGTGCAGTCGGGGCTTTGCTTCCTCAGGAGTCCTTAAAGCTCACATCAGGACCCACTCGGGCCTCAAGGCGTACAAGTGCCTGATGTGTGACACCACGTTCACTACCAGCGGCAGCCTGCGACGCCACATGACTACCCACAGTGACCTGAGACCTTACATGTGCCCCTACTGTCAGAAGACCTTCAAGTCCTCACCCAACTGCAGGAAGCACATGAAGACACACAGGTTTGTGATTTGTCATTACGTTCACCTGCACAGTTAAGTGGAGCGATGATTATTACGGATATTTTGGCTTGATTAGGACAAGATACAAGCTCAGAGGAGAATTGATTTATTAACACATTTGGCCAACTCTGCTTCAGTAGCTTATTTAACATAATGTTAACATAATCACTGTCTGTTCATGGATTTACTGCTTTCCCACACAAACCCCAGTAACACTTAAACAGTAACATGCTTCAGTGAAAAGAATTAAATGCATCAGTCAATGTAAGTTATTGACGTTCTGCTCCTCTCATCCCAGGTATGAACTGGCCCAGCAGCTGCAACCCCAGTCTACAGATGACCCCTTGGGAGGTGGCCCTGTGGCACATGATATGCAGGTGGAGATAGAGGGAGACTCTCTCCAACAACAACAAACTGCTTCCTCAGAGCAGCAAAGCATGCTTGGGCTGGGCCAGGCGGAGGTCGTGAATGGAACTCAACAAGTGACATTGGAAGCACCACTGACTGACCAAAACCTTGTACAAGCAGAAGGTGAGCCGGGGCGGGGCTTAGCGGGGCGACACATCCTGGGACTCAACGGGTGCAAAGTCAAGTTTATGTAGGAAAGACAAAAATACTTTGAAATTGGAATGAATTTGAATGTTAGTGAAGAGTAATAAGACTACAAAGAGAATCAAAAAGAATACGTAAAAAAAAAATATATATATTTATATATATGTGAGATGCAAAACAAGCAGCTGAGCTACAAAAAAGAGGCACTGACCAATCAAAAACAAAGGAAAGGCTCAAAGAGAGTAGAGCCCGACCGATAATATCGGCCAACATAAGCACATAAAGAGACCATCAGTATTGGCTCATTTTGTCTCTGGTATGTCCTGATATTACTCAATTAATTCACCAGTCCAACAGCATTTTATTTGAGTATCATTATATTACGCTAGCAGTTCTCTCTTACCAGCAGAGGGCGCCGGACGGAATAGCACAGGCATGACTTTTCTTCACGGTGTCAAACTATGACGCACAAACACGTGCAGTTACTTTCCAGTTCAGTGACCGTCTTGGCCTCATTATATAGTTTTACCACAAGTGTTTCCTAACGGCTTTTAAGGGATCAGCACAATAAATGTGTATCTCCATATCTATCTTTCTCTGAAGATCGACTGTTGAGCTTAGAAATATCAGATATCAGATGATATATCGGTATCAGGTTTTTTGTCTCCTTAATATCGGTTTCTGTATTGGCCCCAAAAATCTTGTACGACGGCTTAGAGACGAAATGAACACAGAGAGGAAATGACTACAAACAGAAGACATTATACATTGTTTCAGGTTCTTCTATAATTGGATGTCATTTACACTTTTCATAACATTTCCTCTGACTGATTTCTTGCTCTTAATTGACGTTATGAAAAAAAGATAGAAATGAAAAAGAAAGCCTCTTTAGCCTCTTTACTCAGGGTGATTCACCGTCTCTATCTCTGTGAAGTACCCATACTCTCTCTCTCCGTATTCAAATATACGGCTAAATGCAAGACCCCCCAGGGATCAAATGCACGGCATGGAAACCATTGTCATCCCTCTACAGAGTCGAGGACTTGGCCATATTCTACCCCAGAGACTAGAAGTTCAACCTCACTGATCTCTCAGGACTTACATTTGTTCTAATGGATCCTCTGGGTCGAGCACCGAAGAGCCTTTCCTCTAACACCGACTTGAGTGTCAGTTTTAAAATGCAGCTCTTGTTGTCAAGGCTACAACTCTTGACCCCATTAATATGAAGTGACGTTTTAATATTGCATAGACTCAGATTTGTCCAGCATACAAAAGAGGTTTTTGTGTAAGACTAACCTTTGTGTTGCTCTGCATCTCTGTCTCCATAGTGTCGGACTCATATGTGACTACCCAACATGCTTTGCCTCAAAATATCAGCCAGTTTGAGACACCAGCACTCCCTCAGCCTGCCTTTGACCAGCAAGCTTTAACACAAGGTATACGCGCACACACACACACACACACACACACACACACACACACACACACACTTTCTGCCACTCAAGGTTCACTGTATGCATTTTTATTTGGATATGACTATCATAACCATAATACCTTACAAAAATCACTGTTGAGGGTTATCCATCTTCATTCTTCAAGAAGAAATGAAGAAAACGTTGTCTGCTCAATAAACTCATTTGTTTGATTGTTGTCCAATTCAGTAAATTGTCTCTGAGTGTGGCACCACCCTTTCTCTCTTCATTGTACATGTCTTAATTCAGTGTAGTGCTCTCAAACATATGGTTGCTACTTAAGCCCCACCAGCTTCCGTACCGGGTTGTTACCATGCCGACTGACTGTTGTCATCTTGCGGTGTAATCAAGGGTTCTGTGCAGCTGCTGCATCCAAAACAAAGAGGAAACATTTCAGTCTGTCTTAAACGAATTAGGAAATTCATTATTTCAGGTTGGAGGCCTCAAGTTTGAATATTTACGTCTACAAAAGGACCGAAAAGTTATTCAGCTTGTTTTATTTAATGTCTACTATACCTCTGGTTCAATAACAGCAGTTTTTGTTGTTGTTAGCAGTAAATACTTTTATTTCAAATATCTTTTATTGAGCAATCAACTCACACATACAACCAAAGATAAACATTTGGGGCAGTAAATACTTTTGATGTCGCTAATTTCTTCAAGTTAGAAATCCTTAATCTTGTAGTATTTGTACCCGTGATGTTCTCTGAGAGTTTCTTGGGAGGCCACTTCACCTCCAAATACATCATCACAATCCAGTTATAGCAGAAACAGACCGCTCCTAAATGAAAACACTGTTGAAAACACTACTTTAACCTCAAGACCCAGAAGATAATCTAATCATTGTCTAACCATAGCTGTGGGTCCAAATCAAATCAAAGGAAACAACCAAAAAGTAAGTAACAATCTGAGTGGGCTGCTGCTGGAAACACTGAACACTTCATTTTACTTTTCAGTTCATGCACATCTCCACTGCCCCTGATATGTTTTGTGTCATCCTGAAACAGTGAGGTATGAATGATGGAAGAGGGACTGGACTGATGTTTCTTGGATGACAGTGTTACCTGCTCAGCTGTGATATATCGCTGGGCGGTGGCTCCGCAGATGTGCAGTCAGACGGTCTTTTTGTTGTTTTTTTGTTTATCATTTTCTCTTCCTCGCCATCATACTCTGAAACCACTGAAACCGAAACGTCTCCCCACCACAGATTTGAATGACGACTCCACACCGCTTGCCGTGTTAAAGTAATGTGGATACTTGCAGATAGGAGCTCCCAGAGTCACGGGCTCACAGGCGCCCACAAACAAAATGAAAAGAGAAACACTGCACATACCATCCCCTCTCAGACTGCAGACGCCGAATGGTTTGATGTTAAAGAATTGCTGAATCTCTAGTTCTTACTGACTTAATGCACTTTGATTTCTGTCAAATAGAAAAGCTGGACTTTTCATCACTTGAATTTCCCTCGGGATCAATAAATCTATCTATCTATCTATCTATCTATCTATCTATCTATCTATCTATCTATCTATCGATCTATCGATCTATCGATCTATCGATCTATCTATCGATCTATCTATCGATCGATCAGTTTATGCACGTTTGATATCTCAGATGGAGGACGCTGTGTTGATTCTGAATTGAAAGCCGTTCATTCTGCTTGCTAATCAAAAGATTTACAACATAAAACAACACAGACCCTAGTTACCAATATCTCATACAATCCAGTAAGTAGCTGTTACTACTGCTTAAATTAAGTGTCCATTCACTTGACAAAGACCTACATATTATATGTGAATACGCTGCAGGCTATTTTAACACATAGTTAAGCTTTCAGGGGGTGTTTGCATGCTCTCATGTCACAGTTTTGCTTTCTGTTCGTTGCTATAAATGTGAAGGTTCAACGGCTGCTGTGCACGGATTACAGTCCAGCCTTTTGGGTTCTCCTTATTCCAATTTATTAATGGGAAAAAGATGAGGCTCATCCAATACATTTTGGCTGCACGCTGTATTTCCTGTGTCAGTATTCAGCAGTATTAGTGAATGATGGTTCAATGAAAACCAATTAATTCATCCTTTATACTGAGGACAGGCCTAGTTTTTGACTGTTATTTCTCTGAGCAATGGAAAAAGGTTTTTTTTTTTCCCATTATTGTTTCGTTTTTCAGTTTTCCATTTGCTGAGAGAAACGCTGCGTACCAATCACATTTTTGCTGTGTTGTAGATTCACCTTTGCTCTTGTTTGCTGTGTCATGAAGGCAGTCCGCTTCTCGGTTCACGTTTTTATTCTTCCATTACTTATAAATGCGCTTAGGTGTACTGCAAACATTTTTTTTTAATTTTTTTTTTCTGCTTTGAAATGTAATCATGATCAGCGAGTGCTTTAATAAAATTAGTGACCGGATTCTTCTCTGTTGATTGCTGTGCACTTCAGGCTTCACCATCACTGAATCGAGCTACAATCAGTCCCAGTTCTCCACAGTCCAGCAGCTGCAGGATTCCAGCACCCTGGAGTCTCAGGCCCTGTCGTCGAGCTATCACCCTCCCAACCTGCTCCATGATCACAGTGCTGAGGTGGTGAGTCCTGCTTCTTCTTTAAACGTGGCCTTTGCCCTGGAACCCCCTTCAGTTTGTATCCGTTACTTTTCTAGTCATTTCACAGTGATTTAAATTAAGTGGATTATTCATCGTGTCTTCCCTGTTCAAGCATCTTTAATAAAGTCGGACATCAGATGAAATCTTTTAAAGAAGTAGCTGGGTACATTTGCATAATAAAAAAATAAAAAAAACTTTTAAAGGGAAAAATTAAACTTTAATGATAGTAAATCACATTGGAATAATATCAGTTAATTAGCTAATTAGTGCAAAGATTTGCTTGATTATCAGCCTGGCTTAGTTTTTGATTATGCAGGACACTGGGTACATAGCTCGGTACATAATAAAACTAGGGCTGGGCAAAAAAATCAAGAACAATTAATCTATCTAATCTTGCTCATGTCTATTGTTTCAGTTTTTTTCAGGGCAGAGTCACGCGACGACACGTCTAAGCCGCAAAACTGTAGCAATGTGTGTCGTTTGGACACACCTTGTCTTTAGGGAAGACGACACCGAACAAAAAGAAGTCAATTGTAAACACTGCAGAGAAACAGTTAGCAAGCACTCCAAGTTGTTTATTTTGTACTGGTTTGGAGAGGTTGATTTCTCTTTCATTTCAAGCGATGCTTTGATTTTTAGTAAAATAATTAATAAATAACCTCAAAGTAGTTTGTTATGCACTCTTTCTTTAAAACAAATATCCCAGCTTTAATCGTGGAGCATATTTACAGGGTTGAGCAAAAAAAATAAAAAAAATTGTTCATTAAGTGTAATCGAGGTAAAATGTTCAATTATTGATCAGGATGTTGGTTTGAGGTCAAACCGCCCAGAATAAACCTCTTCGTTCAGTGTTTGCTCAGCTTCGCTCAGCCTTGTGTTTATACCCAACACGATGCTGACATCATCCATGTGTTGTGTAGACGATGTATCTACAGAGCAAAGACACTTAGAAATGTGTTTACATGCATTTCATTTTGCCTGTTAGTATTACATTGACAGTATTGTGTCGTCTTCTATCTAGACAAATGGGCTTCTTCAGCAGAGCAGTCAGGAGGAGCTTCAGCTGACCACTGAAACGCAGGACTACCAGGATGACAGTGAGGACAACAGCAAAAGAGTCTACAGGTGAACTTCAGGCTCCTTTCTTTTGCTCGTACACGTTTGGCGTCTTGTTTCAGGAAGTGCTGAACTACTTCTTCACTTTTTGAAATCCAGCTGCCGATAAAGTCACCAACAGCTGTAATCACAGCTGTCTTTGCACATCCTCGTTTTCTCTAAGGGCCTCCCCTCTCCCCCACTAGTCTGTGCTCACATCAGAAACATTGCTCCGTACATGAGTACACTTGTTTAAGTACGATACAACAGGTGGATGTATGCACATAGTGGGTTGAAAAATCTGTTCACACTGATGTTGTGAGCGGGACTTTGGGGGGGGGGGGGGTAGCAGGTCCCGAATGTGAAACCACCCTCGGGTGACTTCTATCTTTCATTTATAAGCGTCCTTTCAAACTGACAGGATAGATGCAGGATGTCTGCAAAGTGTTATCCTTCAACGTTTGTCCATAAAACTAGTCTTTTAGTCGTTTCGAGGATTTTCATTGACATTCCTAACACGGCTTCTGTTGTCTTGGCTGACTGATTGAAGTTTCTTTAACGCATTGAAAGTCTACAAAGAGGCTGTAAACCCACTGCCCCATGCGTCCCGGGGATAACTCTCCTCTTTCCCATACAGAGTGATACAATGTGGACGACTGAGTGCTGAAACAGCTCTCATTGAAGTCTGCTGGGCAATTTCATAAACACCATGGAACATGCAAATGTTCTCTCTCTCTCTCTCTCCACTGCAGTCAGTGTGTCATACATGTCATTATTATTGATTTAATATTCAGTGACGAAGGTCTTACTAACAGCCTGTTAATTAAAAAAAGGCAACATCCAGAAAGGGGGGCAAGAGGTAAGAGTTCATAATAACAAAACAAATTAGCCTGTAGAAAGTGGATCTCCCTACTACGCTAAAATCCAGATAATTCATACGGTGAGAGTTCACCTTAGATTAGAAATTACCCTTATGCAATCATCAAACCTCCTCATGGCGTCAATACCACAGTAGTGAAAAGCTCACCAAAGAGCTCATTGTGGCAAAAAATTGGACCAGAAACTCATTCTTCCTCCAGTTTCTTTGAGAGGGGTTTGGATCCAGATCATTCAAGGGTGCTTTTCTTTTCTTTCAACAACACCGACGTCTGATTGAACTTCAGCACTCAGGCCTGATGAGCAGTGAAGCTGCAGCTGACATTTTCAGTGTTCGCCCTTTTCTGGACATGAACTTGGACATGACGGCCCAACAGACTGAAAATCCTCTGATTCCAGTCAGCAGACCAGCCAGTCAACCGGTGCACCACTCCTTAAATGCAGCAATTCTTTAAGACATGTGAACTGATGCCTTCACATTGTTTGACCCTTTAAAGCTCTGTTTTTAAAGACAGACCAGTGGACTGGGTGGTGGTGGGGTTTTTTTGGTCTTTAATGGTGTGAAGTTTTCCCGCGTGCAGTATTTGAATAGTTTTTATGTGCTCTGTAAAACCTAAACAAACCATATTCCAGCCTAAAAGATTATTGAATATAGACGTCATCATCAAACAGGGGGCCAGGGGAATTAAAAAGCAGAGTCTACAGAGTCCTCTTTGTCTTTGCCTTTAATGTCTTTTCTTTGTCCTCAGCGTCTTTCACTTGAAACCCTTCAGTAGATTAGGTACATTCCCTCGCAATGCTTTCTTTTCCTTTGTGTGATCACATCTCAATCTGTAGTCCAGACGTGTTAAAAATACTTATCGCTTCGTGTTGTATAAAAGGTAGCAACAGTGTAAACCCAAGGGAAAGCCGAGGCTCACCCATGCTCTGTTGAATTGATTCGGGTAACTTTCCTTTTGGAATCCTTGAGAAGTATGGCATGAACTGTTTTTAAACATTTTGACGTTACCGTTTTGTTTTAAACTATTGTGTGTCCCTAGCCTGTCTACACCCCCCCCCATCAGAAAAAAGCCCTCTTCTCTGTTTTCTGCCCGCTCCACTGTTTCAGAAAATGTGTGCATCAAACAGGCCATTTGTGGAGAGTTTCCATTTACGACATCACAAAGGGCGGTAACCCTTGACACTCACTTTAAACAATAAGGCATGGAGCGAGAGAGGGGGCGTGGTCAGAAACGCTACAAGCGGCCTCCTGTGACTCCGAACAGGAACAAGTGGTTTCGATAACGGACGAATGATGCTGAGTAAGATGTAAATATAATATAAATGTTCTCACCAAAATCTTTTTAGAATTCTTTATATATCTTTATATAATAATTTAATAATCAATTTTTAAATGTTTGTTTTACTGAGAACCTAATCAAAAAGCACTAAATTGATTACTCGCTAAGTTTTTGGGCGTTTAGCAGGTGATCTACTTAGAAAATTTGCATGAGTGAAAACAGGTGCAAACCTTGTGAAAGCGGTAGTATTTCAGTCAGGCTTTTATACCTTCTTTCTTCATGGACTATCTTTATACTTTCTTTTATTGAGTCTCATCCTCACTACAATAACTGCAGCCTGTTGCAAAAAAGGATCCTCTGATGCTTGAAAATGTTTCCGAACATCACTCAAGATAATGAACAGCTACCCTGCACCATCCTATCTCCCAGCAGCCGTAACAACAACAACAACAAGACACAACAGCTTTTATGCCAGCTGCTTCAGGGATTGTGGACTCTCGGTTGTCAGCAAAAAGGGTCATCATTTTTGTTAAATGGTGCCAAAGACTGTGCCTCTCACCACATGGGTTTAGAAACAATTTCAATGAATTCTGTCTTGAGTTGTTCCATTTCTGAAACACTCACAAAGAATCAGACGTGTGGTTTGTGTTGTTTGTATGTGTTTGACTAGAGTCTTTCCTACTGGTTTGTGAGCTTCAGCATGTGATTGAGGAATAATCTTTATATTCTAAAGTATTATTTGTTCTTTATTTTGTATAATTATATTTACACTCTACACTATATCCATGCTGGTTTTCTGTATCCTCCATAAAAAGGTTACAATCTGCAGAGTAGAAGCTAAAGATAAAAAGATGATCAAAAACGACAATGCTTTAAAGTCTGAACAACACGTTGCCGTGGTAACCCTCTTGAAGCTTCTGCTCTTCACTGCACGCACTCCTCACTACAGAAAACAGCCCTAGTAAAATGTTTGTTTCTTCTTCTTATTTTTTTCAGGTGTAATTGGTGTAATAAAGGTTTTAAGAAGTCAAGCCATCTGAAGCAGCACGTGCGCTCCCACACGGGGGAGAAACCCTTCAGATGTCATCTCTGTGGAAGAGCCTTTGTTTCAGCTGGCGTTCTAAAGTCTCACCTCAACACACACACAGGTGAGTTCACTCTATTCCATGGGCTGAGAATACTTCACATGTCTTTGCAGGAAAGGAGGTCAGACAAGCGCTTATGAAAACTAGCTATTCAGTATTAATGAAAGCATATAATCACTGACGAGTCTGGTGCCTTATCTTACCAAGTCTGGTCTGGACTTTCCCACCATGATAATAGATTGAATATTCGGTTACAAATATGAAGGCGCAGTTACATCATTGTCTCCCAGAATCAGTTAGTGCTACAAAATTCTGAAAGCATTCAAAATCTTTGTTAAGGTATCTCAATCAATCAGTCTTTTATTTGTATAGCATCAATTCATAACAGGTGTTATCTCGAGACACTTTACAAAAAGCAGGTAGAGGACCTTACTTATTATTAGTTAATATTACAACAGAGCAGGTAAAAAGACCATGCTCATCGTTATGTTACAAAAAGCAGATAAAAGACCTTACTTATTATTATTCTTATTACAAGAGCCCAGCTTAATCCGTCATAGCGTGGAAAGAAATATCTCCCCTTAACGGTCAGATATCTTCGGCAGACCCGGGCTCATGACGGAGCAGCCGTCTGCTAAACAGAGCTGGGCTTGAAAATGGGATAGGGGGAGATGGGATGAGATGCAGGAAGATAGATGGGATAGGATGTTGTGGGCAGGTCCATCCTCACCAACAGTCCTGAAGAACCTAGGAGAGCTCAGGAGCTCCCAGAAAAAGAAAATGGTTTGTAACTGGGATTTATACTGGTGTGGAGGTTCTCGGGCACGCCCAAACGTCAGAGGCTGCAGTCGACCTGTGGCTCATTCGCTGCATGTCATTCCCCACTTTCTCGCTCTCTGATTTCTGACTCTATCCACTGTCCTTTCTCTTCAGAAAAGGTATAAACAGTAAACGTTGTCTTTATTTAAAGATTGAACTACATTTGATTTAGATAAGGAATTAAGAAAAATAGAAGTACATTCCGGTCATGTTTTTTAACGGTGCCTTGTTTAATTGATCTAAAAAAAAAAAAACAGTTAAATCCGCTGTCAGTAAAAAGTTTGGAAAAGTTTTCAGTTGTTTGTTTTTTTTTCACTTTCTGAGGTAAAGAGTCCCAAAACAATCCAGTGTAACCTACAGACACCAGCTGAGCCTCTTCCTCTCATCTCTTCCTGACAGGAGTGAAGCCTTATAAATGTAACGTTTGTGACGCCTCATTCACCACCAACGGCAGCCTGAACCGCCACATGATCATCCACATCAAGTCTTACAAATGCTCCATCTGTGACGAAAGCTACAGGACCAGCCTGCTGTGTAAAAAGCATATGAGGAAGGTGCACGCTGTGGAGGAGCAAAGTAAGAGCGCCGGAAACACTGCTTTGATGCGTCATTACATTTTACTTCTGAGACACAGCGTCATTAAACGTCCATTTCATCTCCACACTCAGGAAGACACTCTGTCTTTAATGACTATGAAAATCATTTGAAAAAGAAGGGAAAGGGTAACTTAGTGTGCGCTAAAAAGATTTTCCTGCTGTTTGGATAAGTGTGTATTTTTACTCAAGTTTGAACTGTTTCCATTTACACTCCTCTTCTTCTCAGTTTGAGCTGCCGAGCTTGAAGTCAAAGCCAAAAACAAAAAAAAACTTTAAACTTAGAATTCAAAACAATTCTCTCAGTTGTAGGTCTGGAGGCTCAAGACATTGAAGAAGACGATGAAGATGAAGAGGACGGCGAGCAAAAGGCATCAAAGAGGAGGGGTTTGGAAATAATCACTTTCACCGAGGAGCAGGCAGCCGAGCTGGCGAAGGACCCCGGGGAGGAGGCCTCAGTGTCGGAGCGGATCCTCGCCCAGTCAGCAGCTGAGAGGGATCGAATCAGCGAGATCAAAGACAAGGCGGTGGAGCTGGAAACTGAACCCAAGTTTGCCAACTGCTGCAACTTCTGCCCCAAGAGCTTCAAGAAGCCCAGTGACCTCGTCAGGTACGTTTGAAGTCTATCTATCTATCTGCTTGGGGAAAAGCTCAGTATGAGGCCAAGTTTGAATGGAGTGGAAACAAGTCAAACATTTCCACTTACCAAACACAAACTTACCCATGAAGGAAGATGTCATCTTTACAAACTTACTCTTCTTTTTGCTAAGGTCATGATCTCTCTGAGCCACTTCAGAGAAGGCCATTTGAAAAACAAGCATGGCTTCTGACCTGAAGCACATTCATCAAAGAAATGTGCACCTAAATTAGCATTTGTTGCTAACTTTGTTAAAGCGAGCCATTTTTTAGTTTGTTAAACTTCTTCAAACTGTTCTATTACTAGCTTACGCATTAAGCACAACAACCTTCTTCTTGTTACCAGCTCAGTAAAGTTTCAACAGCTTTAATGCTAACTTATACATGTGATGATGCAGGCCATTATTGGAATACTTTATTAATGAATCAGATAAATTGTTACTTGTGTTCCCAATAAGGAAATATGATTCATGTGTAGATGTTAGATATTTAAATAAACTGACATATTAGCTTGTTGCTCATCTTTGACCCCCTGCTGTCATGTCAAACCAGAATGTCTGCAATAGTCATGTTTTCCTCTGGTTAGGTAAAATAGTATAACTTATTAAATCAATGTTTGACAGACTGCTTTAGAATAAGTATCTCACGCTGAAGGCTGTGTTTGTTTTGATGGAGTTAATGGTAACAATGTGGAGGAATTGTGAGTAGATAATAAAGCAGCTAGCTTTATTAGCTAAGTCAGGGGCATTCTCTATTTACTTACTTTGGGACATAGAAACTTTATTTTAAAATGACAAACCTCATGTCTTTGAGCTTTAGGTATCTCATTCTGCCAAAGTCGAATCTAACATGTCTGAACAGAGCATGTAAAACACATTTAACAAAATTTTTTAGAAGAAGAACTTCACTTTCTCTGTTTGCAATAAGGTGTCGTCATTTTAGTTTTGCTGTGTAAAGAAAGAAACGCGGCTACAAATTCAACCTATGCAATAAGACTGCCAATCCTTTAATGTCTCTAAATCGCACTCTCCTTTTCTCCCCTTCTTTCCCCCTTTTTGCTGAATCTGATGTTCACCGTAATTGATTTAGGACTAAATTCCTTGGTTTAGGGTCAACATCCAAGTACAATTTTATTTTAAGACTATACGGTTGGGTTGGCTGTGGATGCTTGTCACAGTGTGCTTGGCAAGATACTGAACCCTTAATAGTCCTGTCAGCAAACCCGTCGACGAGTGAAAGTGTGTGCGGATGTAAAGAAGTGTAAAAGGCACCTTAAATGGCTGCCTTTGCTCATCCCTAGGGAGAATAGCTCTTATCATATTCAGAGGTTAATGGATCCAAATATATAAATGGAGCCTCTGTCATGAGTGTTTCTGTGCAAATCAGCAAATGACATGCATTTCATTTCCAGATGTGTGGAGGCAGTCTTTGTAGAAAAAAGGTATAAAAGTAAAAGTGATAAATGTGTAGTTCTGTAAAGTTACGAGCACATCCTCAGCCGTTGTTCAGCTCAAACTTTTCTCTTCCTAAAAGACTCCGAACCTGGCCAGTCATACTTAGGATTTAAGATTTCATTTTTGGAGTCCAGCTGTGTCTGCGATTTCTTTGAAGCTTTTGTAACAACAGTATTCAGAACTAAAGGCATCAGAGATGAGAGCGCTCGTGAGGTAAATACAGACACACATAACAAAAGGCTCTTTGGACTCCCTGCTTTGCATTATTGAACGCATACAAACAAACAAACTTTGGCTTGCTATCTTTTCCGCCGCTCTGAATCTCTCATCAGTGTTTGTGATACATGTAGCATTTATCCTTCTGTTTCACTATTCAGGCACATTCGGATCCACACAGGCGAAAGACCGTACAAGTGTGATGAATGTGGGAAGAGCTTCACAGTGAAATCTACACTAGACTGCCACGTGAAGACGCACACAGGTAATCAATGCTCACTTTATTCTCTTTTTTTGATTAGGGTTAAGGTTACAGGGTTTCTTGTGGTTTGTAACATTTCTGGAACATTGTGGCACTTTAGACAAGACCACATGAAAAGAAAAAGGGGGTTTGACACAATTAAGAAAAGTGTCAGGTTCAAAGTCAAGACTTCACCTTAGGTTGACATATTAAAACAGACACAACTCAAGAACCCAGACCGAAACACAAGCTTAAGTTTTACTTGGCCAAGGGAAGAGCAGTTGAGGAGATCTTTCTTTGCTCTCGGTCAGACTCTCTCCAATGAACTTCCTCTTGAGCACAGTTTTTATTGTAGAGAAAAAGGCGTACACATCAGCAACCAACTGGGGCGTCTCTTAGTTCTTACATGACAAGTCTTCCTGGGACATGATGTACCAATGTGCGATAAGATGAAGTTACACAGCAAGATAAAGAGGACATGCTCACAGTGGGAAATTATTAAGACCTATGACCTATATTGAGTGAATGCTAGAAAGTGAAGAATACATGAAATTACACTTCTATACGTAATAGCTCCAACAAAAAGTCCATCCTCTATGTCTTGTGCCTGCTCCACTTTTTAGAAAATGTGTGCTCAATCAGGCTGGTTAGACACTCTCCCTTCATGACATCACAAAGGGCGGTAACCCCTCCCCAAATTGGGTGACACTCCCACAGCTAGGTGTTTTATCTGACCTCTGAGTCTGCCTTCTCATCGTAAACAATAGGGCACAGAGCGAGAAGCCAAAGACACATCCCTTCTCAGAAAGGGGCATGGTCATATGCAGCTCATTTGCATTTAAAGCTACAGATGCAGAAATAGTCTGTTCTGAGCACGGCTGAAATAGAGGGGTTTTTAGGCATGTTCAAATACAGGACCAGGGTGGATTTATCACAAGAAACTTTACAGACATGTCTCGTGAACTCTATGACTTATTTCCACTAGTTTAAAAGGAGGATAGAATGCTACCTCGAATGAACTGTTTGCCAATTTTGGGATTATCCATTTGTGTTATTTCTTTTTGCCATGAGGAAAATAAAAAGATCTTTTCCACTTTGATGTTTTTGCAGTAAATATAAAGCTACTACCATCAGCAAAACTAGCAAGCATTTAGCATTCAACACTTAAATCCCCCTGAAAGTACCTTCAAAGCTGATGACGTGATGAAACAACATATTGGGTAGTTTCTGTTTTCGATGCGAGAAAGCTTTTTAAGCCTGTCACACTTTGTTCTGATAAAATAAAAAAGATAGAAAATGTAATTAATGGCTGCAGACTGGATTAGTGAGTCAGCCTCTAATCGTATGTAGCCGACTGCAGCTAACACTGTCCTTCTCCTTGCAGGCCAAAAACTGTTCAGCTGTCACATGTGCACAACCTCCTTCTCTACAAAAGGCAGCTTAAAAGTGCACATGCGCCTCCACACCGGCTCCAAGCCATTCAAATGTCCATTCTGTGAACTCCGCTTCAGGACGTCGGGCCACCGCAAAACACACATCCAGTGTCACCTCCGGCCAAACAGCGACAGAAACAAATCAAAGCGCTCTGCCTCTTCTGCCGGTCAGGACAGTCAGGGTCACGAATCAGCAGCTGGGCAGGGTGTGGCAGCAGGCCAGGTGCAGCAGCATGCGGCTTCAGACGCCCTTCAGCCTGTGGGACTCTTACAAACATCCAACTCTGACCCCAACATTTATCTCCCGGCCAGCCAAGTCCTGACAGGGCAGTTTGATCAGAGTCTACTACAGCAGGGACTCGTGGGAGGAGCCATCCTGCCTGCATCCATGTCAGGTAAGAATTTAGGGATACACACTAAAATACGTGCACGTCACTTACACCGATTGTCTGATCTACGGGGGGATAGAGCAGAAAGCTTTCTGTGGCAGTCACATAGGGAAGGCCTATGGGGTTTAGAAAAAACAAGGTCTATCGTAATTTTAACATTGATCACATTTTATTTACACCTAAATACTCACCAAAAACTCTGTGAGTGGAAGAAACTACTCATTTTATTTGCAGTTTCTTCAGTAAAAGACTGAAGAATAGACTTTTTAACATTGTTAACTCCCTCTTCTTTAAATGACGTACGTGTTTTGTTATTCTAAACTAATGTTACCAGTGTAAGCGGGTCCAGAGGGAGTTCATGTTAGCCAGGAGGCTAGCACTAACGCTACCGATTGAATACATAAGTTGAAATCAGATCCTGGGATGGCCCATTATAAGGCCTCTCAGGTGCCCAGCCATTTTCAATTGCGGGCCTGCTTAAAGCCGAGTAGGATTTGGGGTTTCAACTTAAACTTATGACATTGCAATTTATCCGAGAGCCACTGAGGAAGTGCAGTAAGACTGTGGAATAATGTCATAGATCAAGATCATAAAATTAGCATATTAACTCGAGTAGCGCGGAGCTGTGTGCAAAGAAACCAATCACTGCAGTTTGAGAAGATAAGTGAGAGGATGAAATGACCCGAAACACTTAAATGGAAACACTACATTTTATTATCCTAAATAGTGTTTTGCAGTGTTCTGCAAAAACCAATAACAGATTTTATTAGCTTTTGGCTCTTACCCTGATGACACATCTAGGAGGACGTGTTTTTTATTGCAACAATTCACTTCTGGTGTGATTCCTTTCCTCCAATCACAGAAAACCATTTCATAGTTTTAACTCAAATCTCCCCTAAAAATGCAGCCAAAAGCCGACAAAACATAAAATAATGACGTTTGTACTCAGAGCAGCTGCATTCTGATGGTGGAGGTTGCTCTGAGAGGTGTGTGACGTGTGGATTAAATAGTTTGGCTCTATAAAAGAAAGATAAGACACGAAGCTTTGAAATGGAAAGAGGATTATCAGATCAGTCAAATACATTATAGATATGATAATGTAGTTTTATGTCAGTTGAATGAATCAAGTGTTTTTGACTTTGAATATCGTGAAGAGAAATACCGGTAAGCTTTTAAGTTTCTGTCAGACAGATTCATGAAGACACTGGACTGGCTTCTTGGCTGTTACAGAGACTCTGTGTATTTTAAATGCAGAATTATGCACTTTTAATTCAAAGCGCTACCTTAAAAGCAGGGTTGGTCATTTTCTCCAGATGAGCTACTTCATGTAAGTGAGGGAGCATAGAGTGGAGAGGCTGGGTGAAGACGGAGAGCGGAGAGGATGCTACTTTCTAAGTCATAGATAGATAGATAGATAGATAGACAGACAGACAGACAGACAGACAGACAGACAGACAGACAGACAGGTAGGCAGGCAGGCAGGCAGACAGACAGACAGACAGACAGACAGACAGACAGACAGACAGACAGACAGACAGACAGACAGACAGACAGACAGACAGACAGACAGACAGACAGACAGACAGACAGACAGACAGATAGATAGATACTTTATTGATCCCGAGGGAAATTCAAGTCATGCCAGTTTTTGAAAAAAAAAAAAGACCAGCCCTGCTTTTAAAACAACCATGCAAGTCGACACAAGGACAATTTGTCCCCCACTTGTGATTAGTGCTTCATTATGGTGCTTTCCAATTTGATATCTCCTTTGTGCAAACTCAAGTGGAGAAGGGTTGGGGGTGAGTCGCCAAACAGCACTTTGTTTTGGTTCAATGTTGGCACTTAAGGGTGACGTCTACTGCATCAAGAAGTCACACATTCTTCTTCTTCAAAAAAGAAAAGCGTGAAATCCAACCTCTCTAGAAGACCTCTCTACTTGTACCATTTAGGGTGAAAACAGACTACATGGGCAGCTTCTCTTTATTTCTTATTCACGAAATATTCTTTGCCCTTATCTCAGGGATGTTGTTTTTCAAAAGGCAGCACATGCGCTGCAGAGACTCGAAAAATAACTAAAGTCAATCTCCTCTGCTGCTCCAAAGTTAAGACGCCTAAACTTTGTACAAAGTGGGATAAGTATGAATGCAAAATATACAAATGTGCATATCTATACTACTTATACTGTGTGTGTGTGTGTGTGTGTGTGTGTGTGTGTGTGTGTGTGTGTGTGTGTGTGTGTGTGTGTGTGTGTGTGTGTGTGTGTGTGTGTGTGTGTGTGTGTGTGTGTGTGTGTGTGTGTGTGTGTGTGTGTGTGTGTGTGTGTGTGTGTGTGTGTGTGTGTGTGTGTGTGTGTGTGTGTGTGTGTGTAGCTGCAGGAGACCTGACCGTGTCTCTACCAGATGGACTCACCACGCTGGACGGCATCCACCTGCAGCTGACGCCAGCCAACCTGGTGTGCCCCAACGTCCAGATCTCTGGCATCGACACCAGCAACATCAACAACATCACACTGCAGGTAACACAAACATCCTCCACGCTCCGCGCTCGCCGCGTCGTCCTCAACGTGATGAACATGCACGATGCATGACCTTATTTAGGCAAGGCATCAAGTTCTCTGTAAGTGGAGCTGCCTTTTTATTACTATTACAAAATGGAACTTATTTCTCATGAAATGAATTTGAAGCACCGCTTAGAGAAGGACTCAGAGAAGGTCATGTCTATTTAACGGGCTTATTCCTGAATTACTTTCTGTCTCTTCAGTCAGAGCTTCACATAGTGTATGAGAGTTTGAACCATCATTGTCTAAATTGTCTACGAACGATGTGCGTTATCCATGGTTAGGAACGTAGCTGACGTGATTGACAGGTGGGTGCGATGTAATGGTTAGTCACGAGGCTTAAACCCCACCTCAGCTTCGGCTCTAAAGCCTGTCGTTATGTCGACTGAATGTTAAGGTGAGACAGAATTTCCATGGCGACCCCGTGCTGTAACTTATGGCTGAGCGGTAATACATCAAAAATCTAAAACTCTGCAGTGGTTAATGGATGATAAGCCAGTAAAGTAAAGCTTATATACTGTACAGAGACATTACATATGGGCTATTTAAGTGTTTAATGGTTTAATATTTCTCTTGTATAAGCGTTATCTGCTGTGGTCATTCATAATGTAGGTAAACATAAACTCATTTTTTTTCTGCCATACCCAACTTTTCTACGCTCAACATTTCTAAAAGAACTTTGTTTATGAATTCAATGTGGATCAGTAGTTGAGACTTGTTTACGCTTTAAAGTGTAAAAGGTCTTTGAACCATTTCATTGTTGCTGTTTAATGAACCCAATGTCAGGGAAATGATTCAGTTTGTTTTGTGTGACTTGTTTGTTAATACTTTAGCCTTTTCAAAACGCTCTCGTCTTTCCTTCATCTTCATTAGTTAATTGAGCAGCTGAAGAAGCCCACTTTTTCATTCTTTCCAGGGTGTATTATCATCTCATCCGAAACCATTTCACTCAATTACTCCCACAGATTAAAAGTGTGCAAAAATATTAGGAGTCGAGTTGCTTCATTTTCTGTTGATAGATGTTAATAAAGGGCCTCTGAGGGACACATTTAAATTATTAACTGTGAATACAAAAGCACAGTGTCAACACTGTGCTGCAATTCATCGATTTGTTTCTAACCAAGAAATGAGGAGTGTCACTGTTCTGTTCATGACATCATGTGGCGTCAGCTCTTCAAATGTAAACTGGCTGTTTATTTTAGTCGGCTCGGACGTGCAGCCTAAACTGGAGGAGTGATCCCAGAACAAGACAGAACAGAGCTGCTTCATCGGAAGCCACGAGTTTTGTTTAATCAGCTGTAAAAACAAAACAAAACAATAAATCTGTAATCTGCACAGTTGGGATGAAGTGTATCCAATTCTTATACGTTTGATTGATAGATTAATCCTAGAATTTGTTTGATTTTGTTCAACCAAAAGGATTCAGTATCTTCAGGAATCATTTTGTACAACAACATTCCAGAACATATTAGGAGCAGACCTGTATCATGAAATAAAAAAAAGTGGTACAGTTTAAATAGAGAAGCATTGGCAATGAATAACCCCACACATCTATTCATAGTATTTATTTGGCAACACAACTTTTAAAAGCGCTTATTCCCTCTAGTCATCTGACTTCTTGAACTGAAAGTCAGTCCATGGATTGGAAGCTAAAAAAGACTATGTGGCATTTTGTTCCTGAAATGTTTTCCAGGAAGCAAATATCTCACCTCTGACTGTTGCTGTGCCCTGATACATTTCTACAAATACCAGCCCCTTCTTCGTCATCCCAAGCTCATTGAATCTTTCGTTGAAATGATTAATTTACATTTACATTTATATCATTGCATTATAAATGGGTTTTATTGGCACGGGACGCATTCAGATTCTTTATTGTCCCACGAGGGAACATTAGTTTTTTGAGGAGGAGCACACAGAAGACAACACGTCCCACATGTACAAGGACAACAGATAAATCAAAATAAAAACACAATAAAAAAGTTACATTTAAAATGAAAATTTAAGCTTTTTTAGTTTAAAGGTGTATTTATAAAACTGGTCTTTGTGTGTTTATAGTTTACCCCATGTACAGAGATGAGCAGTGCGAATTACATACACATCTTTTGCTTTCTCTGACAGATTGACCCCGCGCTCCTGCAGCAGACATTACAACAAGGCGGCCTCCTCTCTCAACCCCTCAGCGTTGATACTGGTCTCGTCTCCAACTCTGGGAGCCAGCTCATGTCCACCTCTGACCCCTCGGTATCTGCAAATGTGGTCCTCCACCCGCTGACCAGCCTGGCCCTGCCGCCCTCCGCCCTTAACCCTGCTCAAGTCACCATGGCCGGTCTTTCTGAGCAGGATGCTTCAGGTATACATGTGATGACGTGGCGCTCTTTGACATGACATGACTCAGATAGCTAAAGGGTGTTTTTGTTTTTTCATTGGATCCTCCAGGTTCTCAGGATCTAAGCCATGTGATGGGCAGCTCCGGGCTGGTAGCTGGAGGTGGCGGCGGTCAAGAGATCACACTGACCATCAACAATTCCAGCCTGACTCAAGCCCTCGCTTCAGCATCTTGTGCCAGCGCTGCTGCAGGAAACCCTCAGGAGATCACCCTCACCATATCAGGTGTGAACAACTTTATACAACGCAGCTCAGTGGTGGAATGTCATAATTCACAGCGACAGTTTTATATTTCCTTTGTCATACTCAGCTCAAATGCTTTTGTCTACACAACAGCAGAGCTCAACAGTGTGGAAGTAACAATCCCATTCATTTTCTCTACAGACAGTTTGATTAGAAGCCATCACTTCATAATCATCCGAGGTAGACTGATCCCTAGCTACCTGAGTGTGAAATGATAGTTTATGCTTCTGTAGGAGAGCCAAGTTTGAATGATATCAACCTAGTTTCAGAAAAATAAAGTTTATTTGTGAAATAGGTAAAAGAAACACTGCATCATCATACAGTGTCAGCGCAACGTCTCTGATTGGTGAAGCTCCCTGTTACCATTGGCAATGTTTCTTGCCAACTCTGCCCCCATTTTGAATGGATAGTTTCGTTGGCAGGCTAGCTAGCTAGTTAGTTAGCTAACACGAAATGTACTGATAACCTTATTATACAGCAGGGAATGTGTACATTTCACAACACAAACTAGAAGATAGTACAACACTTGTATTAACAGTATGAACACCAGGATAACTACTAGATTTACATTTAAGAATGTGAGGATTCATTTGCAATGGATTGTGGGATTGGTAGTTCCTTGACTCGGGATGAAAATTAAGTTCATTGTCTTGTACCTTTGTTTTTGTTTTTTTTTTCTTTATTAATGCTGATTTGGCGTCGAATAAAATAGTCTTGAGTGTCGGGGTAGCTGGTTGTCTTGGTTACAGGCTTCAATCGCTTGATAAAAAGGATTTGTGAAATGTCAATGGAGGATTTGAATGGGAAAATTTACTTTCTTCAATTATCGTCTATTTGAAACCAAATGTGTCGTAATTCAGTGTAATGAGTGTACATGAATTTTTCCTTGTTAAACAGAAGTATGGTAACATTTTAAAGACTGAAGACTTTTGATGCTAAGAGCCACGTAGCATTGGCTCAAAAACGCATTATCACGCTGAAAACATGTTTCATTCATTATTCATCTTGAATATTATATACTCTTGTAGATTACCCCTTTCAACAAGATATTTTTGGTTGGTAGTCTGGGAGTATTTCTCAAACCAAAGCAAAGTAGCCAAACACTTCTTTTAACCGCTGTGAATACAGCAGCATCACGCTGTGGACCATGACCTTGTCTTTTCCCGGCTACAGAACCAATCAAACAATAACAAATGGATAAGGAAACATCCCTGTAGGATCCCAAACACCTTTATTGATTTCCTCGTGCAGGCAAGCATGTTTGCAGGAAGAGAGAAAAGAAAACTGACACACTAATAACTCATGGCCCTTTCTTACATTTTGAAGCCGCCATCACCGAACAAGATCAAAAGCTTCAGCATCCGAGCTTTTGAGTGATGCACCTTCTCTACAAACCAGCATTTTGGTCATATATAGAAGCCAAGGATATATGTAGTTCAGTGTGTCGATGTAGTTAGTGTCTGAGCTCCTTCAAAACATCGTAGATCATTCAGTGCCCGTGTGACTGGAGCTCAGAGATTCTTCCCGGCACTCCTCAGCCTACCTCCATTTAGCATTCTGTGGTGTTTGTGGTTTCCATTTTTCTTCAGGGTAAGGTTATGGCAAGACATTCAGTTATTATATTTTATTTTTTGTTCACAGTTTATGGATTTTTGTTCATAAATTGGATGCAGTCGTAAAGCCATGGAGATAAATCATAGTCAAGAGGTTCCAAACTAAATATCTAAAGTAATTTACAGTCTCTGTCATTTTATCTATGTGCGTATAACATCTTTCAGAGGTGCACCTAATTCTTTTCTTCCTCTTATAAGCCACAATGACTTCATATTCCTGACAACAAAACCACCACAGCATAGAGAGTGAATGCATGTGAAAAAAAGAGCTTCATGTTTTTGATTGTGGAATAATTTCTTTTTTTCGCAGGTCAGGATCTGCTTGCCCAGCATAGCAACCCAAATGGCGCTGAGATCAACGGCAGCATCAGGCTAGCATCTACACTCAACAGCCAGCCCACTAATGCTACCCTGACCATCACAAATGACCACCTGCTACCTCAGAGTCCGGCCAACACTGGAATGACAGGTAAGGATGAGTAACGCCACGGGGGGGTTTTGTGTCAAAATGTGAGTGAAAAAAAATGTCCTGTCATTTGTTAAACAGGATAATATGATGGTGTTCAGTCCCTGAAGCCGATAGTCTGTCTTGTTCTTCAATCAGACAGTGAAAGTTATTTTGTGACCTTTTGTGTTTAATTAAAACACTTCTCAGCCTGTGGAAAACTCCTCTTTGATGTACTTGACTTGAAGTCAAAATGCCACCGTGAGTTTCAAATTGGCAGAACATTTTTTAAGTAACAAGTAATGATACACCTTGTCAACAAAACCCTGTCTCTTAACTCACTGCCAGCTTTGCAATCAGTGATTATTCCTGTTCAGACTGCCATTTCAAGCCTCAAAGCTTACGCCCCTGTGACATTTCGCCTTCAATCTGAATGTCACAAAGGTGTAATGGCAAAGGCTCGATGCCATGCTCAGAAGTAGAAACCAAGTCTTTACAGAGTGTGGAATGGTTTCAGCAGGGCCAGCAGGAAAGTACAACACTGTGTGCGTGTGCATGTCTGACTGTGTGCCTAGACGGAGCTCCCGCTGTGCCGCGCTTTCACAACACTGACACGCGTTGTGAGTTTATAGATGGGGACAGCAATATTACAACAGTCACTGAGCTTAGTTAGAGCACTTTTTTTTTAGAAAGAAAGCAGACTGAGAAGGGATTTTTACAGCAAAGAAATACATCTTACACTCTTATATACTAAAATGAGTTGGGAGTCATATTTACCCGCTTAAACCCAAAGAATCCTGCTACTCCTCAAGAGTGTAATAATAACTGTATCTGATTGTGTTTAAAGGCACTAAAATAAACTGTAATGATGTAATGCTTTATACATGACCTTGAATGACTTTGCCAATGTGTCAATAGATAGAAAGTTTAGAAGGACAGCTGGCCTGTCATTCTCTGCTGACACTAACTATCATAGACTACTAGAGGATTTGAGTCAGTTTTCCAGGAAAATATAAATAACGACCCATCCTCACTATAATAAATAGCTGGATCCCCATAACGCGGAGTAAAGCAAGTGTAAGGTGGGGGTTTCCATGTATGTGTTGAATGAATGAGGAGAACATTGTCAAACAGACTTGTGGATCAGCTTAGATTTATTTAGCCATGACCAAATAACATAACAACATAATAGGATAAAAGTCCCAAGGAGTAATCCGTGTCATACCAAAAAGGATGGTTACCAACAATGAAGCCTCAGTGGGTTTTTGACAGCCAAATGCCACGGGAAATATTACTAGATAGCTTCTGAATCAGAATTGGGTTTTATTGCAAAGTACTTTAACACATGCAAGGAAATTGTCTGTGTGTATTGGTGCAAAACAATTAACAAAGGAAATAAAACAGATAAAGCGGTTTACATGGAAAGACAAGCTACAGCTAGCTGGCTAATCTCCCACAGTGGAACACTTAAGTTATGGTTAGCAGACTGGATGGGAACACTTTTTAGCATGCATAGTTATTTCTGTCCTTGTTTGGATCCATGATACTAGCAAGTATACTTGTTTTATTGCATAAAAGATCAGTGTATAACTAAAGATTAAATTTCACTATACTGTTTTGGCCAAATAGGATGCTAACATTCTGCTTAGAGTTAAATGCATGCGGCACGATACCACAACCTTATTTGTTACCTTTTATGAAAATTCCCATATTGGACTCTTTGTATTCTTAGGGTAGTTTAGTTTTATTATTTATTTGATATTGAATCTCTGTGGGACAAAAAGTGTCTTGAACAGCCAGCTGCCACATTTGACCTGCATGGAGCCATCATTAGTGACCATCTGCCCTCGGTCTTGATCTCCTTCCCACTTTAAGCCTATAATTTGTTTATTTTTTTAAAAAGTAGGATGTACCCAGCTGGCTGCAATGCATATATCACCACGATTACCACCTTGAGCCGTACTAATGGTTACCCATTTAATGGAGTGAACACCCACACTTAGTTAGAGGTCCTTACCTGCACTGCATTAAGCCTATGTAGGCTCCCCCATCGGATAAAGAAGAGGAATTTCCGTCGGATGAGATTCAACTCTTGCTGGATTAAACACCAGATAATAAGTCACATCATAAATCTTAACAAAAACACAGAGATTTTTTTTTTGTATGTGTGACTGATGACGTTTTCTGTCTGTCAGAAATGACAGGGGGAGTGACTAACAGGGTTCAACAAAACAGCAGTATGCTGCAGCTTTTTCAAAAACAAAGACCACATGACAGGCATGACTCACAGGCCACTGCACGAGAGTGACTTTAGCTCATATTCCTTTAATGGCTCAGAAGAGCTTCCCTTGCTTACACAACTTGAGATGTCTCACCAATTGGTGGAGGGGATCAACAGTCCTTCAATCAATGCCCTTTGTTATCAAACAGCATGCACATGTATGTTTCCACAATATAGAGCCAATAAAGACATTTATGAAGCTGCAATAGCCCAAAGGTAGATTTTCATGCTTGAATAGATCTTTTGAGCCACACATACCTCAGTGGACAATTGAAACTAAACGTCACATCACATGATGATGGAGAGAATGATGTTCCTGGACTCTAAATGGACTACGCCCTTTCCAATGTGCTACTGCAGTTCTCATTTACAGTAAGGCAAGGCAAGGCAAGTTTATTTATATAGCACTGTTCAGACACGAGGCAATTCACAGTGCTTTACAGACATAAAAACAGAAAAACATTAAAACAGCATTAAAAGATGGGGATGCAGGTGAAAATACTCGATAAAGGAACAGCTGTTAAAACTATTAAAAAAGGAAGAATGTGTTGCAGTAAGGCAGACAGTATATCTCTAATTGAAAGCCTGAGCGAATAACAAAGTTTTAAGGCCTGATTTAAAGGAGTTGAGTGTGCCGGCAGTCCTCAGTTGTTCAGGGAGTTTGTTCCACAGTTGAGGAGCGTAGTGACTAAACGCTGCTTCACCTTGTTTGGTTCTGACTCTGGGAACACTGAGTAAACTTCTTTCTGAGGACCTGAGCGGTCTGGATGTTTTATATTCTACAAGTAGATCTGACATGTACTTGGGGCCAAGACCATTTAATGCTTTATAGACCAGTAGTAAGATTTTAAAGTCGATCCTCTGACACACAGGATATTACCAGCAGTATTAGCAGTATATTATTATTATTGTTTCTAAGAGTAAAGAAAGGCAACCTCTTATTTCTAGTCATTCAGGTTTCAGTAAATGCGTATAGCTGCTTTTTTTAACCTGTGTTTTAGTCTAGTTTAATAACCTTTCAATGAAACCTAACAGAAAGGGACGGCTTTGGCCCTTTGGTTAATGTTGGCCGTCTCTCAAACAGAAGGTCGAGGGTTTGATCCCCAGCTACTGCAGCCACAATTCAGATGTGTCCTTGGGAAAAAAAAATGTAGCCCCAAGTTGCTCCCGCTGCTACATGAGAGGCTTGTGAATGTGTTTAAATCAGATTGGTTAGTAATTGGTTTACATAGCAACCAGAACGCCACAGTATATTCTCCTGATAATTCACCTCGAGCCAATAGTAATTATCTAAATATTATCTGGAGTGCATAATGTAAAAATGGCTTATGTGATTATGTTTTTCATTTTTGTAAAAACAATATGAAGTGGGATTAATAAGTATATATTAAAGAGAGTATCACAGCTACGATATTAAAGCTACAACTCATATCTTCCATTTCTATTTTCTTTTCTTCATGATTTAAAAAAGTCGTGTTTGCAAAATGTCCCTCCTTCATCCAAAATAAATGCAAACAAGCATTTTCTTATCACCACAAAATTATTAATCGTAGTTAATTAATCGCATTAATCGTACTGAGGGTGGCTGGTAGTTAGTTTGAACTTCCTATCAATGGGCCACATATACCTGGGCTTCATTCATTGTACTTGTGCTGAAAGGACAAATAAAGAATTTTCTTTCTGAAAATGAATAGGGCACTGAATGTGTGCTCAACATGAATCTATCCGAAAGATTGGCACCTGCGTGTGGGAAAAATCAAATAAGAATGATTGGTACTTACTGCTCAGGGATAACAAAAAATGGGCTTGTGTGCTGTGAAGTGTACAAATATGATTTGTTTTGTGAGAGATGGCTTCTTGATTGTTCTGTCGGCTGGATGTCTGTCACCTAAGAAGCTTAATCAGATTTCCACTCTCTTCTCCCTCTCTTCATTACTCTCTCCCAGTCTCTCAACTCAAGTGAAAAACATTCCCTGCTGCTTCTCAGAGGCACTAAGAGCATATCAGCTTTATTGATTAGACTGAAGCGTTCCTTTGACTCTGTATGTAAATGTGCTTCAACCTGAGCTCGACGAACCATGCAAGCATACACCTCAATAACTGATAATATGATAAGCATTCTTTCTTGGCGAAGTAAATGATATATGGATGTTGTTGTTGTCGTTGTAGAAAGCATCAAATCACCAGGACGACTTTGGAAGCCACCTTTAACAACTATAGACAGTTTAGAGTCAGCCTGACAGTCTGTACACAACACCCACTCAGTTCAATTTAGATGGGGGGCTTTAACCTTACAAACCATTCTAGAGCAGAGTGATATGTTTTATTAATACACAATTAATTAAATTCAATCATCTCTAGAATGAATCCATCACTCACCTTCGAAAGCATTTGTTTAGTTTCTTGTGTTTCATTATTACAAGGAGCTAAATGACAGCCGTCTGGCTGAGGATGAAAGGTCTGTTTATTTGAGGAATAATTAAGTGTAAATGAAACATTGACTTTCAATAGAGTAAAATTTGAAGTAATGTCTGATTTAAAAAAAAATGATGAATCATTCTCATCTCTGGAGAGTTTGAAACACCCCAGGTCTCTGTCAATGATTTCAGGTGTGGTTTAATACAGCAGGTTTAGATTTTCTTCTTTCATGACATGATGTGATCTAAACTCATAGTGCAAGTATCGTGTATATATAGTTTTCTTACAACAACAATAGTAACAAGAACGACCATGCACAAGGTAGAGGCATACCTGTCACAACTTTCCTTGTTACTCTGGCTGCTCCTTCCTTAAAGTAATCACTGTAAACACAAAATAAGATCATCATTCTTAAAGGTCTCATTCCACAGCTGTTCCGTTTAATGGCCTGTAATGGTACCAATTTAAAGAAATCCTGTTGTTGATACACAGTCTTTACACGTTTTCCACCAAAGGAATACATCTCTGGCTGGTATTGGTGTACAAGCTCTCTCTTACCTTGCCTTTTTCTCTCTCTTGATAGTTACCAGCCTGCCACCGAGCACCACCCTATCACACACTGTTTCTTCCCAGAGCCTAGTAATGTCCCCAGGAGGTGTGGCAAATGATAGCAGTGTCACACTGACACTGGCTGATGCTCAGGGTATGCTGGATGGAGTTACCCTAAATCTCAATACACAGGTAAACTACATCCATAGTACACATCAACAAACATGTAGAATTTATTTGTAGCCTTTAATTGGAATCATGAAATTTTTTAAAGGTGACATATACTCCTTTTGAACAAGTTGAAATAAGTCTCAGAGCTCCCCCAAAAATGTCTGTGAAGTTCATTTTTCAAAATACACTCTGATTGTGTATTTTTATCATGCCTATAAGCCCCTCTAAGCCCCTATATATATATATATATATATATATATATATATATATATATATATATATATATATATATATATCATGTAATAACACGATGTCATGATAGCTTTATATATATATATATCATGTAATAACACGATGTCATGATAGCTTTATATATATCATGTAATAACACGATGTCATGATAGCTTTATATATATCATGTAATAACACGATGTCATGATAGCTTTATATATATATATCATGTAATAACACGATGTCATGATAGCTTTATATATATCATGTAATAACACGATGTCATGATAGCTTTATATATATCATGTAATAACACGATGTCATGATAGCTTTATATATATATGATCAGCTTTCTTACCAGTGTTTTTAAATCTTTAGGGTCCAGGATATCCTGCAGTGCTGAATGATTCTGGTCTATCAGGACAGCCAGGCAGCTCAGGCCAGCAGGTCATTCTGGTCAGCCACCATCCTCAATCCACCAATGGAGTGTCTGACAATGGATACAATGTGAGTGTGTTCCTCTAGTATTGTGAAATGTGAAATGTAACGTATCCAGGGGTTGAGTATCTTTCGAACAAATGAGGGGTTAAACATGTCTGACTCTCTGCTTAAGATGGCATCACAATTAACCCTACAATCTGCAGTGATGGATAGCGTGTTTTCAGAAAATGTCAGCTAATTAACTTTGAGGCTGACATGAATGGATTCAGAGGCGAGACGATTAACATATTAGTGCCGTCAATGTAAAAGCGTGCCCATGTGTGATTAATTTTAGAGACCTTAATGCTGTTATTAGTTTTAATCCAATTATTATTTTTTATTCTCACACAGTAATGGCAAGCTCAACATTATGCATATGCATTCAAGTTCTTTGAAAACAGCTTAAACTGTGCAAAGTACGAATGAAACTGAGTGTTTGCATCCATGATGTTGTGTTATAGGGGCCTCCACATGCTGATGCATGCTGATCGTTTTTATATCTGACATGGCACCTTGAAATCCCAAATCATCTGTGTGGGCTGTTTTGCAACAGGCTACTTTCAAAGCTTTCTTTGCATTTTTAGTTTGCAGATATTTTTGAAAAGTAAAAGCTTTTTTTTTTTTTTTTCTTAAAAATCATGATTACACACAATAAAAGATTGGTTGACGTTTAAAAAAAATGAACTATTCAAAAAATATATATTATTGAGATTTACATTTTTAAACAAAACTGGTCTGATTGAAGTTATTCTCACAGCTTTTGTAGGTGTGATCTTTTGTGAGTATTTGCACATCTGTCAGTAACTTGTTGTGTTTGTGTTATCCAGATTACTGTAGAGAGCCATAAGGGCGGGAAGTCTGGCCACACAGAGGTGGATAATCGGAACCAGTGTTACTACTGCAATGAGGCATTCGAGAGCGTCAACACACTGCGACGCCACTGTAGACAAGCTCACGGCAAGGACCGCTGTCACGTCTGCAGCCTCTGTAACAAGGCCTTTAAGAGAGCGACACACCTGAAGGTAATAACTCTCATTCAAGATGTTGTGTTTAACTGGCTTTAAATGTTTGCGTATTTCATTGAATGCGGCTTTTTTTTTTTTCAGCAACGGCCATTTATTTAAAGAGATCTTTTAGATAACATATGAGTTAATCCGACGAATGAGTTCTCTGAAATTTTTCGGAAATTGTAACTCAAGAATCTGAGCGCAAACATTATCTTTAGTCACCGTATCTTCCACCTCAGGCTATAAAAAAAATAAAAAAAAACATTAGATTCAAGAAGCAGATGAGAGATGGGATACCATTAACAAAATGTTCCTTACCATTTCAAGCAAAAATACGAGTAATTCATCAAGTGGCATTTAAGGTCGGCTCTTACAGAGTGTCGCTCTCTGCATCAAAAAACACTTAAAGTGAGAGGTATTTTGCAGTTGACTTGGGGCGAGGAGCACAGCTACTTTTCTTTACTCACGATCCTCATAATGTGGGTGAGACACTCTAGGACATAAATGCCAGGGCTCTCAGATCAGAGCAGGGATGATAAGGAGCAAAGGGATTATATAAAAGCTCTTTCCAAACTATATGCCATATTTCCTCTGGAAGCCGTTGTACTACAGGCTTTCTTAGCAATAATTTCACACTGAATAGAAAGGAGGCTGAGAAGTGGTGGGTATTACACTCTGAATGACCGAGCCTTATCCTCTCCCAGTCCTCTGGGTGCTCATTAGTCTTCAATAAGAGCTGTTGATTTAAGATTATTTAAAGGCACAGTGCAGTGGAATATAAATTAAGAGGGCTGTTGTTTTTCACTCGTCCAACCCTGAAATAATAATCCTTTTCTGTTTAAATACAGTATGAAAGTCAAATGGCTTTTTAATTTGAGGAATGGATTTGTGTAATATGCCCATGTAGTGCTTTAATTCATTATTTATGTGGAGGTTCTTATTCATCCAGGTCATAGTCATAGGAAGCTTGATCCAAAAGCAACTGGAGATGGTTGAAGCTCTTGAAGACATTTCACCTGTCGTCATCTGAAAGTCCTCTTCAGTTTGAACAGCCTTTCAGATGAGAGGTGAAATGTCTTAAAGACTCTTCAACCATCTCCACTTGCCTTTGGATCAAGCTTCGAATCCTCATCCTTAGTTTTCGACTAACTGGTTGCTTTCGATTAGCTTCTTTTTTTTTTTTCCTCAACTCAAATTTACTCAGACAGGAGGTACATCAATCGCATGACTTCAACTTCCCCATCAGTAAGCTTCCCACTTCTTCTGCACTGTGACATTAAATATCTCTGAAAACATCTGCTCATTAACTAAGGACCTGCG
Source organism: Symphodus melops (assembly GCF_947650265.1). Classification (NCBI taxonomy): domain Eukaryota; kingdom Metazoa; phylum Chordata; class Actinopteri; order Labriformes; family Labridae; genus Symphodus; species Symphodus melops. Next base: position 11,942,826 of record NC_136695.1, on the reverse strand, counting down.
TCTCAAGTGTTGTGTTTTAGATGGGAGAACTGAAAGTGCTAAATGCTAACTCATTTCAAGGTTCAAGGATTCATTTTTGAAGCGCTAATTTAATTAAACTTCAAGACATGTGACCACATGTTTTAAAATGATCATTTTGGGACGCTTTGCATAAAGACTCTTTAATTGAAGCGGCTGCAACAAAATAGAATAAAAGCATCACAATTTAACCGGCTGAATCTCATCTGTTTAAGCCTCACGTAGACTGATTTTTTTTATTATTATTATATTTTATATAACACACAAAGACAGCCATCCGCAACAAGACAAAACATAACAAAGCCAAACAAAAAGATAATAATAATAATACAAATATTAATAAAAAATAAAATAAATAAATAAAATTAAAGACAATAGCGATGGCCCCGTCCTGTGGGGAAGGCACCGAGGGCCTGACCGAGCATGTCTCAGATCAGAACTTTCAGCCGCCACTGAATAGGACACGGACGGGACACAGACATGGAGGTGGGGGGGGGTTTGGCCCTTGATATTTAGCAGACCCCTGATGAGATGAGACCCTAGATTGAAGTTGTTGTTTAAAGCTAAGCTACTGCTCTATCTTGATATTGAGAAAACACACATCATGCCTTGTTGTAAGAAAGCCCTGCTGTATTTCTTGGTGACAAAATAACCTTTAATGAACAGAAGCATAGAATTTTTGTTGTTGTATTTGAAAGTTTTTTTGTTTTTCTCAAACTAACCCAGGGTGCTTTTAATAAACCGAAACTCTTACATGACCCCAAACAGCCTCCAAATTCTTTAATCTCCTTTTCGGCTTGATGCAATTACTGCACAAGCAGAGCCATTTTTGATATCAGCCGACATGTTATTTATGCCTTTGTTTCCATATCCTGTGGGCCTGTCTGCTTTTTTTTTATAATTGTCAGTATTCTGGTGAAGTTCCTTCAGTCCTTCATAAATATGACAGTCAAACAGTAAACAAAACTCTCAGTTTCATCAGATTGTATCATCTTTGTTTCTTTCTAAAAAGTTTGTTCACTGCAGCTTTGAGACTTTGAGGTGAAATGTGACCCTATTTCTAATTCAATGTCGACAGTTTGACTTTAAGTTGACATTTCAGATTTGGGGGGATGCTTCACTTTTTACCAGAACCTTTAGTGTAACCTGTACGGTGGCCCGCAGGTCCATTTTTTTTTAATAATGATAACCCCGTGAAGAAAAGATTCAAGACTCAAAGCCTCCTTAAAGGTCGTTGTGAGAGTGATCAGCCAATAAGAGTCTGTGATTAGTGCTCAAATTTACAGTATGTCTCATATTCTCAAAGTAGAAAATGACAGACAGCTCATCTATGTTCTGGATCAAAGACTTCGTTGACTTCAAGCTTTTTAATTATTTTGTTACTGTCTACAGGAACACGAGCGAGTGCACCAGCCGGGTCCGTCACCGAGCTCCCAGAAACCCCGAGTCTTCAACTGCTCCTCCTGCGCCAAAGCCTTCGCCAAGCGCAGCCAGCTGGAACGACACAACCGCACACATACAGGTACGAGGATGACGGAGCAAGTCATCACAGCGCTGTCATAGCAACATAAAAAAAAAAAAAAAAAAATAGCCTGTGTTGTCTTCTCTCTGCTCGCACCTCTTGTCTGCCCTCTTCTTGTCATATCTGGGGAAGGCTCGGGCAGCAAGTCGTCAAACTTTGCACAAACATCCGCTGTGAAATAAGGATGAGCTGAGTTCATTTCAACAGTCACAGGTCAGAGTCACTATGACCTGAATTCCGTCCTATTCTTGGGAGCATGCTATCTATGCAACGCCCCGGAGGGGTTTTCATAACAGATGTTTGTTTTTTTAAAACCCATCAAAGAAAATCCTCTCAGTGTGATCCTATTGGTTCTGATGTTGTGAGATGAGTCAATAACAGCATTAGAGGCAGAGTAATGGGCACTTTCTCTGCTCTTATACATGACTGCAGAGTGACCTTGCCTGCTAAATGTCAGCCTGCGTATGTGATTTTTTTTTTAGGGTCAAAATATTTCTAATATAGATATAATAGCTATAGACCCGCCAACACCATAATAACCACAGCTTCACTGTCAGTCTGTGGGAAACTCTGTGGGATGTGAATGCCTGGTGGGAATAGTTTCAGATTCTGCACAAATATCTACTTGGACTGATTTGATTTGCAAGATCAACGGTCAAAGTCACTGGGAGACTCTGTGGGAACCGTCTTTGTGTGCTGAGGCGTGGCTCAGTGTATTACACCACTTCATCAGTGGTCAACAGCAGATGTTTCAACTTTCTCTCTAGATTTAGCAGACTTTCAAAATCCTTTTATTTTTGCGACTAAAAATACTGAGGGGAAAGTTTGAAACGAGTTTGTCCTTTAATTTCTTCAATTATCAAATCACTTAGTCCTCTATGTCATGTTCTTCTTTTTATTCTGATCATTTATTTCCATAATTACTTTTTGGGACAGCGTTCTCGTTTCGAGGATGCTTGTGTCGCATCACCTCACTGTAGATGGTTGTGTGAGTGAAGGGGAACATCTGGTCACCATGGAAACAAGTTGGTTGTTCCACAGCTGTGTAAACATTCTGCATTCATGCATGAATGTTACATCAGCATCAAACGGCAGTACATCTGAAACACAGCACTGAACGTGTTGAACATGTTGTAAAAAAAAAAAAATATTGCCAGTGGACAAGAGGAAGACTTTTGAATCAGTTTGCTCCCCTTTCAGGGCACAAAGGGTTTCCTGGAGTAACAGATCACTGTTGTCTTCCTTTTCACATCAAATGCGCATTGAGTTGTTACAACACCTTTAATGTCTAAATGAACAAAAAGAGTCCCTTAAAGACAGGAATATTGACATGAGGGAGCTGCACCTATGAGTTAATATCTATTAGCTATCAACTCCTCCTGCCAGATTCAGTTCATTCTCTCGCGTGGACGCAGAGAGAATTTTTTTTTTTTTTCCCCCTGTTATTCAGATCTTCAATGGGATGTTTTTACAAAGCTTTAAGGACAAACCCATCCATCACTGTTCCTTTACTGCATCTTTCACTGCTGCTCTTTGAGAGAGTGACTGAAAAGACGAGCCTTGAAAAGGGAGCGTGACGGATTTAATCAAAGATGGCGTATTAAGCAGGAGCCTTTCCCGGTAGTTTATCTCATTTTTAGATTATTAGTTTATCTAATATCTAATCATTTAATTTGGGCACAGAGTAGTTTAAAGTTACATTAGAAGTGATGGAAGATTCATTTTTGACATTTGTAATAATCAGCTCATTGACACAAACTTGCTTGAGAGAATAAAGTGAGACTTTTGTTTATTGTTATTGTGCTGACGTCCAATGATGATGGATGATTAATTTAAAAAATAGTAAATGGATTTGAGCTTGTGTAATACTTTTCTATTCTTCTGACTTCTCAGAGCATGTTTACACTGCAGGTCACATCCACACACACACTCTGATGGCAGAGGCTGCTGTGTAAAGTCAAGTCACACATTCAGACGTGAGGCTGCAGGACCTGGGGATCGAACCCCCAACCCTCTGGTTGAGAGGCGACCAGCCACTGAGTCACAGCCATATAGCCTGACACTATTCCCTCTTGATGAATGCCGAAAGCTAAACCCAGACATCAAAAAGTAATAGAAGAAAAGCGTGTCAACTAAAGGTTCTCAGTGGTTTTGCACATAATACATACGATGCACACAACCATAAAATGTACCTATCAAAAGTGTCAGAAGCGATTTACTCCATTTTTGTGGCAAAGACTGAACACCTTGAATGAAACTACACCTTCAAACATCCTGCTTAAAATGGATACAAAATATATTCTCTAAAAGTGTCACCGAGGGACTGAAGTGAGCACTCGACTATTAGTGTGACTCAGCACTCAGCTTTAATAGGAGTCGCCGGAATGACACGTGAGGGAGAAGTCAGCAGCCGACTGTAAAGGACTGACAACTGAACGGGGGTAAGGCTGTGAAGTAGAGCAGAAAAGATGAGTGAAACAATCCAATCAGTTCACTGCTTCCACCTTCAGACATCGAACTATTTGCTTCTTCCTTCTGTCCTCTATGCAAATAAATAGAATTTATTTAGGTCTGAAGCTGCTTATCAAACAAAACAGGGCCGTGATAGACGTCACCTTGGAGTCTGTGATGTTATGAAAGGCATTAAAGGAAATCGTTTCACCCTGAACATGGTTGCAGCCTTACTTTGAAGAGATTTTAATAAGTTTTTTTGTGGCTTTTTTTTTGTCCTGCCAGTAATCCCCTTGAACCTTACCACATTTATTTACTGTATGCTAACATTTTGAAAAAACAATGGACGTTCTCGAGGAAGATGTAATAACGTTGGCCACGGATGACGAGTCCTTAATCTGCAGCATTTGATTTACGTAGTTCTCATTCTCCGGATTGACGCAAAGTATAAAGCTGTCAAAGTGTGTTTGGATTAGCATCAGTGTTTGGTACGTTTCTAAGCCATCCTGACACAGCCACCTTTCATATTAACACAATGTGCTTAACACTGATTTTAAATATCACAGCACAAATGAACACCGAGTGCATTATGGACAGCGGGAAATGTGTGTGAACATGTGGGACGACAGCCGAGCACTTTTGGTTTTATTTTCTAGAATAAATGAAAGCACAGTCCCGTTTCTCATTATTTGGAGCTCATGACGTGTGCAGCTCTTACAGCATGGATGGTTGTTTTTTTTTATTTTGTTTTTTTTAAATTCTCATATTACATATAGTCCAATAATTCAGTCATGTTTTTTTTTTTTTTTTTTGGAAAAGCACAAATACAACTTTGAATATCACAGTAACTCTGTCAGCCCTGTGTGTTTTTATCCTCGTGTATCCATTCTGTTTCTGCTGCAGGCGAACGTCCTTTTAAGTGCACTCAGTGTGACAAGGCCTTCAACCAGAAGAGCGCTCTGCAGGTCCACATGGTCAAACACACTGGAAAGAAGCCCTTCAAGTGTGAGGTCTGCAGCATCAGGTTCACCCAGAAGAGCAACATGAAACATCACATGAAGAGAGCGCACGGCTACGGTGAGCAGCATCACGACAAATCACACTCGAACATGAAACACTGGGTGGCTGTTTGTGCGGCTGGAGAAAGAAAAATAAATGAAAGCTGTTTTTCCTTGTTTTTTTTCTCTGTGCGACATCTTATTGTCCAGTTTTGTACCTGTTGCTCCTTTAATGCTTTCTCATCACAAGCTCTTTAATATTCTGGATCAAAAAAGAAAAGATGACATCTTTTACTTGAGGCTGACAGCACAGTTGTTTTTTTTGATATGAGCACACACACACACAAACACATCCCCAGGTCTTGCAATGTCAAATCAGAACGTCTCCCTTTGTTAAGGTTGAGACTGAAGCCTCTCTTTGGATAACCCAAGTCCAAGACCTCAATCACAGAAAAAAAACACATTCTGAATCAAACAAGCCACCTGGAGAGTCCATAATAAGTTACAGATTTGCCCAGGTTGTCCATGCTGCGTTAGCTTTTGTAAAGGTTTCCGGTTGTCATTAAAAAGTCTGTGAAGACGTTTAGACATTGATTCCAGCTCAGATAATGTCTGAGTATTATTTGTTGAAACTTCTGTTAACGCCGTTTAGTTTTTAAATACCAATGTTTCAACACGGGTGAGAAATTCTCATCACTGCCAGCACGACTGAAAACAAAGAATATGGGAACACTGCAGATGTTTGCAAACACCAGGGAGAGGAAGTTGGACACGAGTCATGTAAAATGCAAACTGTTCAAAACCAGGTTCATATCTGTAGCAGCACGACCAGTCACTAGTGGTGCCAGCTACGCTCACTACAAACGGCCAGTGTGGCACCGAAACACACTCTCAAGTCGTGATTAACCTCAACTTTTAAAAGAGCTCGCGAGTGTGTGTTCCAGTACGGCATTAAGGCTCCAGGCAGCTGATGAAAGAGTGTGAGCCACGCTGTGTAATCCCAAATCGTTTTGATTCATTACAGAAAGTACAGGAAAGGCTGAAGGACATTCTTCTTTCAAATACAAAAGGTCTCAGAGTCGAGTGAAACTAGAATGTTACAGTTGCATCAAACAAAGAGGGAGACAACAGAGAGGGCTATTTCCACTTTCCAAAAAAAAAAATTGCATTAATGCTTTGGTATTATAAATATGTTGCTCCTCCAAGGACATGAATTCAAAGTGTTTAAAACTCTGTCTTTGCTGTAATGTATTCTGTATTGGACGTGGTCAACTTGTATATCGAGGGAAATAGTCAGTCCTTGCACCTCCTCAGCTTTCACTTAAGAGTGTGTTTGTTTATCACATCTCTGAGAGGACACATCTCACAGTTGGAGCTCTCTTAATGTGGGATTGAAAAAGGAAGAAGAAAAAAAACACCTGCATGTGTTTGTTGTCGAAGTCTGGCAGCTTTTATGAAGCAGCCCGGCAAAGATTTCCTTTTACACCTTTTACACACACAAAAAAAAGCAAGCAACAGGTCGACGCCTCTCTGGGAACACGAGGGCATGAAACACTTCAAATGGTGGCTCAGAAAGGGTCTTGTGTTGCACAAGTTTTATTACGTATGCTCGGAGTTTGAGTTCTTACGTACACGCTAATGTCACGGCCACTTTGGGTCACACTGACGTATCAGACGATGCACAGGTGGGGATGCAGCGGTTTTCTTTGTGCCCGTCAGCAGGTAAAGTTTCTCAACTCATCCTGGAAAATCTCTCAAAATCTTGTAGTTGGATCAGCTGCACATTTTACGCAGACAGTGACGGCTCCACGGGCGATCCGTACCGTGCTCAAGCACGCTTCAACCCTGAAGTCCAGTTCGTTTGGCCAGTGTGAGCGCTCAGGCACGGAGAGGTGTGCTTGGACACGGTACACTTCATGCACGAGCACAAGAGAACGCAGGAACACAACACTGACGGCCTTCATTATGGAGAAATCCACAGTTTTATGGTTATCTGACTAAAATGATTCCAAATAAGTCACAAATATGTGCGGACAAGGACTCAACTGCTCGTCTCTCTCTCTCTTTTTTTTTAATGAATTTAAATCTGTATCTCATTAAAGTGAATCAAACAAAGCAGCGCAGTCAGTAACATAGCTGTCATGCGCCGATGTGCAGACGGAGACTCGACTGCACGTCCTTTTTTTTTTCCTTTCTCTCAAGTCCGCCTGTTTGTAAACTGAGCACGCTTCCTATTAACGTAAATCATGCATGTGCTTTATACGTGTATCATGACGTTATGTCCACAAGGTAATGGCACAGTTAGTCCTGATGCAGTGTGACCGCTTGAGTGCGGCACGGTACAAAAAAAACGTTTAAAAGCACAGAAACGTCGACGTCAGAACGCAACTTGCGTATTTGTAGACACTTCTCGCTCTGTGATTTGTGACCCTGAGTCTGTTGTCTCGAGGCTTTTAAAATGATTATTCCCTGGAATGTTCCATAGTTTCGTGTGATTTCAAAGCATTGGATTTAATAAGTGTTGAAAGGAAAATGCAAACCGCTTCACTGCTCAGGATAGTAGCAGTTATATTATTATAAAATTGAGAATGTCAGAGTGTTATTAAGCTAGAACAGTTCCATCGAAGCAATCTTTTTTTTTTTTTAACTTTATGTACTTAAATCCAGGGACCCACCAGGTATTCCTCAGAAACTCAATCAGATTTCAGCCAAATCAATCTCAATGATTACACCTGCTAGTGGTCAAGCTCATAAGGCTGGAGGACTCGAGGAGCACACTTAAGCACTAGCATTCTAATGAAGATGTGTTTCAAGGGTTTCAGATGCAGAGAAGTAAAATAGCGAAGATAATGAAATGACTCCCATTGTCAAACTGAGTCCAGAATGTGGCCTGCAGCTGGAGATGAAGCATGTCTGAACCTCTCAGCCTGTGCCGAAGAGACTTGTTGTTTGCTTGTAGCGCTGGAGTTATTTAAAGCTGGCTCCTACTCACAATGAGCATATTCCACGTCTGTCGTGTTTAATTATGTCGTTTATGTAACAGGCCGAAGAGAAAACACACAGGAAGTGAGATATTAAAATCAAATGTTGGAGCAGTCAGGAGGAGAAACCGCCATGTTTGGATGACAGCCACAAGCGACGAGAATAGAGTCACGTCTGCTGGAGCTGCTCTGTGTCATAATGGCCTTCTGCTTTACAAAAACAAGTTATTAGCAATGTCAAACAGGGGTTACCGAATATGATGCGTTGCAAACATTTTTACACTCTTCCTTTTTTTCTCTTTCTCTCTTCAGGGCAGGTCCAAGAAATGTCCATGGAGGAGGAAGAAACGGCCAACCAGGTCGAAGTAACACCTGACCTGGACCTGGAAGTGGTTCCTGAATCATCGGAACACTGGCACAATGTCTTCCCCTGAAGACACACCACTCGAGTTATAAGCCATGCCAAACACTTTCCTCCCCTCCGAGGTTCATTTGGTTAGAAAAAGACTGATGTTTTTGAATATCTGCTCTTCTGTCAGTGGAGGGGTTTTTTTTTACCCCCAGCAGCAGTCCCATTGTTGCTTATCTAAATTAGCAGTGGGGTTAGGGGGATCTGGTTCCCTGTGATTGGCTTAATGACATTAATCTGTTTTGCTGAATATGATGACCTCTGGAGGGGTAATAAACACAGGCATCCTATCGACCTCTCTATTCTGGATGTGCAGGTTATTCCCATGCGATGAAGCGATCTTGTTTTACCGAAACACATGCAGAGCTACATCCAACTGCACTGTTGTAATATTGTCATTAACTGCTATGTAACACGGAACATAGTTTTTTAACTGGCCAACCAGATTTAGGCACCTTTTCTTTCTTTTTTTTTACATATTTATACTGTACATATTTTATTTTGAGGTGAATATCATTTTGAACATGTTACATATTTGTTCTAGTTCAAAACAGAGCCAGAATGTTTGTACCAAACATGCTGAGAGGTTTGTGAGTGAATATGTCAGCACTGTATTTCATATCAATGAGACCCGCAGCAGCCGTGTTTGTACTGGGATCCATTCTGTAAATATGTGTAGTTAGAGTGGATATATTTTCTGACAAACTACCGTGACATACATTTATTTGGAAATATGTCATTTGAGCATATTGCATTTGTTATAAGGCCGTGCCAATGCAGTGTTTTGCTCTTTTTTTGCAGCTGTATTTTCTATTGTCCATAATGAAGTAAAAGATTAAAGTAATTTTTCTACTAATTTTAAGTTATGTCTTTTTTTCTTCTCATTAAGTCTTTCAGGATTTCTCCTCTAATCAGAGAAGAGTTTCACACTTTTTGAAAATGTGTTTAATTCACGTCTATGCTGAGTAAGATTCATACATCTTATATCTTTGTCAAATGTTCCCTTTGGAGAGTCTGCAGCCGTCTTATCAGAAGCACAATTATCTTTTCAAGAAGTTAAATTCAATAAGGTGTCATCATTTTCACTCTGAATTTTTGCAACTGAATGTGAAATCGTTGTTAGCAACAGAAATGTGGAAATGTGTAGCTTATTTTAGCATAATGAATGGAAGTGACTACCAAGAAGACTTCTATTGGGAAAAAAAAACAAAAAACCCTGTTGTTCATTAAATGTCCACTTGAGGCTGACTGCAGGAGCCCAGAAAGGTCATATACACAAAGCATGTAAAGATGTCTGTCTTTACAGCAGTAATAAGCACGTTCATGGCCTGGTTCAAAAACAAAAATTGGTTTGATTAGCTCAAATCTCATGTGAATTTTGTTCACTCCTACTGAAGATACAGATTTCATGTGTTCACTTAAAAGGCGTGTAGCTGACCTGACAGACCGGTGGGCGTTTGCTGCTGTTTCCAGCAGGTTTAAGACCCCCCTTAGTTCCAGCTCTGCATGTTGTTAAGTTGAAAATTAGAATGAGACAGTATTTCCATCATGGCGAACACCATTGCTGGGCTTCAAAGGCCACTTCAGTAACCAATCAGGTACCAAACTCAGGCTTTGTCCAATGTTATTTACAGTCTTCGGTAGAAAACCAAACTTTTGGGGAAAATAAAACACTTCTCATTCTCATTTTTAACACAATTACCTGGGCCACACGTGTATTTGGGATTATACTGTACATGTAAACCATTGCCTGTGCTTTAGTCCCCTTCATCTTATAGTCTTTTGAATGTTGCCCCCACTCTGTTAGTGTGCCAAAGCAGATTTCACAGATTCACAGGAAGTGTGTTTCATGCTCTCTGATCCACGTTCGATAAACATTTTGTTATGAGATATACATTAAGTAAGTATAGCACCTGTCAAAAGCAGACGTCACAGAGTCCTTCACAATAAAAGGAGCATTATAACTCCCATTATGTCCTTTGAGGACCTGAAATATGGATTGGAAGTTATGAACCGTGTCTCATTGAAATTTTTGTTTGCCATGACTGGCGTTGTTCTTTTGTAATAATTTGTCATAAAAATGCATGAACTCTACAACGCTACAATGAGTACACACGACTGAATGGTGCTCCATCTACTGCAGCTCTGAAAGCTATGCATGAATCCTGATTACAAAATGACTTTATGAGAGGAACTGTGTCATACCTTTGTCTGTCCATGTTCTGACCCGACCCAGTGATCACTACTTCCCTCCACTTCACCTCTTTTCTGCGTCATGCTGAACAAAACACACTTCAGGACGAGAAGAGTGGGGATGGTTTTATCATCTTTTTATTTATTTTTTTTATTCTCAGTTAAGTGGCTGGTCATGTTTTATTACACATACAATAATGAAAAGGATCTTTACATTCAACCACAGGATCCATTCAGACAAACACCACACAACAACCACAAAGGCTCAAGCATGCACAAACAAAAGGAGAGATGAAGGCTACACTTTTCATACGCCTGCTTCACAACACAGATGGGAGTTGGATGTTTCCATCAGCATGGTGTTGGTGCTGAAATATTATTCTAAACCTTTTTTTTTTTTTTTTTCTTGTAAAACTTGGAAAGAGTTAGTTTCAGAGCACCTTTTTGAAATTGTGTCTGTGTTTTTCCACAGTGAGGAAACATAGTGTGTTGATTTGGTAGTCAGGAGGAAAGGCACTTCAGGAGGGTTTTTTTGTGTTTAATGTGTATAATACAAACAAAAGGGACAAAGACGTGACCTAGACTACACTGAAGAGAGGTCTGAATCTGGAATAATGCAACTCCAAATCTCGCCTCAGATTCAGAGTAAGGCAGTTTTTTAAAGCTGGAAATATTGCAATCGACTCGATATATATGGACAGGAAATAAGAGTGTAATTATCTCATGGGGTGAAAAGAAATAATTCACATGTTAGAAATTACTTTTTCATTTTTTTTCTGTCACAATTGCAGAAAATTGATTTCAAAGATTTAGAAATTATTTTTTTTAACCATAATATCCACAGCTAGTCTCGGACTCTTAGGACAAACATAGATCAACACAACATTAAAGACGGGACACTTAACTACCGCTAAAACACAGGAGGTTGAATAAAAAGTCACAATCACCACGTGGCTCTCTTAATAATGTCTAATCTGTTATCTTTCACGATACAAAACTTAAAGACACAGGTTTATGTTTGGGTTCACAGAAAAGGTTTCAGGGGAACGACAAAGACAGTGCAACAAGACAGAAAACCGCTCTTTACATAAACAGAAACGACCCGGTCCTTTTCGTCCAATCAGCAAGCGGCAATGACGGTCAAGTCAGTCGGACTCATACCGGCCGGAACCTTCCCCTGCTCCAGGTCTGCTTTCGGTTTAGCCGCCATATTTGTTAGAAAAAAAACTCCAAAGACGTCCACAGAAAACTCAAGCACATGAATCGAGAGCCATGGCGGGCGGGGGTGGGTATAGTCGAGGTTGGGGTAGGTGGGGGGGGGGGGGTCATTCAGGCTGCACACGTGAGCGGCTTCAGGATCACTTTCAGCAAACAGTTCACACCGATCATGATGACAGCAAAGACTCAGCACAAAGCATACATGGACAGGGTTGGGGGGCAACAGATTGTGTCGCTATCTACCAGCCAAAAAGGGGGTGGGGAGATATTTGGGTGAGATGGGGGATTTAGCGTACATAATTAGAGTGTTATCAGACGTAGGGAAGGGAGGGTGAGGTTAGGGTGTGACAAGGTTTCCTCCTTTTCTTCCTCTTTTTCCCCTCTTGAGTCCCATGGTCTTGACCTTTCGCCCTCGTGCTGTTGGATGGGGGGGTGTTGTGGGACTTCAGCGTTTGGCTGGAGAAGCACTCCTACTTCCCTGAATAACAAGACAAGATACACGATGAATATTAGGTGTACACTGAAGGTTGAAGTCCTTTAGGTCTGACTCTGCATTAAGGGGCTGCTCTGATGTTTCTGGAGTCTGGCCTAGTGGTCTTTTTTTTGTCAGTTTGTGATGAAAGGACTCAGATCACTAAGGAGTTTTCTCTTGTCAGCACTAAAGTAAAAAGCATGTAACTTGATCACTGATTTTCAGCTAATGTTTTATTCACTTCCCAACTGAAATCAGCCATTTCAAAATGATCAGCCAATCAATAACTTAGCTGTCAGTAATTAAGCATTTCAACATATTAGGTTAGAAAATACTTCTAAGGTCTTTGACCAAAAAAAAAGAGAAAACCACTTCATAGACTTTCCACCATCAATTCTTAAAGCAGCAGCAACATTAGTTGATTTTCAAATTCAAACTTTAAACCTTTAAAATTTCTGCCTCCAAATCATAAGACCAGACCCGAGCTCTGATAAAAGTCTCAGTAGTCCATCGATATGAGCGGGTTAGCATGTCAGCATATCATGTTTAAAATGATGCATAGCTATGGAGGCTGAAATAAACACAATGCAAAGACTTTTTAAAAGTAAAATCATTCAAATGCTAGAAAGGAAATAATTCAAATAATTCATAAGAAATTAGCTGTGTTGCTTTGTCAGTGTATTTGTTAAAAAAAAAGGGTCTTAGTCTCAAGACCGGTCTCTTGACGACTTTTTAAGGTCTTGGTCTAAGACTGGACAGACTTTAAATCAAGACCACCACTGACAGGCTATTTTGCCACGTCATTAAAATAAAAATTCCGCCTTATAACTTCATTTCATACATAGTTGGATTTTTATCCCCTGGTTACAGTCACAACCCTCCCAGTGGTAAGGTCTACATGAAGGACACGCCACTTAAACACGAATTGATCATTTTCTGTGGTATTGATGGTGTTGGTCTCGACTTGGTCTCAATCCTTGAAATATCTTGGTCTTGGACTTTGGTTTCAGGTATGCTTTTTTAGTGTGTTTACCAGTGTGGTCTTGACTACAGCACCTTCAAGATCACATTCATGCAAAAGTACATCACAATATCAACAGATCTATATTGACGTATACATATCAGAAGATTACTTTATGTTTTATATTGTAACCTGTACTGACTTTCAGAAATTATGATTAAATAATTCACAATATTCATTTAATACCTCTGTTTTGGGTACAATGACAATCGTCTTTTTTTTTTTTGTTAATTGGGAGGCCATACTGCACAAGCATCTCCTAAATCTTTCTTTTTAACTCCAGAAAAGTGTCTTTGTCTAAGTTTGTACTTGCGTTATTTTTCTCTCAGATAAAGAGAAATTAGTTGTCAAACAGTTTGAAGGGAATAGCTTTTTAGTCTTATCCAGTGACTGCAGTTAATGACATATTGTTTCACAGATTTGTTTTCTTCGCAGCCTTAAGTCATTAAAGTCTTTTCAGAGGCAAAACCTCCTGTTTCCTGTGACAAAGTTTCAGATAAGACATCCCGCGTTTCTCACAAAGGCTACTCTGACAAACATTATGGTAATTCTTCCATTCCACTCTTTACTCAGATAAAAAAGTGGAGCGTGAAGAAGATCTGAAAAAAAAGCTTATGCAAAGAAGACAAATCTTTATGGATTGTTTGAGAAGATAATCCACATTGTCAGAAGTTTTACCATCCGCCTCTGCACGCGAGCTATTCTTTCAAACATAGCAAATGAAATTCATTATCCGACATGAAAGAAAGAAAACATTTTCAGCTATAAGATTTAGGTCTGCACTCGAACAGAGACAAAGAACAGAAACCAAGAGGAAAACATAAATTAAAGTTAATATGGGTTTGTGCTCATCCCCATTTGGACGGTAAAACCTGTAACAGAAGTGATAAAGTTGAATCACTCTGTCAATGTTAATTAGCTGTATCAGAGCGATGAAACTTGATCGTCCCAGAATTGTGTCATTGCTGGAGCTGTTTACTCTCTCAGTGACAACTATTTAGCCACTACAGCCCTGGGGAAATTAAGATTTCTCTCCACCGCCATTACAAACTAAACAAACTAATCTCAGGTACAGTGACAAAGGCTGGCTAATTAAAAACTGCCAGAGAGGAAACTGTAGAGCAGGGATAGCATTCATTCATTTTCAGATGTTTCAAAACAACTCAAAAGGCTAAGAAGCGGCTCTCTTCATTTGAAATTCAAGCAGTCATGAATACTTATTACAGTTGAATGTTGATGTGGGAGTGTGAAAAATTTGTGACAAGAATATATGTTCATTTAACTTGCGGAGCTGTGTAAATTCTTGAGTTTAGAAAAACAACAACAAACTGAAAATAAACATATAGCCTAATGTAATGCATTTTTTGATGTCGCATGTTTGCATGTTTTTTGGTTTGCTTTGCTTCCTGTATGAAATCCAACTGATTATCTCTCCCCACTATTCACAATAATGTGAAGCAAGCGGATTCGCCCACAACCCCGTTTCCTTGGTTACCACTGCCTGGTTCGCGTCCGGCCTGTGCCCCATTTCCCGCATGTCTCTCCCTGTTTCGGACTCTATCCACTTTCCTCTCACTATCAATAAAGGCCAAAAATAAATCTTTAAAAAAAAACAAAAAAAAACTCTTACATACTTTATTTTAGAGCCCATGATTCTACTTATGTTTAAATATTTGCTATTAGCAATATACTCTTGTAGTTCTGCCTATGCATACAGTAAGACCAGCTTCAAACATACAGTAAGATCATCAAAATATAATTTTAAACCTGCATTTGTGTGTTTATAATGTGAATGGAGATTTTGCTGAAAAGTGTTATGTTGTATAAGTGCATAAGCAGCCCATCCCTCCCTTTACAGCAGCTGTGGTATGTTAGCAATAGCCCCCTGGACCCCTCAGAAGTGGATCATGTTCAGCATGATCATATCAGCACTCGCGTAAAGCTTGTTGCATGCATGATGATCAATCTTGTCTCTAAAAGCCTGTTATTATTCCACTGCTGCTACTGCTGCGCTTGTAATGAGATTAGGGTGTCTTCGAAGCGTATCAAACAAATGTGGAGGGAGTTCAACTCGAGTACCCCTCCAGCACGTATCAGTTACTCACTCTGCTGCCGACATCATCACTGAGGCAGAAGAAAAAAACAGGACCAAGAAAGTTATTATGGAAATATACCACTTTCAATTTTCAGATTCCACTTCTAGGAAGGAGAGGCAGAGCAAAGAGGCCTCTGGGAGATAACTCAGAAAGGGTTTGAAAAGCAATTTTTTACCATTTTGAAGATCCTAGTCAGGCTTCCTTTGCCGTCACCGCCCTTTTTGGCTTTAGCAGACTGTGACTTCTGATCACCCTGTGAGAGGGAGGAAAGAGACTGTGTGTTAAAATAGCCTCAGCATTATTCAGCACGGGATTAAGATGAGGCTGATTTTTTTTTAAAACTGAGATACCCAGAGTTATCATCATTCAGAGAAAATTTTAAATAAAAAAAAAACATAAGGAGAGGGAAAAAATTATTATTTCCATGCTTCCAGGGTTTGTTCCCGACACACCAAACATTGGGAAAAGGGGGCATTGTTATTGAATAATGAAGTACCTTTTTTTTTTATTGCAATTGTATTCTATTTCTGGCAAGGAAAGTATTTTGTATGAATTATGTATGAGTTAGAAGACCAAAAAGTCAGCAAACTTTGGTATAAAGATGAGTTTCAGCTTGCTCAATGTTGTCGAAATTTGGTGGGAAAAAAGAAGAAAAAAGATTAAAAGAAAAAGGATATAAAAAGCATTTTACTTTTGAAAACGTTTGTGTTTAAATGCCAATTACAGTAAGCACATTGTCACTTCCTCAAAGTAAATCCAATGAATTCAGTGTATTATATTTTGGCAACATTGTTAAAGATTGCTGTGTAATGGGTGTGGCCTCCTGTGATGACAATGTTGATGTCATAGCAACCTTTCAACAAGGAAAGGGAGGGACATGTGAATCTGACCTTTGGTCCACATAAGGTAACTTATGTTATTCAGAAAACAGGCTACCACAATTAAAACGCAAAACCATAGCAACATAAAGGCTATACTTGTATGTCCTAATTACAAATAAAGACATTTATCAGAAATCAGTTTGTGTTCAATCCTGTACCTTTCCTCTGCCCATGACGAACTGGCTTGTCAAAGTGAAAGTAATGTTACATGCAAATATATGGCATAGAAAGGCCTCAATTGAATACATATTCAGGGTTTTTTTTCATACCTTTCCTTTAAAAATGAACATATGCACCACACTTTGTTGACCCCCTGCCCCACCTTAATCATCTTAATGGTCTCAACAGGAGATTGTCTTTGTCTTTTACCCCCCAACAGCCCCTCCCCTGCTTCTTGATTCAGTGCAAGAACACACACTTTAAACACACTCACTGGCACAGATATGAGAACCTTAAATGAGGTGCTGATAAAGTCGCTTAATGAAGCAGTAGGCAGCCTCACTTCAGTCAGCCTCGGAGGAATTTTTGAAATGAAACAAGGGTAATGAAGAGCAGACTAATGCCTGTGTGTTATCATGAAGGTACACTATATGAACATGATAGGGATAAGTCACACTGCAGAGCTACAAAATGGGAATGGAGTATTGGAAAATGGACTTAGGTCTGAAGGAAATGAGGGCGTTATCGCTGATGTATGGTCAGATTATGGAAGCTAAAGTGCTTGATGGAGACTAAATGGACACAAAGCCACAGGCGTGACGCCCGGAGGATGTTTGAGAGGATGGCCTCAATTGTCCTATCGGTTTAATAAGGCATGATACCTGAGTCTTTGCAGATTTTTTTTTAAAGCACCTTACCAGGCCTATCTTGGCTGCTAGTCCTCTCCACTGGACGTGCAGAGAGACAAGAGACAAGGACAAGAGGTAAAAGAGACAGGGGACAAATAGAAGTGTGTTTCTTACTCAGAGCAAAGGCATGATGGGAAGGAGAAGGAGGCAGGTAGGAGGGTCCGTCCAGGGGGAAAGGTCACAGAGTCACAGGGGCGGAAGCAGAAGGAGGGAGGGAGGCAAAGGGAAGGAGAAAGGAGCAAGGAAGATGCTCACAAAGGAAAGAGCACAGATTAAGTGACATTCAGATGAAAGAAATGGAAATATTCTAATACATGTATTTAATGAATGAATGCCTTCAAGTACTGCCAATATGTTTTATATGTCAAACTCAAAGCAAATGTATATAATTTAGTTTTATTTGTCTTGATAGGTTCAAATTTAATTTCCCACCAGTTTAAATTTGCATTTGATTTTAGTCTGGTTTGACTTCCACTAGTTTGACAAAAACTGCTTCTCTTACTGTCTTTCTCATATTGACTGAAACATGGTATTGATTATAATAAAAATATTTGAGCCCCATGGGGTAAAGGCAAAAATTCAGAGGGTAATAAAAAGAGATACTGTCTGATATTTCTTATCCTTTAGTGTGTGTGTGTGTGTGTGTGTGTCTAACTTTTAACTTCAAAATGAATAATGTAAAGATGACCCAGACTCACCCTAGACTTAGGAGGAGCAGGGGACACCTGAAGATGAGTAAATAACAAAAAAGCAAAAAGATTTGACAGAGTTAGTGAGGGACATGACAAGGAAGAGAGAAGACAAAGAAGACGTAGAAAGATACATAAAAGGAACACTGAAAGAGACGGGCCCGGTAGCAACGCTGCTGATGCAGGCTCCTCCTATTTCTAGGTACTGCCAGTCCTTAAAAGATGAACAGTGTTATCTTTGTTACTCACGATCGTGCGGAAGAAGTGGACCACTGCGTTCTCCTGGCCCTTCTTCCGTGGGGAAGTGGTGGAGGCTTTCTGAGGAGCTGGTGAGAGAGCACCACGGAAAGATCCCTGAGAAGGAAAAGAAAGAAGGAGAGAAGGGAAGGAAGGGGACAAGAGAGGAAAGGGGAGAAAAGGAACAATGTTATGCCTCCAATAACCTGACCTTCCATCCTAGATCCTCAGCTACTGTTTCATTGGGATTTTTCAACATGTTTAAATGATAATTTTAAGATGAATAGGTGATAACCACTGAGGTATCACATATTCCTCCAATTAATAAAGCGCCACATGCAAGCTAGTTCAGTCAACTTGAGCTGCACTGATTTCACACTTGACGTGCCTTTTTAGTAAAAGTCACGTGGCAACAACACCTTCCAGTTAGCAGTCTGTTGAAGCTGCAACATTCTGCAACATCTCTCCTTCACTCTTCTCTTTCATTCCCAGCTCTGACCTGCACCTCCACAAACCCCAGCATCCACCTGTCGGCTCCAACTAGAGATTAAGATATCACCCCATCAATCCTCAAATATCTGCATGCAAATTAAAACTGTGAAGAGTGACTAGCTTGGAGCATAGATGCCAACCAAAGAATTTTTCTGTTGCAAAAAATATTTGAAACAATTACATTTTTAAAACACGGTGTCAACTGATGTCAGACAGCTCAAAATGGAGGATACTTACCTGAATTATTGATAATGATTCTTTTTGAGTTGATTTGTAAATTAATGTGTCTAGCATGTTTACAATGTGACATTGTTTTTTTTTGTATTAAGTAAAGATGTTTTGGACATAAACATACTGTGTATGTTTCCCGTCTGTTTCAAAATCTCTATGGACTGTGTGGAAACTAGGATTTAGTTAGAAACAGCCTTTCACTACATGATAACTACTACTACTACTTTCACATGGATAACTACTGCACATCTTCTCTGTTTCATCTCACCACCTATACATATACAATACCTTGTTAGTGGATCCCTTGCCAGACTTCTGCTTTTTGCTTGTTTCATTTAGAAGCTTGCTGACTGCTTCTATGCTTTCTTCACGTCTGACATTAAACAGTTTAAAACTTTATATCTTCTGAGGAAAAGTCAAACATTTTAGAGACAGGGCCAGAACAAGCAGCGCACGGAGAGAAGAAGGGTTAAAGGTAATTGATTGAAGGAACATTCCCACTTAGTTTTAAGGGAAACATGTTTACCCTTTAAAAAGTTCAAGTTATACAATAGGAAAAAGCTGACCTGTCTATTTGCATGCTCTGATATTTATTCAATCAGGATCCTTGATATCATGTCAGAAAACAGCCTCATTAACTGCTAACACAAAAATCCCTTTTTCCTCGAGACACTAAAAACAAATTAAAACTGGAACAAATTGGGGGTGAAGATGTCAGTATTTACATGTCAATGACTTCTGATCTGAACAAAGACAACTAATTATCCTTCCGAAGTACAACATCAGTGCAGGCAGTTAAAATCAGACTTCACAAAGGATGTGTCAACGTGAAAGGCTTAATAAGATGATAGGCCTTCAAATGTGAAAAAAAACAAAAAAAAAACGTTTTTACGCAAAATAACAAAAATGCCTAAAAGGTGAAAAGGTATAATTCTTCTAATACTGAACACCATTAGTTCTGCAGGTTGCAGCCCACACAAGAAAAAACTTCCTCCCACTCAGTTTCTGCAGACTTCTCTGTTAATGGGGCCTTGTTCATTTTCTCTGTGACCCCATTGATGTAACAGGAAAATGTATGTTTGTGTGTTTACACCTGTATGTATATGTGTGTGTGTGTGTGTGTGTGTGTGTGTGGGGGGGGGGGGGGGGTAGGGGTAGGGGGGAATTGAGTGCTGGATAGACATAGTGTTGATGACTCAGCCATTATCTCATATCAAAGAAGCCTAGGACAATGGGGGGGAACTTTCACCGCCACCACCCTTTTACCTGTCGAGTAAACATGGGGTGTTAGATTTTATGTCACCTTCACTGGGCTTTAAGGGTTATTTTCTTTTGAATATTGTTCATTCATTACATCAATACAGGAAGGGAAACACAATGACAGATTAAATAAGGCAGGTATCCGACTGGTGCAAAATCCACCCAATTGGATCACTAGCTGGACAATTGAGGCGTATTTAAAGGGTATTTTGTTTCCATTCCAAAAGACATAATGTCCATTGAATTTACAATGTGTATATGAATACCATATCAATAGCATTGAAATGGGAGTGCATCTAGTCTCTCTGCTGGTGTAATACAAGCTCTGAAAGTGAATTGATTCAGACCCCTTAATGTCCCCATGCATACGTGTGTCTGTTTTCCCCTCGACGTAAATGAAGATGGGAAATGAAGGCAGAAAATGACAGGGGAGGGGAGAAAATAAGGCCCTTAGTGGTCTTTGTTTGGTTGGTGGGAGGAAAGAAAAGAACGAGATGGGAGAGGAAATAGGAGATCAAATAATGCAGGATGAGTTCTGCTGGTGCAGCCAGTTGTCTCTTTGATGTGAGTGAGTTCCTCCTCTACATCTCTTCTCCTCTCATCTCCTTGTCCCCCTTTATTAGAAAACTCTTTATGTTTTTTGTTTTTTTTACATTTAAAAAAGCTGAAACATTTCCACGATGACACCAAATCACGCCTGCAGCAGATGCCTCGAAATTCCAGCTGATTACTACATATATTTAAATACAGCTTCAATTAAATGTAAATAGAGTTTCCATTAGCTCCTGGCGTGATGATGTAGACGTTTGGATCTTGAGCTCTGACACTGACTCATTCTGTCATGCCAGAGCTGTTATTTTAATACTTTCCTGTTGCTAAATTAATACAAGGTTTTGCAGTAGTCGGCAAGGATATTTTGCTGTTTTTTTTTTTGTCATAGAACTCCCACTTCAGTTCGTCTCTTTAAAAAAGGGAAGCAGTGAACAAACATTGCTCTGTTTAGTCTGATGAGAAAAGGGTTTGTGGATGTAACAGAGACAAAAAGTGAAAAGGATGTGCAGACCAAAATTCTATTTAACTTGTCCGTATGCTAACATTGAATTTGGTATGCAGGCTTTACAAATAGTGTAGTGTTGTAACACCTGTTTCAGGTTAATAGAGTTTGATTTTCTATAGTCGGTGCTTCCTCTTGCTATTTTATGTGTTTAAGTGTTGTTATGCCTTAAAGGAAGTAGTTTAACATTCTTGGGCCTAAGAGCTAATTGTTAATGCATTGCAACATGCAAACATATGTTTAGCATTAAATTGTACATCATGTATGTTAACCCTAACCCTAAATGTCATTAGCACAAACAAGAAATACAAAGTACTGTTTGGTGTATTATCTGTGAAGTCAAATTGAAGTAAAGATACAAATATATATATATATTTTTCATACTATGTGGAAAGCACAACAGTGGGATGTTAAAATCGGTGACTTATTTTTCAATTGACCAAAAGAGTCATTTCAAACAGTTATTAGTTGCACTTCAGTTTTTTTTTTTTTTTATTGAACAAAGAAATAAAAAGCTTCATCTCATTTAAAAAGCTTGAACTAAAAGAAACTGGACTAGGTTGAAGATTCAAAAGATGTTTCACCTCTCCTCCCAACGGCTTCTTCACTTCTAAACCACCTGAAGTATGGAGCTAGAAATATAAGGCTTATTAGCATGCTAATGATTACGGATCGTCACATGGGGAAACTGAAGCCTCAGTCCCACCTGGGAGCATGTGACCCCAACAACCCACAGCTGATCGGCCGTTAATGACTCTAGGCGAAACTAGGTCTAAAACTCAGCTAACGAATCCCAAGTGACCAACTTTGATCAGCAGCATGCTAATGATCAATGCAGGGTTTTATTTCTCGCTCTGTCCACCAGCTGAAGAGGTTAAATGTCTTTAAGGTCTTCAACCAAGTCCAGTTGCCTTTGGATCAAGCTTAGTTTTACCCAGACCTAGATGATGACTAAGAACTAATACAGACATATCAATTCAGATGTTAAAACTAAAATGGTGAGAGTGGAGTTTTGCATTTATTTCAGGAGGTTTTTCTTTGTCTTGGCTTTGCCAAGTGGTGATTATCAAGATCAGGTGGAAATGATGATAAGAAATGAAGGCAGAAATAACAGGGGAGGGGACAAAATAGGGCATCCTCAATGGGCTTCGTTTGGTTGGATGAAAGAAAAGGATGAGATGGGAGAGGAAATAGGAGATCAAATAATGCAGGATGAGTTCTGCTGGTGCAGCCAGTTGTTTCTTTGATGTGAGTGAGTTCCTCCTCTACATCTCTTCTCCTCACCCCTCTTTATTAAAAAGCTCTTTATGGTTTGTTTGTTTTTTTTACGTTTAAAAAAGCTGAAACATTTCCACGATGACACCAAATCACACCTGCAGCAGATGCCTCGAAATTCCAGGTGATTACTACATATATTTAAATACAGCTTCAATTAAATGTAAATAAGGTTTCCATTAGCTCCTGGTGTGATTTTAATGATGATGTAGATTCTTCGTCTTAATTTTGGTAAATATTAATTATCAAGATAATGTGGAAACATCTGGACTTCCTTTTGTTGAACTACTACTTGAAGCTGGTTGCAAAAAGTCACAAACATTTAAAAACATCCATTTATTTTACAGCAGATTTTACAGCTTGGTTAAAAAAGTAAATACACTGAACTGCTCTTTTTTTAAAATCAGAATACACTGGAATAAATGACATGATGAGATTGTTGTCTTTTTTTCAATATGTCTTGTCATGGAGTATACGTTAGGTTCAAAACAAGTCTTATTATGCTGGCATGAGTTTTGATTCCATTAAAAAAAAAAAAAACATCATTTCTGCACCCCACAATATTACTCATACACTCCCTAAAATCTTATTAGGCTGAATTTTATTTGCTTTTCACAATCCATGAATGAAATGCTTGAGCAATATTTGCACTTCTTATTTATAGAGCTTAGCAGGGTGAGCAGGTTTCACCGTCTTCTTTCATGTGTGACTGATAAAACAGACCTGCCGTTTTTTTTTTTGCAGTATCACTCAGTCACAGCTTGGAAATGAAATGTCATTCCAAAATCTCAGCAGTGTTTTCTTTTTTTTGCAGTTATTGTCTATGGCATGGTGACTGGCTCTAGTTGCTTCTTGGACCATCTCACCAAGTATTAAATACAAACAGATTGTCAATAGAAATTGAAATGAGCCAGTACAGACTGAACTCCTGAGCTGATTTTTAATTCCTTTTGTTCGTGACATAATCCTGATTTACATGCTGCCACTCTTACAAAAGCAACGTCTTTAGGCAAACTTTAAGTGGCTTATCTGTGACGATGTGATTTCTCTCAGATCAGTGTTAATTTATGCATGCTTGTTGTTACACACACACACACACACACACAGAGACTTAGGTGTTAAGTTCTCTTTTCATGTCACTTTCTCTTTAAGCGAATAAACAAGCCGTCTGTCATCCATACCTCATATATGAGAGACACGGGTATTATTTCCATGAAACATTCACTGACATCTCTGTTTTGCAGTTTGTTTGTTTGTGACTGAACTCTAGATTCAAACACACTGAATCGATACTGCATGTCTCACCAAAGCGACAGGATGTTAGCGGGTTAAAACACTTTTAAAGGAACCACATGAAAGAAATCGAGCCACATACAGATGAAAACAAAACAAAGAGAGCGCTGAGGGTGCTGTTAAAGCGTTTTAATCAAGCAAAAATTCAAAAACAGGATCAGGTCATTGGTCACAACAGTTCACAACAGATACAAGCGGTTACAGGTCTCCACTGCAGAGTTGAAGGCGTTACACAACAGGGATCAGCACAGATGCACTGCTGTGTTCGTCCAAGACACTAGGGTTAGACGATAAGGTACCAAAGAGGTTCAGTCCTGACTGTGAGCTGTTCTGCTAAAGCCTGATCTTACATGTAAACCACTGATTCTTGCAATTAAACAATTAAAAAGCAAATCCAATGTAATAAAACCTCCTCTGTTTTGTAAGAGTCCTCTTTGATTAGCTGCTGTTCATGCAAACTTCTATTAGCACATAATCATCCCTATTATTCAGAGTGTACAGATTTCCTGCAGTTGTTTCATGTCCTGAGGCGTGAGTTTGTTGTTTTTGGCTTATACTTATAAAACATCTCTTATGTACTGTCCTTGCTTTCTCGAAGAGCCCAGACCAAGACTCAGAGCTTTGTTTGCGAACTTTGTGGGTTCACAAATCCAAAAAAAGGACAGAAGATTAAAAAAAAAATAATAATAAAAAAAAACCCCACGAGGGATCAGTTTGTGACTGACTGTAGACCTGCCAAGCATTCAAAATCACTGAAATAAGCATGCATTTCAAGATGCAACAGAAAATACAGACACAACGTTTCCCAAAAGCACAACAGCCTCAACTTTAAAGAATACACTGAAAATGTCTGTGGAGAGTCTGTGCACACACACAGGCAGGCAGGCTAGATCAGAGTCTATGCTAAAAAATATCTGTCTTCATGCTAAATTGTTGGAAAAATAATTTTTTTTTTCTCGCAGAAAATCAAGTGCAGGTTGTATCAGTATTATTATTGTTATTATCTGCTAGAGGCAACAGAGGTGGGGCGAACCTGTCCGTCATTCACTTGAGATGTGAACACTCCTCATTTGAAGGCAAACCCTTGGTGAATACATAAATATTTATATATATGTATATATTTGTACATCTTTGAGTAAACTTGTCATCATTATGGAGAGCAATGTACAATGTAATGGCAAAAAATACTGCAGAAAACTGGTGATGAATTTGATCGGATGAAACTTTTTTTTACCTGAACATTTTCTGAAAGCAAAACAATATCTGATCATCAGAAGAGGCTAAAGCAAACATTTATATAAAATCTTCTTTGAATCTTGATTTTTTTTTTTTTTTTTTTCAGATAAGGCTTAGGAGGATTTAATGCATATTTTCAGGCTGCTGAATGGTTTCTTTTGAATCACCTTCCTATAGTACCCTGATCAGCGTTCTATTGAATACAAATGACAGGAAAAGTTTATAACATAATGGAGAACGTTTATGTCCACTGGTCCACCAATTGGTTTGTTGCAACACAGCAGTAATACTAAGTAATATTCCCTTTATAAGACAGCAGTCATGGTCAAAAATAAAGACAAATATGGAGCCAAAATTCATTTTCTTGAAAGCACAGTTTGCTTTGTCTTCAGCGTAAGAGTTGTCAGAATAATCAATATTTTCAAAGCGTGTTCAATGCTGGTTGTAAACGGCGCTGAATTTGGAGTTAAGAGTTTAATTTCTATTTCATCATCACCTCCAGGGGGCACCACCGAGTGCATAGCTCATGGCGTGGAACCCACACTTGTGTAGTCTGGTTCTTAACTGCTCTGGTAAGAGTGCCAATCATCATGTCACTATTTGATACAGTGGAGCGCCAGTCTGATATATATCTCCTCCCACAACCAAACATGGACAGAACAGTTTAAAAACAATAAATAATGACTTGTCTGCAGGATAATAAAATCTTTTTCTTTCATTGCAGACTCTTACATATATTCTCCCAAAGAGGATGGTACTATGTTCAGACTCTTTACGGCCATAAACATCTTATTTTGAACATATATGAAATCTTAAAAAGTGACTTAGCAGACTGCTTCATCGTGCAGACAGTGTTGAAGTACACCTCCCTGTGGCTGACTTTTTGAGGAGACTTAAAAATGACTTCTGGTAAAATCTAAGAGAAAATCCCTCGATTAAGAAGTCCATGAACTCTTTGCAAAATATCTAATGCCTCAATAAAATCTGACATCATAAACTAGTTTTACATCTTAATGATATTGGCAACTCTCACATTTTCCTCATCATTAAGGGAAGTATTAGAACTGAGACACTGAAACTCCAGTTTGACAAATGCTCCATGAAAACAAACTGCAAAGCGGCAGCAACGAGAGCAATTCCATCAAATCACATCCACAACAGATATATTCAGTTAAATGAAAAAAACAAATGCTACTTAATGTCAGTACCATCAAAAGAAAATAAAAGAAAAAGTATGAAATAAAGAAATGCATCTCTTACGGATTCAAAATCACAGCCTCTTCGTAATAGAGAATAAAGCACAGAACAAACCCCACCCAAAGCCATCGTCCAGTGACTATTCAAAGCCTTTCAGCCAGTCTTTGGGAATCACAGGACAACGTCAGACTTCGGTTCACCATAAGAACAACGAGAAAATCCAACACTAATCTAGATGACTAATATGTTTCAACTAATTCTTACAAGATTAAACAATCAGAAGTAAAAAATATGTGGTTCTGGGAGCCAATCAGCAGAATGAACTGAGATAGATGAGAAGAGTTTTCACCTCGACTCTCCCTGCTTCCTCACCTTGCTCTTCCTCTTCTTGTCTCCTCCAAAGAAGTTTCCAATCTGGTCCAGGAGGCCAGGGTTCTTCTTCCTCCTGCCCAGTCCGAAGGCGGCCTGTGCGGAGCTGCTTGCAGATGCCATGGTGGTAGTAGTGGTTGGTAGTATTTTATTATTTGTCAAATGCAGGTTCTTGTCTGTCTCTCAAACGAGAGAGCAAAAGACAGAGGAGGGATGAGAGAAAAGAAAGGGAGGGAGGGACAAAAAAAGCTAGCCTAATCTAGGTCCTGTTCTGGGTTATCCGACCCGCACTCTGAAGCCGCTCCGCTGTGCTCCTGGATGGTCTGTAGCTCGTCCGATTCAGAGGGTCGCTCTTTGAAGGTGTTGTCCTCTCGGCCCGGGGCATCTCGGGAGAAGAGGCGGACCAGGTGGGGGCGTGGCGTGGCGGCGTCAGGGTCAGCTGTGTTGGAGTCAGTCCAAGGCTGGCGGGGGCCCTCAGCGCCCGTGGAGTCAGTCACCGCCGGCTTCTCCGAGACGCAGCCATTGTTCTGATTCGCATCTGCCTCACCCAGGCCTGCGCAGAAAACAACAAGGGTCATCTATGGGCTCGGGCCTGCATGGCACACAACAAACCGCAGCAGCACAATGGGCTCTTTTGACGAGGCGGTGCCCTTCCTGCTGCAGCAGACACCAGCAGAGCTAACGTTACACATTTTTAACTTCATTTAATCATACCTGCTCTATGGGGAACAGAGAAAATGTGAGAAATGAGACAGTGTATAGGCGTTTATTCCTGAGTACTGTTTTGTCTCTGAGGCCACCCTCTGTTTCTCTGGGGGAGAGTTAAGAGTGACAACAGTGATGTAGCAGGTGCGCTAACAATTCCCAACCCAATTTAATGCATTAGACTGCTTGCAAGGGTTACACAAGTTTACACGTAAAGCTTCTTCATCAAGATGAAGCTGACCTAAATCTATCTGATATTCTAATGCCACGCCATCTTTGCAAATGGAAAAACAGCTGCTTCTCTAACATCCACTTTGACAGCTATCCATTTAGTAAGCCAGCTCCCACTGCAGAGGACATCCAGTGCATTCCTGCCTCCGAGACAATGTACACACTGTACTAGCAGAAATGGTGTAGCACTACACCAGAGAATCTGCATGCTAATAATGGCTGAAAACAGAGGCCGTTTGTTAGAGCTGCATAGTTATTACAGAGAGACAAAGGACCCAGTGTCACTAAAATAACTCCTATAAGTATGGATTTTCAACCCCATGCACAGTGTCACTTATCTGATTCGAGGCCTTGGAGCAACCGTGCTAATTTCTCTGCAGAGCAAATGGTGCTTCAATACTCTACAGCATGAAGAAGTTAATGATAGTCTAAAATGGAATTCACCCACATAACACATCAGCATAATAATCGTTCATCATTTGGTCAAATGGTCATCAAGCTGGACGTCCCTTTAAAGGAGTTAGTAACTCATGGATTCCATATTATACTGCCAACAAGATTTGGTGCAAACATGACTGCTGAGCAGGAGGCTCATTTAAGTTGTTTTAGGAGGGGAGATCTGCCTGCACGCATCATTCTTATAAGATACTGTATATATCCACTATGCCTCAGGCAAAGCTGTGTTCATATTTGACATCCTGTGGGATGATGGAATTCTCCAGTTTGCCGGATTGGTACCATCAGTAGTTTATTTATTTATTATTATTATTTTTTATATCAGAAAATACATTTTCATTCAAAAAAATATGAAGATATAAAAATGTAAGCATTGTCAGCTTTTACACTGTAATCTTGAGGATTGAATTGATTTCAGAGGTTTAACTGGTTATTAAAAAATACATCAGTAGTATCTTTTTAATATGACTTGGTAATAAAGAGTATTTCATAGAAAAAGATCCAATAAAACCATTTCGCTGAATGCTCCACGCTGCACCGCTGCAAAAAGAGCCGACTTAAATTCTCTGACTCAGTGTTTCATGTCCTGATGATTATATTCCTGTCACTTTGACAAAACATTTTTAAAAGGCCATGAAAGTCGATGTTGTAATTATTATTATTTATATACTTTATTAGCCCCAGAGGGCTTGTTATTGAGAGACTCACACACACAGGCCTGAATCCCACACGTGCATTAATGCCCTCAGGAGGTGCCTCCTGAGCTGAGCTGGTGGGGGTGCGGTTCCTTGCTCAAGGGCACCTTGGCAGTGCTCGAGTGCTGTGGCACCTCTCCAGCTACCAGAGCAACCTCCATATTTTGTTCCGGGACTTGTTCCTCTCAGATAACACAATTCATAATTTTTTTAGGCTTTCGTGCCTTTATTGGAAGGACAGGACAGTGGAGTAAGAAACAGGGATGATGCTGTAAATAGCCAGTGATGGGATTCTAACCTGGTGTTAGCACTTCAAGGGCTAAAAGTATCTTAACATGGGTGGTCGTTTTGTAATAGTGCTGCACAATTAATCACAATAAATCCTTCACAATAAACACAAAAGTCTGAATTGATGAGAAAGAAAAAAACCCAAACACATTCTATAAGTTAAGAATTGCTCCCTCCCTCAGCATGTGTTTTATTGCATCTATTGGATGAAGTCCTGCGTCTAATATTTATGCTCTCACACCATTTTGAAGCAGTCAGATTAAGCTAACGCTAGCTGTAAACTACCCTCGGATTTATTAGTGCCACTTCAATGGAAGAAGTTGTTTTTTTTTCCACATTTATTTTGTATTTAGGAGGGACACGTTAAAGCAGAAATTGTATAATACATGAAGAAAACTGAGGTATAACTACAATTCTTTGTTTTTGGTTGACTTATCTCTATTGAAGGCCTACTTTGTAACCACTGAGCTGGAATAATGCCCCATCAGTCACAGACTTTTGACTAAAATTACGGGTCATATTTGGTGGAAAGCAAGTTAGAACACAGCGCAATTGTCATTGCTATATCTCACCTCAGAGATACACTTTGCCAAGGCCAGTGGACTGAAGAACCTTTTCAGGTATTTTATCTTTAAAAGACAAAGCTGTTTGGTTTTTGTTATAGTGGTTAGCGCTGTTGCCTCCCAGTGAAAAGATTTGGGGGATTTATGTCAGAGAGAGAGCAAGCCCTCTCTGTATAAACGTTTCAATGTGATGCTAGAACCCAAAACAACCCTGATGGCAAAAATAAGACTATTTGAAAAATTGGTGCAATTTAGGAGTTTCTCTCAGCTGAGTGTCTCAGTGTACGATATACAGGACAAGTAATTTAAAAACTGACATTGAGTTTTGCTACTTTATTTAATCTATCTTGAAAACACATTTAAAATAAACAAATCATTTATTTGAGATCCGTAATGATTAATTGGTTTTTACAACTGCAGTAAAAGTTGTGCATGTTCTCCCCTGAGTTAAAAAAAAGTGTCTAAATTGAGATGGATTAACAGTGTGAGGCTTCTTACAGTAGCTGGCTGTGCTGTTTTTCCAAAGTACTTCTTTTTGGCAGTGTTTGTGGACTCAGTCAGCAGGTTGCATTTTTTCGATTTCTCCATTGGCCTGAAAAGTTTTACTGTAGTTAAAATAAAGTTATAAAAACTCCACAATATACCGCTCACTGTATTCAGGTTTCTCAACAGACAGCATGAGCTGCCGGGGGAAAAGCTGGATCGCGAACACTGCACTCGTTAGAGTTGTTCTGCATGCTAAGTGTGTTTCATGGATCTGTGAAAATCTGAAACATAGCTCACCTGGGACTGGTACCAACAAAAGATGTTGAATGTTTTTCCCTCTCAGGAGCAGCAGAGAACAGAATAAACAAAAGGCTGCTGTTGTTCTGTCCTTCACTGGCCTACCCACGAAGCTTCTTAAAACATTTTAGTCAACTGTCACCTGTTGATCCTTTTTCTAAGCCTGGCAGTGCTAACACACACCACTGGTATACCAATGAAGTACAAATTAGATCGAAAAAAACCCACCTGACATGGCTGAACCGTAACAGTCCTCCAGAGCTCATAATATTGCAGCAAAATACATATGCATAGTCACCCTGTTCGCCTGTAAAAGGTTATGTGCTGATGAGTAACGTATTAGTCAGATGACTCCTGTGTACTCTTGTTTAGAGGTTCATTAAATCAGGGTTTTAGCGCCCAAATGTACAAACTGACCGTAATACATGTGTGGGATGGAGAGGATTGTTGATTAATGCCAATGACTCACTGATTACCGAGGACACATCAGACAACAGACACATCTTTACCAGCCTGAAGAGTCAACCAAAGTAGAAAAACAGGCAACATGAATTGTTTTTAAGCAAGAGACTGGAGTAAGTTGAGCCAAACAGTGAGTTGAGCCACACCTTGTTGCGAGGAAACGTGATTAAAATGATCATGTGACCAAATATTTAGGAGAAAGGCATCATTTCATGGAGTCTGTGAAGGTAGGAACATGGCTAAAGTGGTTAGACATTAACTTACAAAAAAAAAACATTTTCTGAAAGTGAATTTAGTTTAGTTTTAGTTTCATGAGAATTGTGTTTGGACCAAAATAAAATGTTTGTAATGTGGTTTATACATCAATTGTGGTATCTATGAGCTGTAGCTTGCATAAAAAGTGCACCATTTGAGCTGTGGGGACTAATAAAGTCAAAATAGTGGCTTTGGGGTAAATTGAGCCAGTAGGCAATAATATCTTTTTCAAAGAGAAACATGAAGGATTCATCCCAAAATGTAACGTCATTGCGAAACTCCCCAAACCTCACAGAGTGGGTGGCACAGCAAGCAGGTCCCAGCAGTTTGTTTTCCCCTGCAATCTCGACAGGTGGAAGATTGATGTTGAAAAGCGCAGTGAGCGAGTGTGAGATGGATGGATCAAAGGAGGGATGGGGATAGGTGGAATGATTACTAGTCCATAACTGACCTTACTGCCAGCAAGGGCATCAAGAAACTCTGATTCTGGACTAAGGATTCACTTCTAATGTTTTCTTTCCAAAAACACAGCTGTTAATGTTCTCTTTCTAAGCGCACTTTAAGGCATTCCCATGTTATTTTTTATTATTTTCTTACAAAACAGCAGTTTAGCAGTAATATGCAATAATAAAAAATAAAAAAATGATAAAATACAATTATAATAGACATGGATGTGAAGAAGTGATGGTTATGTCGGGAGGGAGAAGGTGAGGGAGGGGTGGGGAGTTGGATGATGGGGAGTAGGGATACGGCCCCATACATCCACTTTTACCCCATACATGGGGTAAGTTGTGCCACGAGACCATTGAAACAGTTGTGTTTACACTCATTATGTTTGTTTGAAGGGATGCACAACATCCTGAAATATATGCAGACATATTAGTTAGTGACAAAACTGCCTCGTTGTTGTGATCCTAAGTGGAGAAATGGCTCATCTTACCCCAGTCTCCCCTACTTTCCAGTGATTTTATTAGTTTTCTGCTTTGATTAGAACGCTACCTCATACTAAAGATAAGAGCGATCTGCTCCGTAATCCTCCATCATACTATAGGATGTCTGATCGATAATGGTGACAGTTTCTGGAAGCAGTCAAGAAATGTGAACATGATTTTGGTGTTTGGCAAGGCACTGCAAATAACAATGAAGATGGTTTTAGCAGGTTGTTTTTCTGCAATCATTTTTTGGATTTTGAATATATACTTTTTTCTTTTTTTTTTCTCTGCAGAGCTATACATTTCTTTCCTTAACTGCTAATCCTTCTCTGATAATAAGCAGACAGTAAATCCTACATTATTACCTTGAGCTCTTACAGAGGTGTGTGGATGATAAATTAGAGAGTTAGGTAGAACATTGAAAGATACTTTGTTTCAGTGGCTGAGTCAGTGACAGTCGCTACTTATCTGTGTGCTGACTTTTTTTAAATTAGACTGAGGGTTAAGTTGTCTAAGTTATCATCAAATACTTAGTTTTTTTCTGTCATCACTTTATCTTCCTTTAAGTTTAATAAAAGTGCCACAAGTCTGACATTTAATCAGCACCTATCTGAGCTCAACAGTGCACCTTACAAATTGTCAGTAATTACAACTGTATGTGTGGTGCTCAGTCTGACAGTGCAGACTTATCTGAATAAATATTTCAGAAGAAAATCATTGGAACACTTATAAACTCGAAGTAAACTCTGAAGTTAAGTGTTTGACAGTGTAGGGATGAGTGTCGGCGATTTATACGTCGGAAACAACTGGGACGAATAACTCTTTGCTACTGATCTTCAGATGCTTTTAAATGGGAGCTAATGAGAAAAAAAGATGATGCAAGTTGATTTTTTCCTTTGTCAAGTCCTTCAGAAAATCAGTTTATGCAAAAGAAACTTGTAAACAACACTAAGGACCAATTACCCAGTGGTCTGCTGCATAACATTGCAAAAAAATAAAGAGCTGTGCGAGAACATGCTGCTTCTGTTCGTCGGTCTCTGTCATAAATAATACATTTATTCATGCATTAAAATCCAGAGATAATAGCAGTTTCTCCAGCCTGCCTATTACAGGCTCATCAGAGAGGTCCTCCAGCCACCAGACAAGACTGCAACGTCCTAAACTGTTGTCGTATAGATGACCTTTTGAAGCACAGAGAGATGCTGGCCTCATTTAAAATGCATGTTGTTTCTTGTAACCAGCCATTATTGCACTCTGAGGTAGACAAGATAACAGCCTGTTACCTCTTCTTGATTAATTCTTCATGAAAACTCGCAAGGTCCTTTGACAGCCAACGTGCTGAAAAAGAAATTGTAGGGGACAAATGACATGGTTCGTTGCCTCGAAGTCGTTGATTATTGAGCCAAGAAAAAATAACGATCACCGCAACTTTTCCTATACCGTCGATATGTGATTATCTGTTCAACCACAATTATCTGAGACATCGTCGTATGGCATCTTATATGTTGAGCAAAGAAATTCTGATCTGTGCAAGAGGGGAAAGATCAGCATCTGGACGGGAGGAAGTATGCAGGGAGTGGGCCTCAATCTCCTCATATTTTCCTCCTCTTCCTCGGTGTGAAGAGGATGTGCGGCCTAGCATCTGGTACAACAACAAGGACTGTGGTGGGACCGAAGCACGGGAAGCATTCCTCTGAAAAAACACCCTTCGCTATGTGGACCCGGACCAAACCTCCCACCCGGGGCTGAGAATCTCTCTGCACACTGCATTCATGGTGGATCTGAAGCACCCACCAGCCTCAAGTAAAAAGCCACTCTCTGTCTCTGAACCCCATCTGGCATCCAGGACATCAGTCCTACGGAGATTGTTCTGGACGAGATAAGAGGGACAGAAGAACCACTCCCTTCTTATTGCTGAACCCAAGCCATGTTGATGACCTTTGAACTTCACTTTGAGCAGGGGCTTTGAATGGGGAGGGATGTTTGGAGGTGAAGACAAACTTCACTTCAACATCTTGCCTTGTCCAAGCCAAAAGAACGTCCGACTAAAATCTTCTATATTGTATGGAGGAATCAGAATCAGCATGGTCTTTCAATACCAAGTACATTTACATATACAAGGAATTTGTCTTGGTGTATTGGTTTGAAAGAAGAAGTGTGTGTGTGTGTGTGTGTGTGTGTGTCTGTCTGTCTGTGTGTTGCAGGTTCACATTGGAGGCCTGCAGAGGAAGTAAATACACCAAGCTCTTCCTCCTGTCTTTTTTTCTGTTTGAATTCATGTACCATTAGCACAGAGTTTTTGTTCTCTCTCATTTTACAGGTTTGGGAGTGCTTGCTACCATGGTACCTGCTTGACTCAACCTGCTACAATAACTATTGTCAGTCGTCGTATGTATTGCATTTTGTCATTATTCAAAGGTCACAATTTGGGGAGCAACAGATCACAGTTTCTGCTACGTTCAGAACCAAAGCCGCATGTGATAAGCAGATCAATGGCAAGTTTATCAGTGCACATTCATCGTGAACAAGGAGGACATTAATGTCGGTGCAGTGCTCCATCCAAATGGAAGATAAAGTCCCTGTACTCTACGCATCCTCCATTGTCTGTCTGACACAAACAACGCGAGGTACAGGAGCAGCCTCACTCAAACATTCGCTAAATGAACTGTGTGTGCACGTTATGTGTTTGACATTGTCAAGCTAATAAGAGAAATGTGCTTTTATATCTTACAGCAAACTGGTATGCAGACGTATATTTTTTTTTTGTCCCTGATGTTGGGTAAAATACTGTTGTTGATAATGATGCTGCTTGTTGCGTTACCGTCTGTTGTATTTCAAGACTTTAAAAAGCATGTTTTAAAAAAAAGGGACTAAAAGGGAGGTGATACATTGTTAAGATGCACTTTGAATTCTAGTGCTGTTGACATGCATAGTATGAGTCATGGCTTGTAAAGGAGGAGAAACGCGATTTCAGAAACATATTTTTTCTGCGTTGGATGATCCAAAAAATAATCCAATTCCGACACATATCTGAGCTCTGATCTGAACTGTGGGATTATTTCCACAAGTTTTACTGGAATCTCGACACAAATTCTGTAGGACCTGTTGTCGCTGTGCTTATATATGCCTGTTTGTGTATCTGTCAGTCAGTTTCTCTACCCACCGATCTCTTTCAGTCTCTAACTCTGTCCTACGTTGTTCGCCCATCTGGTAGCAGCAGATGGCTGTTCACAAATGAGTCTGGTTCTTCTCAAAGTTTTTAGCAATTAAAACATAGTTATTTAAAGCCACTTTCGCGTATACTACGATTGATTCCTAACTAGCTTTCTGCATAAAGGTGCAGGATCTGTAGGCGTAACATCAAATTTGGTGACTAAAGCGTATTGGTCTCTGTTTGGAATCCACTCAAATTCAATCCCTGTCCGGTCGTCAATGGTACATGTTTAATTAACGTCTACAAGTAGATATCTGCATGTACAGTATATGCAGCTTACAAGAGTGAAACAAGGAGATAATGCTACTTTTAAAATCAAGCTCATCCTCCGATGATAGCCAACGGGTTCTGATATAGAACCCCCCCCCCCCCCCACACACACACACACACACACACACACACACACACACACACACACACACACACACACACACACACACACACACACACACACACACACACACACACACACACACACACACACACACACACACACACACACACACACACACACCTCCTAGTGATAGGGGACTACCTAAATAAAACATGTATTGACAATTGACTGACTTCTAAAATCTCATATTCAAAAGGTTGGAAAACAAGACAAGACACTTAAACAGTAACATTTAGTTGTTGATTGAATCAATAAATTCACCAGATTCCAGCCTTCAAACATGAATGTATTTTTTTCTGCTATAGCTGACTCATGAATTATGTACTATGAGTCTGGTGAGTTCACAAATGACTATATCTCTGTCATGACAGACATGTTTGTGGAGGATGAGGTGTTTCATTGGCAGCCTGTATGAATGAGTATCTCTAGTGGGACAGTGAGTCAGCACAGAGGAAGAATAGAGCTCGACATGGGTTGCATGCCATTGGTGTATTGCATGGGACATTTCCTCACCAGTGGAGACACCGAAACACGTGAATACACACTTCTACAGGGAAGTGGACATGATGAATGATCTGACGTTTTTAAACCAGTTGGATACTTGTGTCAAAAGCTTTGACTGAAACTTTAACTTCAGTATCATGATGCTCTGTCAACCCAAGGCTGTCAGGATGGATGTAAAGCTACATCCATTGTTATTTCATGCTGACCTATATATGGCCATCTAGTCACTTTTCACACAGTGGAAAACATAACAAGGTATAGTAGTGCACCAAGGCTCAATTTAAATAATTGATATGATAAAGCTTTACGAGTTAAAAATGAATGAATGCAGATTATGATACTGCAGTGAATGCGATTACAAGCAGGCAACTTCATTAAGTACAGCAAGTTTTGTGCACCCAATAGACAGATGTCACAAAGAAATCTCCAATCTCTCGTCTTCCTTTTCCCTTGCTTAATACACCACAGAATACCCAACTACACACTTTAATATTTTGTTATTTAATGGCACACTAAAATCAGTTATAATAATCCAAATAGAAAAGGCAGTGAAGCCTCAGTAAGTGTCAGGGATGCAACAATTAAGTCAGCCCACTGAGCCTAAGGTTGTATTCGAACCTTGGGTTTTAGTCACGCGTTTCGGTTCGTTTCTGATGCCCCCTTGGAGTTTTCTTTTTTTTTTGTTTTTTTTTGTTTTAGGTTACACTGAACGATCTGCATCATGCAGGTCCCAGCTGGTGTCTGCGTGTGTAACAATCAGCAGCTTCACGTTAGTAACATAAAAGCCTGCTGGAGTCTGATGTTGTAAACTCAGCCGAACTCTGTAGGCAAAATGATGTATACTCAGTCATGTTTCTGTTCATCGTTGTCTCTTTCTTGTTTTTATACTAAATGCTAAAACCAAAGTATTACCACACCGCTGACTGTTTGCTACCAGTGTTGTCAGCTTCCAAAAACTTTAGTGCATGGTGATAAAATATTAACTAAAGGGGGCAGGAGTTTCCTGAACAGAGCCAATATGGGGGAACAAGTTAAAAAAAAAACAAACAACAACCTTGACCCAAGGCGATGCTACCAAATCAAACAGTGTTCCTCGCCAGCTGCGTTAGGTGAGCATGAAAAGTGTTTTCCCTTCTGTTTGTGTCTGTTTGTTTCCTTGGGACCACTCCAACAGATGTCAAACACAAGCACTGAAGCAACATT
This sequence comes from Symphodus melops, assembly GCF_947650265.1. Classification (NCBI taxonomy): domain Eukaryota; kingdom Metazoa; phylum Chordata; class Actinopteri; order Labriformes; family Labridae; genus Symphodus; species Symphodus melops. Next base: position 11,905,700 of record NC_136695.1, on the reverse strand, counting down.
TACCAACATCAGTAAACCGTGACACACAATTTACTGCCAAGAGTGAATTGTGGATCTCAAGTGGATGAGCCTTCAATATGTTTCTTAATGAAACATATGATGTCCAAACATCACAAGGACACTTTTTGCTGCATTTCGTCCACTTCAGGCTGAGTTTGTAGTTTTCCTCCGAGGGGAAGGCCTCCAGTCCATCTTGTTGGGCATAAGGGATACAGTAGTACTCTCTTGGTTACCCATCATCCCCTCCCCTTGGACTCTTGTAGCCACAGACCCAGCTGCTAACACACATGCACACTCAGTGATTGTCCTGCCAGATGGTCCAAGCTGGATGACGTGGTCTACTGAACTCATGGTAGCACTGAGGCACAAAACTCTCGCAACGAAGCGCACTAACACACAGGCCGAGAATCCATAGAGAAGTTTAAGAGAGGGTTGCGTCTTTATAAAATCGATAAGGAAAGCTCAAGACACAAGGAAGTGAATAAACCTGTATTAACAGGATTGCTTAGGTGGATCATGGAGGGGTGGATTACATGCAGTAGATCTTTTGGAATTTTGAGTGATTTTAGATTATTCCTCTGAATGAAAAAAAAAAAAAAAAAAAAAACCTTCAGAAAAGGGAAAGAGATCAGACGCCAGAAGGCAAGAATGAGAGGTGAGAGGGGACAGAGGGAGAATCTGAACAATGGTGTCAAACCACAGAACACTGGTCCAGTGATGTTGCCCTTTAACAATCAGAGCTTTTGAATTGAGAGGAAAGGAGGCGCTTCATGTTGGCAGTGCCAGGGCCCGTACCAGTCAGCGTCAGTCTCCGCCACAGACACAAATGACTGAGCCACTGCACTTATAAATGTGTACAGAAGACAAATATACAGCACAGGGACACACTTTCAGACTCGCAATGTGGTGCTGCATTCGCTGTCAGTGAGGCTCGAACGGTTTTCAGAGGGTTTAGTGGACGGCAAACAGTTTTTTGGAACGTTGCAATTGTGGCAAAGTCATGGCTGATCGTAAAATGAGAGCTCAAATATTAGCATGACTGAAGATCATCACAGACTACATGTGCATTTGTCTTCAGTTCCTTGGAGGGGTTTTATAATATCTATAATCTATTTCCAAGTTAGTTTTTAACTGCTTGGTTCACTTAAATGTTGGAACTCGTCTCCTATCTTCGACCAAACGTTATAGCTTTTGGGAGTTAGAGCTAGCTTTTTCTGGCTTCCGCTAAATCAAGTAGCAACTCGAGAAGTGAGAGCACCAAGTGATCTGTACTTGTTTGTAGAGATCTGTTTAACATCATTCATCAAAGTTAAATCATAGTTGAAGTACTGCTGATTAGGGACGTAATGATTCACTCAACTAACGATACGATTATCTCACGACTTTTTTTAAGAGAATCTGGAGGTGATTGGAGCGTCTGCTGTTGATGAAATTCTGCATCATTTTGGCTGTGCTATTTGTGAAGTTCTGCCTTGTTGCATCGTCTTGGGAAGCCAAAATGCTTCCACTGCCATGATAACGCCTGCTTATTACAACCAACCTCCTCTGCTCGACAGCTGCTTCAAGATAGTACTGCCATTCATTTTTCAGAGAACCGATTCGAACCGGGACAACTTTGAATCAATCTTTCACTGCCTCACTGATGAATCTTTCCATCCCTACTGCTGATGGGTTCTGAGGTTGCAAAGTAGTAGATTATGTGTCGTCTCTTTTTGCTCTCTCCCACAGCTGTTTCCACTACTCATATATCAAACAGAAACCCGAATGCTTCAAATCACACATTTTAGTCCTATCCCTACAGATCATTCAATTTTAGATTTTACTTTCACTTTTACTGCTCTCACAAGAGTCATTTGTGTTGTGTACAGCCACAGACGGTCCACTGTTATGCTGACTGGTCAGGTGTTGGTTCAGGAGTTTGTGAAGACTTGCATCATCAAGGATAAAATGTCACTTTCCTTTTTCTACAGCTGGGAGAGACTGGCATCGACATAACCTTGTATGACAAAGAAAATCAACTTGTTTGATTCCAAGTTTTAAGCCTTAAATCATTTATAGTTTTATCGTGAACACTCTATTTTTCTGTTCTTCTTATTAGGATATCTGCTAGACGTTATTTCTATCTAATGAAATAAAAGCCATTAATAATTATAATAAAAACCAACACTCTATGACCATTTTTTTCGAACAGACCACAAAAAGACATTTAGTATTTAAAAGACGGCTGCCGAACTAGGACAAAAATAAAATTATAAGTGAAGTAAGCAGAGGAGGCTGCGTGGGCTGGATGAAGGACACGTCGATACATGAAAAACAAGCCGTTTACATCACATCGCACAGACCTGCTTTAACTCCAACATCCAGCCCTTCTTGCTTATAATCTAGCCCTGATATAAAACCTTCAGAGGATGAAATCTTGTTTCTGAAGAGCATGCTCTTACTCTCTTTGCATTACAGGTTGATCTGTGTTTTCAGAGGCTCCTCTGTAATGAGAAAACAGTGAGGTGGGGAGTGGTTGATCATGCCCTTGCTTCCTCTCGGCCAGTGGTAAAGAAGAACACTCTGACTAACCCCAATAGCCTCTGACCAAATCAATGCAATCTGTTGGAGCTGTTTCCAAGATTTCAAGAGCAGCCCGTGTGTCCCTGAAGCAATTACAAGTGAAGCACACAGTGTATAAAATATGTGATAACTGGCTCACACCAATATCATTCAATATCCTGAATACAGGCTCAAGTGTGACCTTAAGAAAGATTGAATCTCAAATGGAAAACGATCTTCAGAGGACAATCTCTTATATTGTGTCCATGCCAGCTACTTACTTCTGTCAAAAACTGCTTTGTTTTAAGAAGCTGAGCGTTTTCTGATCCATCCATTTCTCTTTGCTCTCTTCAAATTTTCAGGGAGAAATGAAGCACAACTTGGATTTTAGTCGGGTTAGCAGGGTTACAATAAAATACATATTGTAGCCAGGAGACAAAGTAAGTTCTCAGAGTCTTTTCTAATTTAAACAGGATTATAAAAATAAGATCTAATTTGTTGTTCACTGTGCATTTAGTTCATGTTTGTGTCCCACTGCTCATAATTATGTACATTTTTACATCCTTCCTTAATTCATGACTCCCAGGGTGGAGGAGTTTTTTTTACTAAGTTGCTGTTATAGTTGAGAGAGAATACACTTATCAACATTCCTATAGCAGCCTCGAAACACTGATTTTCAAAAAAAAAAAAAAAAAACTCTTCAGTAGAAATTCTGATGAGTTCTTCACAGACAGTGTGTCATTTCTTGTGAGACCAAAGAAGCTGTCCTCTGGATCACTCAGGAGTGACTTCTGTCTCTGTCAGTGCAGCCGAGTGTTCATCTCTCGTACATTTTCCTCTCTAGAAGAAGTTAATCGCCTTCACAAGTTAACATGTAGGTAATATTAGGAAAACACACTTTTGCTTTTGTTGTCAAAGCGTCACTTGTGCTCTGTTCTTTATCTTTGAAAACTTTTCGTCCAACTCTTTGGCATGAGAAAAAATTGACGTGCAACATAAGAGCCAAGGTAACCCCTATGGATTCATTTAATTAAAGCTCTCTTCTTGAGTGCGGGTGGAGAAGGAGAGTTACTAATTACAAAAGCCGATATTCTGAATTGCTCCAGAGAAACAGCTTAAAGCCCCTTTACACTTGCATCCTTGTTTTCTCTATGTGTGAACATAGCAGACCAGGGCTTAATGACGTCTATCCTTCAATGTACTCACTGTAATAGGGCCTATTTAGGTTTCATACGGCTTATGGCAAAGCTTTTAATGCATCCAATCACCTCTAAAGATTCATTGTATTAAGAGACTAGAGACTGTATGTGTGATGCACAGCGTTACAAAGCAGAGTTAATCTACTTTTTTATGGATCATGTTGACATTTTAAGAACCCTTAAAGGGCTTTTATAGAAAATGTGCCAATTTCCATGTCGCAGCAATGCAGTAGAAGATACTAGGTAAGAACATGAATGTTGTTATTGTTTATAGGTTTGTGGAGCCTGCTCTTTTATTGTTTGAAGGATTAAGTGTTGTACCTTGTTCTGAACAAGGTTCAGCTGTTTTGTTTTTTTAGAGGGGTGGGGTTTTGGGCCTTCATTGGAGAGTTGGGAGGAAGGACCTGGGAATGACGTCACACCCGAGTTGAGCGTGGTCCAGAGAGCCGGAGAAGCATCATAGACACCTCAAGGAGAAACTTAGTTTTGTTGACTAATGCTAGATAATAACAACACACTGCGTGATAGTCTGTGCACAAAAACAGCATGTCCACAGAAAGAACTTGCACGATACTGTCATTGTGATTGATTTAATCACACAAAAGAAGCAAGCGGCTGATAAACACTATAATTACAGCTTTAACGTACGGTTAATGAACGCAGCAGCCATGTTGGATTTTAACTCAGGCTACTCCGAGTTCCTCCGACTAGTAAACACGACTTCAGGGAGCGTTCCTGTTGACGCTTCCGATGGGGAACTCGAAATATTCCACTTCCCAATTCAACTGGAACGCAGCAATAGTGCACGCCGAATGCACACGTAGCAGGAGCAGTCAGAGATACACACGCAGGCTGATTATATGAAGTATCTAATCAAAGCCAGACCAAGAGAGAAGATGTTTAGTGGAATAATAACTTATATTTCTCCGATGGATTTTACTTTTTAGTCAGTTATGATGTAATGTGGGGGATTCAACTGAACATAATGCCTTCTCAAATCAGATGAACTGGAACAGATGTGACAGATGTGACAGAAAAACATGATGTGTCAATTCCGCTGTTAAAAAATATGTTTCGCTGGTGCAATTTTTTCATCAAAACTTATCAAAAAGTCAGTAATACGGTGAGTGTCAGCGGGTGTAGAGCAGAGACGGTTGGTTGTAACAATCAGGCGTGATCATGGCAGCTGCGGAGCGGAAAAACCCCCAAAACATCCCAACAAGCAGGTTTGTAGCCAAGCTCGGCCAAAATGAATGTAAGAGTCGAAAAAGATTACAAGGTTCGTTGGTGTTTTCATGAAAAATTAAAGGAATCTTCATTAGTCATAATTTGTCTCGTTTCATGAAATAAATCGTGAAAGAATGGCATCGTGCACCCAGTGTTGTGAATCGTATCGGTGTCGGGTGAATCGTTCCATCCCTAGTCAGGACAGAACAGGCAGATAGAGGAGGTCTGTTTAGCAGAGCAGAGGACTGCCATCGGCTGGGCCAGGTAATGGAGCCATAATGGGCTTTTAACAGCCGCACAGCTGATGGTGCTGTTTGCCATTCAGTGGAAAAGCAGTGCAAACAGGAAGTGCTGCACGGAGACATCCCCAGTCGCAGAACAGGCTGGCTTGAGTCATGACGGCTGCTGATTACAACTTCACCAAAACAGGCCTCAATAAAACACGGCTTCTCTGCCCCTCATAAACCACTCACAGCGCGCCAACTTGGTAGAAACTCCTTTTATTTTATTTAGCCAACACTCAGTATCAACGTAATGGTGCTAGATTAGATCAGCCTTGGGCCATTTGTAAGAATGAGGTTTTAACTGAATCCTAACAGCCAAGAGATGAAAATGGCTTTTAAACATTAGATTTTTACACCATCAGAGAGCTGAGTTTACCAATCATATACTAGTTAAACACTAAGTGATCTGAAGCTGCTTTCCAAGCTTTACAAATAAAGAAATACACACCACGATGTCTGCCTACACCTCAAGCTATCCGTGGTTATTACCAAGTGCTCACCTCTTAAACCTGCATCCGTATTTATTTTGTGTATGTTGTGTTATTTTCCCTATGTGAACAGATGCTGTTGAGGAAGCTGAGTTTAACAACGATCGAGCCATTAAAACGATACAGCTATTAGAACATTTGTATGTCAGCCATGCTGTCCCTGAAGACTTAAAACTCTGAAAATACTTTATGTGCAGTGTGGGCTGCTTAATTTGAAGTATCGCTTGTGTCTCATGCTCATCAATGATAAGTTTGAACACATGGGAGATTCATTAGTTGCAGGAGAAGGAGTATCGAGTATCTAGCGCATCAATCTGAAAAAAAAAATCTAAAAAATGCTTAATCAAGGTATAATTTCTCTGCTGGTTCGAATGCATCTGTGAGAAAAGAGCAGATGGGTGCAGAGGGTTGGATATTTGATAAGTTCCCCGATGAACAAAGAGGCATGATTACATACAGGAAAGAAGCTGTCATGACCTGAAATCAATAAACACCCAGGAAGATTCGATCATGCAGCTATGAGTGTTCACCAGACGGCAACTAGGGCTGAGAAATGTGTTTCGTTTGACGATATGTAAACAGTGACCTTTATTTCAAGGCAGTCAGTAATCCATCCTTTATGATGAACCTTCCCCAGACGCTGGAGAATATAATCCATATTGTTAATGAACACAAGCCAAGAACTAACAAAGAAAGTCCACTGAATAAAAAAAAAAAGAAAAGTCAAAGGACTTCTGAAGCATTTTAGGGTCGGTATGAAAGCTTATCGTAAGAATACATGTAGATAGTTGTTAATGTTCTGGTTTAGTAGTTGATCTAAAAATACTTCAATGCATTCTAACTTTTACTTTTTAGTTCTTTTTTATAACCTCTATGGTATTTGTGTTTGTGTGTAAAGTTTGAGAGTCTTAAAGTTATGAGAATTGTTCACAGGTACTGCCGCAAGCACAGCTGAGTACACTAGACCACAGCTATATGTAACAGCCACATCCTGATTATCCAATCTGACACAGGCAGGTCGTGGACGGCATAGGTTAGATGAAAATAAATACAAACAAAATGAACCTCACTACAATACATAAAGAGGGCATGAAACCGACCTACATTTACTGACTCAGTATGTAGTCTGTAATATTAGGAACAACAAAAAATGCACAGTTGAGTATTTTAAAATAATGTAATTGAAACCTACATCAACTCGTTTACATCTCACAAAGATTAACCAAACCTTTAGCAGCCACAAATTAAGGATAAGGATAACCTTTATTGATCCCCCAATGGGGAAAATTTGGGTCTTACAACAGCTCCAAAAAAACAGTAAAACAGGAAATATAAACAGAATCAAATAGCAAAAAGAAAAAAAGAACCAGTTTGAGCCAGTATACATTATATTTATGTATAAATATATATATTACCCACACTTATGAACTATGTACATCACCAGAAAAATGTCAAGATAGATGTTTAATGAATATCCCACTGCATTCAATCTACGGTAATCTTTTGAATTAGATTTGATCTTCAGTTGATTATTTCTGGGTTTTATTCGCCGTCTTTGGAGGGGAAAGGGTAGAAAATCAGGGAAAGACCGCGGGGAATGACATGCTGGAAAAGATCTGCAGGAATCTTGGCTGCTCGATTTAAAGGCTAAAGCCTCCGTAACATGTGCATGTGCTACAAACCGCTAGGTCATCTGAACCCCTTCTTGAATTAATCTTATAAATTGATCTCCAAGATTGCCGATGTTATTCACACTAATTTAACTAAAGAAATGAAACACCCTATATTTGCTCCTGTTAGTCATTCACTAACTTCTTAAATGAAGATTTCTCGCAACAAGCTAGAAAATGATTGTAAAAAGGACTCACCACTCTATCTTTTGGGCAGTATCAGGACAGCCGCTCTCTCTCTCTCTCTCTTTTACAAACTCTAAATATCACTTAATCAGTTCTTAATTAAGAGGAGAGGGCATGTCTCATGCATAATTAGTGGTGATTAGCTCCAGCTGCGTGGAGTAACAGTCAGTAATGCTGTCAAAATCATCAGTTGCGGATTAATATTCCTGCCAGTTTTAACTCGTTTCCAGCTGCGTCTAATTTTTGTTTAAAGCTTCATGATTAAAGCTTTTTAGTTCACACTTATGGATTTTACATAAGGCACTGAAGGGGACACAAAATTCACAACAAACACTGTGTTATTATTGCTTTGAATGCAAAAGGTTTGCACTCAGGACTCTCCAACAACACTGGCTTTCAAGTATACTGAGCTTAGACTTGATGAATGTGCATTATATATCAACTCCAGCATAGTCTGTGAAAGCTATGATTAATGACACTCAATGGAATCACCTCATAAAACTGAATGTAACCTGGGAAATTTGTGTTTGCTGAGTTAATCATTATTTTGACTGGAAAGGTTAGTATAATAAATTCTCTAATCTCTAATAAACAGTGGCTCAGTAGAGTTGTTCTTCTCTAATCCGCAAAGTTGAGGATTCCATTCCCAGTCCCTGAAGCCACATGTCTTGGGTAAGAACAAGTGACTACCTCGGCCTTGTTGGTGTGTGAATGTGTATGAATGAGATTAGTTATTTCTGGTGGTCTCTTTACACAGCAACCTCTGCCAGCAGTGTGTGAATGGGTGGTAATAGGTATACGTGACCTGCTGTGTATATGCACTTTGAGTGGTCAAAAGAGTCAAAAACCACTTTACAAGCTCAAGACCCTTTAACACTTTTTTATCATTTTTTCTATTGATTTTTTTCGCCTCAAGAGTTCAAGTTATTAAATAAAGGTTTTGTAGAACCGTAAGAAGAATGTAACTCAACATACAATGTTTTGGCATCAAAATCAAATATGCAGCTGTACAGTAGCCACTTGAGACAGGACATACAGCCAAACCTTTCTTCTGTCCGTCTTCACCTCAGTTCACCCTGAAGACTGACAGAGAGTCAAAGACAGCGTTTGTCTATTGAACATTCTGTGCTCATCCTACACAAATGTGCTCAGCGTCTTCAGTTTTTTTTTATCATGCATGAAAATAAATAAATAAAACTGTCCCTGTTTTAAACTTTTCCTTTTCTTTTCTTCACTTTACTTTTTGACACATTACCAAGGCAGGCAGCAACAACAAGCCAACACACTTGATGTCAGGGAAATTTGTCTTGTGGGCATTTGGCCACAGCACATACTGGAGGTAAAAAAAAAAAAAAAAAAAAAAGAATAAATAGAAACTGTGGGTCACCCTGGGAGGTGCCCTATTCTGTATCTTTGAAAAGCTCTTGAAGAGCCAACAGGGTGCCTCGGAGACATTCATGCACTCACACCTGGTGACCAGACAAACGAGATAGAGGATGTTTCTTGGAAAACTTGCATCTCAGCAAAGTGTTTATGGGTTTTGTTTATGCCATTGTTCTACACACTTTAACCTAATGCATTGCCCAAACACTGCGCTTTAGACCCTATCGTACCCATCTCAAGCCTTAAACAAAATAAATAAAACACTCACCACATTTTCAGCAAACTGTCTTCTTTGTATTGAGTATTTAAATCAGTAAACTGAGTGTAGAGGAGCCCTCTTCTGTTGTGCATTGAACTCTGCCCTCATCTGCTGAGCTGCCGTATTACACAAATTAGAATTACAAAAACCTGTTGAAAACCTCGTCCTCTCTCTCTAGGTGGTTCACAATGAATACTATTAAGGGAATGGAACACCGACTTAACTTTTATCAGTATGAAAAATGGATGGTTTCCACAGACCATTTAGTTTCATCCATCATCTATAATTGTAAAACTGTTCAAAAAGGCAGGTCAGTCCATCAGACGTCACATAATGGAACCAACAGCCACTGAGCCTGATTGTGAAGATGCATTAACCATTGCCATAAATAAAGAACTAAAACAGATACTGAGCAAAGATAGCTTCGGGAAAAGCAAAACTAGCTGTGTCAGGGTTCAAGCTGTCATTTCAGGTTAATCCGATGCATTAGTCACACATTTCAAACCTTTTTTAAACGCTTAATGGTGGCTTCAGCAAGAGCTACCCTGAACAACTTTTTCTTTTAAAGTATTACTTTTTTTGGATATAAACTCTTTGAGAGCTGACAAATTATATGGTGATCAAAAAGTTGACTTTTCGTCTCTTTATTCAAATCTTACTGTAAATTTGGTAGAATTAATGTGATTCAATAACGTGCTATAGTTGTTCCACATAGTGAAGGCTGTACAAGACAGGGAGTTGTTTGTATTGTCAATATACATTGGTTTCAGGAGTGGCTTGACCTCTTACCAAAGACTTCATCTTGGGATTCAGGTTCTGCTGCAGCTTCTACTTCTGGCACTGCTGCTGCTGCTTGTAGTGTCTGCGCTGCTTCGGGTTCAGGTGATGAAGCCTTAAATGGGAACACAGAAACAGATTGGAGAGGTGAATTACTGAGGTGCCATGACAACCGAGCAAAGAAAGACACTAACAAAAAGAGAGTGAGAGAGAAAGAGAGAGAGAGAGGGCGAGAGATCGATAGAGACTTTATAATTAAAGCAGAATTATGCTCAGACCCATTTATTTCACATTCAAAAAGACGATGCAGTATTAATATTGATATTTGCCAATTATTGCTGCCAGTTCAAAAATCAAGGTTATGTCCTTGAATATTGTATTCATAATCACTTATTTATTTGTTATTAATATGTGATTGATGTGCTAAATAACTTTATCTATTACATGGCTGTGTTTAATAATTGACTCTAAATTGACCAATTACGCCTAGCGACGGTCTGCTATCCCCTGATAGAGCACCGACGTTAAGAAGAACAAACCGCTTCAAAGACAATCCCACGGTTAGCAGGGATGCAGCTCTAATCACAGAATCTGGAGGGACTATCTCTAATGATAGCACGACATGGGATATGATGTTGTTTTAAAAACTAGGTAATGAACAAGAAAACATGACGAAGCAGAAACACTCAGGAATGGTTCTGCACTGATTCATGCAGATTTGTTCAACTTGTCTCACTTCACCCATCGGCTGAAACGTATGACTTTAATGTGCGTAATGACAGCTTGATCGACTCATTTGAAGAAAGTTACAGTTAACTGTTGTTATAGATGCAGCTTCAGTAGATTCCAACGCACTTCACGACGTCTTTAGCAAAAGAAAAAAAAATTTTTTAAATCAATAAAATCAGTTCTATATCAACATATTGTGACTGATTTCTTTAGAAGTAGCTGTGTAGGAAATGAGACACAAGAAACAGACCCTTTAACATCTGGGTCTTGTCTCACCCTGTCAGGTTCCAGTCTGTGATTACAACCAACATATGTTATTCTTTACTTGATTTTCCTTTTGAAGTCTGAATTTTCATTTATGTCAAGTTCCATATCATTAAAGATAAATGTGTTATTTGGTACTATCGCAAGGGTGACTTATTATATGCCACATATTTAATATTTTTGAATTAAAGGTCTTTGTACACATATGTGACTACTTCGTTCTTGACAAGTTCACATTGTTGTATTTATTCACTCTTTGTTTCATTCCAGCCATTTGCTAAAATCAAAAAAGTTAATTTTATTTCTCATTTATTTACACTCATCCCCCATCTTGACAGAAAAAACCCCCAGAAATGTAGAAATGTTTGCAAATTTATTAAAAAAGAAAAACTGAAATATCACATGGTCATAAGTATTCAGACCCTTTGTCCAGTATTGAGTAGAAGCACCCTTTTGAACTAGCACAGCCATGAGTCTTCTGCAAAGTGATGCAGTTTTTCACACCTGGATTTCCTCTGCCAGTCTTCCATGTAGATCCTCTCCAGTTCTGTCATGTTGGATGGTGAACATTGGTGGACAGCCATTTTCAGGTCTCTCCAGAGATGTTCAATTGGGTTTAGCTCAGGGCTCTGGCTGGGCCAGTCAAGAATGGTCACAGAGCTGTTCTGAAGCCCCTCCTTTGTTATTGTAGATGTGTGCTCAAGGTCATTGTCTTCTTGGAAGGTGAACCTTCGGCCCAGTCTGAGGGCCTGAGCACTCTGGAAGAGGTTTTCTTCCAGGATATTTCTGTACTTGGCCGACATTCATCTTTCCTTTTTGCAATTGCAACCAGTCGTCCTGTCCCTGCCGCTGAAAAACACCTCCATAGCATGATGCTATGGGGGTGTTTTAAGTATTGGGCAGGTGATGAGCAGTGCCTGGCTTTATACCGCTTAGAATTAACGCCAAAAAGTTAAATCTTATCTGATCTCATCAAACCAGAGCATCTTCCTTGTCATAGTCTGGGAGTCTTTCTGTGTTTTTTGGAAAACTCTATGCAGGCCTTTAAATGTCTTGCACTGAGGAGAGGCTTCCTTCTGGCCACTCTGCCATAAAGCCCCGACTGGTGGAGGGCTGCGATGATAGTTGACTTTGTGGAACATTCTCCCATCTCCCTGCTGCATCTCTGGAGCTCAGCCACAGTGATCTGTGGGTTCTTCTTTACCTCTCCCACCAAGGTTATTTTCCATGATTGCTCAGTTTGGCTGAACGACCAGGTCTAGGAAGAGTTCTGGTCGTCCCAAACTTCTTCTATTTAAGGATTACGGAGGCCACTGTGCTCTTAGGAACCTTGAGTGCTGCAGAACCTTGTATACCTTTGTACCCTGATTCTCATTTGCGCTGACATGCACTGTGAGCTGTAAGGTCTTATATAGACAGGTGTGTGCCTTTCCTAATCAAGTCTAATCAGTTTAATTAAACACAGCTGGACTCCAATGAAAGAGCAGAACCATCTCAAAAGGGATCAGAAGAAATGGACATCATGCGAGTTAAATATGAGTGTCACAGCAAAGGGTCTGAATATTTATGACCATGTGATATTTCAGTTTTTCTTTTTAATAAATTTGCAAACATTTCAGTTTTTTTTCTGTCAAGATGGGGTGCTGAGTGTACACGAATGAGAAAGAAAATTAACGTTTTTGATTTTAGCAAATGGCTGGAAAGAAACAAAGAGTGAACAATTTGAATGGGTCTAAATACTTTCCGTACCCACTGTAGGCACTAATACAATACCTGCATGCACAAACAGGACCTGTGGACATGCATTAGTGGAGCAATGTTAGAGTGGGATTGCTACACACTGCTACGCTGGGAGCTCTTCAGTGCCGTGGTCAAGGGCACCTCTCCAGCTACCAGACACATTCCATATTTTGGTCCACACCATGACTTGAACCAGTGACCCTCTGACTCCCAGGAGGGTCTTGGGATCCTTACAGACTGAGCTACTGCAGATATTCTTCAGTTTCATGTATCTGTGTATTATTTATAATCCTTTTTCCCCGAGATGTTTTTGCATGTTTCATAAATACATCATCATAAATGTTCCAGGCAGTATTGGTGACTTCTTTGACAGCATTGCGTCAAAATTAGACCAAAGACTCACCTAATAATCTTTTAATATTTAACAAGACAATCCGTGCTAATCCTGAGTGGAGAGAATAAAGATTAAATCAGAGAAGCTGTGAATTAAAACCAAAATGATAGCTGCTGCCTGTTCTGTGACTAAGTCTGACTTTGTGTCTGAGTCAGAGGAGGCTGAGCTGTGAATGTCTTCGTCAGTGACAGATTTCTGATTTCATGTGATATAATCATCAAAAACATTGGCATCACAAGCATTTGTTTGATGTCTAATTTAGCTGAGGAAAAAAAACAACACAAACTGGCTTCGATGATTGATGCAAATGTGTTGACATCACTGCTGCTCCTTGTAATAATCACATGACACAATATGTGTCACGATGAAAACAACATCCAACTTTTTCCTAATCAGGCTTTCCAGACATGTTGAAACATTGATCGAGCTCCCGATCACCGCCGGACTGATTCAGACTGAAGTCAGAGCTTGATGCATTATGCCAGTTCAGCTGTTACTTCCACCAGAACAGACACACTTGTATAACTGGATCAGAGAAAAATAAAGACTTTTTTTGTCGCGTGTAGCCACGTGTCATGTTCATTGCTCAACAGCATGAAGCTATTCACAGTTGATTTCTGTTTTTGCTTTCAATTCAATGTAGCACCTGCATTGCTAATTGTAGTCATCTCCTTTCAGATTTCACCCTCTCCCCAGAGGACAATGTATTCTTATATTCAAGGTTTCCAGACCGTGTGGGTTAGTGAACGTCAGGCTCAAAGAAGTGTGGGCACTCATTATGATCACAGAGACAAAAAACTGTGACACCTTCCTGTGAGCAGTGTGGGGGAAGAGAAGTGTCATGCACAGCCACTTATCTATGCAAATCACATAAAGGTCCTAAAGTAATGTTGCTTTAAAATTGTTCTTCAAACACACAAATACAGACACTAATTATATTTGTTTTGTTTTGTTTTGAAGAGACCCAGACTCTGTTAATAGGTTCCGCACTTGAATCATATTCATTTACGATGAAAAAAATGCATATCCTCAAACAGCCTGATATTGAATTCAAAGTAAGAGTGGATTAAGGGTGATCCCTGTCTTAACTAATGAGTCATATTTCTCATATCACATTTGTTTTTACCTTGAATGCTCACAAACTTAAAAGACCTTAAGAAGTTGTTTCAAAGGTCACATATTATCTTCTTTTTGAACCAGTTTAAATAGTTCTCAGAGCTCCTCAAAACATGTTTGTCAAGTTTCTTGTTCTAACTCTCCTCTGATCCTGTATTTGATCATGCCTATATAAACCCCTCTATTTCAGCCCTGCTCAGAACAGGCTCTTTCTGTGTCTGTCACTTTAAATTCAAATGAGCTGTGTGTGACCACGCCCCTCTTTGGAAGAGGCTTGAGTGGCTCAGGATTTCTCACACCATATCCTATTGTTTACAGTGTGAAGGCAGACTCAGAGGGCAGAACAAACACCTATCTGTGGGAGCGTCACCCACCTGGGGGAGGTGTTCCTGCCCTTTGTGATGCCATGAAGGGAAAATCTCCAAACAGCCTGATTGAGCACACCTTTTCTGAATGTGGAGCAGGCAAAGGACATAGAGGATAGACTTTTGTAAGAATAAAACATGTGACAGAATAGGGACACATACTAGTGTTAAAAAGACATGGTAAAGTGTATATTGCATCATTTGTGGCCTTTAAGCATCGCTTTTGTCATCGATGCCGTGATCAGTGCAACACTAGTCTTACTTTCTATGGCTAAAGTTAGAGCAGATTTCTATGAAGGAGAGTGTTTTGTTTATTAATCCACCAATCAGGATTCTTAAACATTTGAATCAAAGTGTAACGTCATAAAGTGGGTTGGCTGAGTCACATCTGTTCAAATCACACCCACCCAGTTCTAACAGAACAGTCCTGAATGCCAACATTTTGATGGTTAAAAATTGATTTTTAAAAGATAAAAATATACTGTATGTATAGTATTTTATTTAGTTTTGGAAAAAACAACAACTAAAAAGTACACAAGCAAATGTAGCAATACAGCACATTAATAAAGTGTCCTGACAGAGAAGTTCAGGAGAAAAGAGATGACAGAGTACATGTATGAGATAGCCATGAAGAGGCATGGATTTAGCCAAAAACTGCAATTTCAAGTGGAACTTTTCGAAATTAGTTAAAAAAAAATAAAAAATAAGCGTTGACATTAATTTTAAGAAATGGCAACAACAACAAAGGACTGAGGAAAAAAAAAAGACTGGAAGACATTCTGCTGCTGGGTTACACCAGAGTAATCATGGAGACACCAATAACAAATTGAGAAGCGCCAACAACAGTGCAATCACTGCAAACAAAATCAATGCCAGTTCTATTTATGTTGCCTGCACCCACAACAAGGTTGTGTAACATCCTATCAAATGTTCACATGAAAAAACATCATTGCAAACAAAGTTAATGCCATTTGTATTCCTACTGCGTATACAAACATCAAACTCAACGTACAAAATAAATGCTAACAACATGTTTAAATGACATTATTCTGCATTTAACATTTAGCTTCCATTTATGAAAAATGACAAAAAAAAACCCTCTAAATGATTATATATTCTTTAGATTATATATTAAAATATAGGTCTCAGCGGGCACAGCTCTGTTCGCTCTAGCGTCAATCTCTCACATAGAACTACTTTTTAGTTTGACCTAAAGAAAAAACATGAACAGCATTGAATCTTTACACTTTTAATTGGATGTCAATTGCCAGGGGCATACTGTGTCTAACCCTTAATGACATATTGTTAGAGGCAGAAAATAATGTCAAGCACAGATGGCAGAAATGATGGCACCAAGCTAAGTGCACTTCTGAAAAACAAATAACAGTACGTACTAATGTAATGTAATGACCAATCACATTTAAAAGGAATCTGGTGAAGGTTTTTTTCTCTCTTCCACAAGGTTTTTTTTTTTTTTTTGGGGGGGGGGGGCTTTTGCCTTCTTTGGATAGGACAGCTGGAGACAGACAGGTAGTGTTTGGAGATGAGGATGATGACATGCATCAAAGGGTAGAGGTCGGATTCAAACCCTCAACTGCTGCTGCGACGAGGACTCTGGCTTCTTTACATGAAGCGCCACATATTACCAATCGGACAGGGTTGCTCAAGATCTAGTTGAAAGTTCCGTTATTTATAAGAGACCAGCACAGAATCTGCAGCTGCACATCAACATTTTTCGAAAGGAAGCTATGAGAAGCTTCGGTTTTGACAGGAGCAAGGCACCTGAACTAGTGCAGACAGTAGACCTTATCCCTCTCTCTTTCTCTGGAGCTGATGTGATTCTGCTCTCTTGCTTTAGCTGTCTTTTTTTTTTCTCTGCATTTGAGAGGAAATATTTTTTATAACAGGAGTTCGGCTTCACCTGTGCTCTCTCTCTCTCTTGTGTGTGCTCTCTCGTTCTCGCTCTCTCACACATGCTGGCCCCAATTCTCCCCTACCGATAATCTTAAGGACACCCAGATCACCATAAAAACGATCTCATAAAATAATCCTGCCGTGTGTGGTGTGTTAAGACTGCTTTTATCTGCTCAGAAGGATGCCGCTCCGATCTCAAATCGGGGTTCTTTTTCTAACTTCGTTCGGTGTTTCACTATGGGAATCGCCTTGGCGTGACCAATCTGGAAGCTCCAATGACACAACGTCTGTCAGAGACAGACAGGTCGAACTGTATTCGGGGCACGCCCCCCTCATATATACAGTCGACCCACCCACCTCAAATCATTCTCGCTTTCTTCCCGTGAAGATCTTGCGGGAGCTCCCTCAGCTTATCGAAGCTAAGCTAGTCAGGCACTGCTAAACTGTTCACGGACGTCCCGTTAAGGTCTACGTCGCCGAACGCGGTTCCCGGCTTCAGCTCGGATTTGCTGAGTAAGTCTGTTATAGACGTTTTTAGGATATTGCTGACTCGGAACAGTCTCCGCGTCAAGGCGAGCGGTTCTTAGGCTACATCGTATTCGTTTACTGTGCAGTCTAACGAGTTTGAGGCTAACGTGTCACGGCGAGCCTATACCTAGCCTAGCCTAGCCTCGGGTTGTTTGGCTAATTGGGTTGCCGAGTCTGCTAACGTGTTACGACGAGCATACTCCCTCCCGCTTCGCGTCTGGCCCGGGCTAAACTCCGGTCGCTAGCATTACTAGCCGGTAGGCTAACACGTTGCGGTGCGCCTAACCCGACTTATTATTCAGTTCCCCCTTTCTGGTCACTATGTCCGCGACTCCAGCCCCCGCCAAAGGGCCGGAACCGACCTCCAAGGAGGCTGCATCCCGCCTGTGCCCTGCGTCGTGCGGGGCATCTATCTCAGGCAGGGACCCTCACCCGATGTGCATCGTCTGCATGGGCACTAAGCATGCCCAAGCATCCCTGGCTGACCCCCAGTCATGCCCTCACTGCACATCGATGCCAGAAAAGATTTTGGAACGAAGACTGAGAGTAGCAGTGGCCAACAGTCAGGACCCATGCCTGACAACAGCCACGCCACAGGCTACTACCAGCACCCATCAGCCGCGAGCTGCGCGCAGCTGGGCGGACATGATGGAGGACGAGTCCCCGGATATGCCTCCACTTTTCGAGGACCTCCTCGGTGTGGAACCGGGCATTGATGAGGCAGAGGGCGACGCCAGCTCTGACCTTCTCGACATGGAGGAGATGGAGGATGTGGAGGATGACACCACATTTCCCGTCCAGCAGTCCAGGCCGCCCAGTGCATCTGACGTGGCCTCCCCTGCGGACAGCAACTTGTACGAAGTGTGCAAGCGAGCTGCTTCCAAATTAGGGATCCCATGGCCTGCAGCCATGGATGCTGGAGGGACAGAGAGGGACCTCTATGATGGTAAGAGGCTCCCACCAGCCCAATCTCCTGCCAAACAACTCCTTCCTGCAGTACCAGCTTGCATGAAGGAGATGAGCCGTTACTGGTCTTGCCCATTTAAGAGTAAACTCCCCACCAAAGGTTACTCTCAGCTGGAGATTCACGGGATGAAGGACCTGGGGCTGGCCGAACCCCCAGCGGTGGAGCCTTCAGTGGCTTACCACCTTCACCCGAATCGCCGTTCACTCTCGGCATCCAGCAACATCTCTCTGCCTAATAAAATGGAGCGCGTTACTGCCTCCATTTTCCAGAGGATGTACAAATATGGGGCTCAGTCAGTGTGTTCTCTTAATGCCACGACTCTGCTATCTGCATATCAGGCCGAAATCCTGGAGGAGATGGGCCGCCAACTGGACAGCGGGTCACCGAACCCGGGCCTCTGGGATGAGATTTGTGTTGTTAATGACCTCATCCTACGCTCCTCCCGAGGTGCAGTGCAGGGCTGCGGCCGAATTATGGGACTCGCTGTTGCCGGTGAGAGGGCCTTGTGGCTGAACCTCTCGGGTCTGAGTGATGCACAAAAAGCAGACGTTATGGATGCAGCATTTGATCCGGCTAAGGGTCTTTTCGGTCCCGCTCTGGAGAAAATGAGGGAGACCAGTACTCTCAGAAAACAGGAAGGTGAGGCTTTTGACCTCTGCCTCCCGAGAAAACACACTCCTCGTCCCCCTCCAGCACAGAGGACTGGCTTCGCTGCAGCTGCTGCTGCAGCCAGGGGGAAACAGGGGGGTGCCAGACCACAGAGACAGGCTGCTGGAGAACAAGCCCACCAGCACCCTCAGTCAGGAAATAACAAGCCGTGGGGGAAACACTCCTTTGCGGCTGTGGCGGCTAAAAACCGCCCCTCCAACCCCGGGGATGGGAAGAAAAAGAGGTCTTCCTAACTCCCCCTTCTCCTCATCCTCCTCCTTGCAAGAGAGCAAGGACAGAGGAGCCAAGCCCCAAAGCTCTATGTTCAGAGGCCCGGGCCTTTTCCAGTTCCCCAGGGCTCCTCTTACATTTTGTCTCTCCTCATGTTCAAGAGGTGTTAGAGCAAGGGCAGCAGACTGTACAGTGTCACCAAGCACTTTCATTTTGCAAAGAAATAAAATTAAAGGGTTCAGCCTCGCAACCAGGCCAAGGGCCGAGGGCGAGTTGCAAAAACAAAACAAAAATAAAATTAAACATGTGTCATGCTCCTTCAGTGCCCACAGAGGGAGCTCACGCCCCTCTGTTGGCAGCGCTCCCTCGTCAGGAGCTGGGAGTGACGTCACTAAAGGGAAACCCCCGGGGTCCCCTCTCAGTGCGGGCAGGTCGGTGGCGCGCATGCGCAGTACCACCATGGATTCTGTCAATAGTTTCTCGGGGTTACAGACTACAGTTCGCCATGAAACCACCCAGGTTCAACGGTGTGTTAGCTTCAGTAGCCTACGGAGATGCGGCACGTGTCCTGGAGAACGAAATAAAGTCTCTGTTAGACAAACAAGCTATCAGAGCCGTTGCGGACGAAGAAGTAGAGGTCGGCTTTTTCTCGCGCTACTTCCTCATTCCGAAGAAGGGGAGCTCGTCTCTCCGTCCTATTTTGGATCTCCGTGTGTTGAACAGACACCTGCGAAAATACACGTTCAGGATGTTAACACACAAGGTACTCTGCCGCTCTATTCGCCCCGGCGATTGGTTTGTGACAATAGATCTGTCAGATGCATATTTTCACATCGCCATTCATCCCACACACAGGAAGTTTCTCAGGTTTGCTTTCCAGGGCAAAGCTTACGAGTACAAAGTCATCCCTTTCGGGCTTTCCTTAGCGCCAAGGGTTTTCAGCAAGTGTGTGGAAGCAGCGCTGTCACCGTTACGGAACAGCGGCATCAGAATATTCTCGTACATAGACGATTACCTAATATGCGCCCACTCGCGCGAACAGGCAATCAGAGACTCCACTACAGTGTTAAATCACCTCATGGATCTCGGGTTCAATATAAACTGGGCGAAGAGCCGAGTGGAACCCATGCAATGTACAGAATATCTGGGTCTCAACCTGAATTCCCTCTCCTATCGTGTCACTCTGTCGGAGGGGAGGCTGACGTCTCTCTCACAGTGCCTCTCCCTTTTTCGGCTGTGGAAAATTGTGACGTTCAGACTCTGCCTGCGTCTGCTCGGTATAATGGCCTCTATGATCTCTGTGGTTCACTTGGGCCTTTTAATGATGAGGGATTTTCAACGCTGGGTAGCATCACTGCGCCTGTGCTCACGACGTCACCTCAATCGCAGAGTGGAGGTGACGCCGGCATGTATCGCCACTCTCCGCCATTGGAGAGAGAGAGCGGCTATTACGGCGGGTGTTCCGCTGGGGGCGGTGTCGTCCAGGGTTACCATGACGACGGACGCGTCTTTGACAGGTTGGGGAGCAACCCTAATGGGCAGAGCAGTGAACGGCGTTTGGAGCCCGGATTTAGCCCAGGCTCATATAAACGTTTTGGAGCTTTGGGCTGTGTTTTTAGCACTAAAACATTTTCTGATGTTTCTTCAGGGACATCATGTTTTAATAAAGACAGACAACACCACGGTAGTGGCTTACATCAACCGGCAGGGTGGCACTCGCTCACTTCAGCTGCACAAATTGGCTCGGGAGATAATTATGTGGAGCAGCACCAGGCTCCTGTCTCTCCGAGCGACACATGTGCCAGGCATTTTGAACAGGGGTGCAGACCTTCTGTCACGGGGGAACCCTCTTTACGGGGAGTGGACTCTCCATCCACAGGTGGTGAAACAAATCTGGCAGAGATACGGCCGGGCGGCCGTAGATCTCTTCGCCTCGCAGGAAAACGCTCAGTGTCCACTGTACTTCTCCCTGTCAGACGTGAGCGCTCCTCTAGGCGTAGACGCACTGGCCCATCCGTGGCCAAGGGTGCTGCTTTATGCATTTCCACCACTCAGCCTGATCTCTCCCACCCTAGACAGAGTGAGAGAACAGGGTCTCTCGCTGATCCTTGTGGCTCCACGTTGGCCATCCAAACATTGGGTGGCAGAAATAATTCTGCTTCTGAACGACGAGCCGTGGCCACTCCCACTACGCAGGGACCTGTTGTCCCAGGCGCGAGGGGAAATCTACCACCCGCATAGCACTGTGGGCCTGGCCCGTGAGAGGTTGAACCTGAATGCAGCGGGTCTGCCTGAGCAGGTTATCGACACCATTCAGAGTGCGAGAGCTTCTTCTACTCGTACTCTCTACAATGGTAAATGGCGGGTTTTTGAGGAGTGGTGCAGCTCGAGGAATGTGATTCCTTTTCAGTGTTCTGTAGTTGACTTGCTGTGTTTTCTACAGGATTTGATGGAAAAAGGGAAGGCTTTTTCAACTATAAAGGTTTATTTAGCGGCCATTTCCGCCTGTCATGTTGGATTTGGGGATAAGTCTGCGGGACAACATCCTCTGGTTTGCCGTTTCATGAAAGGGGCTCGTCGGAAACTCCCAGTTTCTAGACCCCTGGTTCCTTTGTGGGATCTGTCAGTAGTGTTGGAGGCCTTATCTCAACACCCTTTTGAGCCTTTAGAGGCAGTAGGGTTGAAGTTTGTTTCATTGAAGGCTGCATTACTGCTGGCTTTAACAACAGCGAAGCGTGTAAGTGATTTACAGGCATTGTCTATTCGACCCTCCTGCTTACAGTTTGCTCCTGGGCTCACTAAAGTCTGCCTGCGGCCTAACCCGGCTTTTGTACCTAAAGTGGTGGATGTGGCATACAGGTGCCCTACAGTGGAGTTGAGGGCTTTTCATCCCCCTCCTTTCTCATCGGAAGAGGAGCGGAGGCTCAACACTTTGTGCCCAGTGCGCGCTCTGCATGTGTTTGTGGCCAAAACAGCTTCATTCAGAAGAGATGATCAACTGTTTGTGTCTTGGGCTACTCCTCATAGGGGAAAGCCACTGTCTCGTCAGAGGCTATCCCACTGGATTATAGAAGCCATCTCTCTGGCCTACAGCTCTAAGGGTTTACAGCCCCCTCAGGGCCTGAGGGCGCATTCCACTCGGAGCATGGCCACCTCCTGGGCTTTGTTCAGAGGAGTTTCAGTGAAGGATATCTGTGATGCAGCGAGTTGGGCGACGCCGCATACTTTTGTTAGATTTTACAGGCTGGATGTCTCAGGGCCATCTGTGGCACAGGCAGTACTGGAGACTGTCGCACCAGAGTCAATATGAATTTTGGTGTTCAGCCTTAACAGTAAGCTTCGGGATGCTCATGCAATCCGGGAGTCGTCCATATCTCCCATAGTGAAACACCGAACGAAGTTAGAAAAAGAACTTTGGGTTACTTAACGTAACCTTGGTTCTTTGATAACAGAGTGAGGTGTTTCACCTTCACATCCCTCCTTGCATAGACACGGTAAGAAACCTGTCGTGAATGATTTGAGGTGGGTGGGTCGACTGTATATACAGGTCCTTCTCAAAAAATTTGCATATTGTGATAAAGTTCATTATTTTCCATAATGTAATGATAAAAACTAAACTTTCAAATATTTTAGATTCATTGCACACCAACTGAAATATTTCAGGTCTTTTATTGTTTTAATACTGATGATTTTGGCATACAGCTCATGAAAACCCAAAATTCCTATCTAAAAGAATTAGCATATCACGAAAAGGTTCTCTAAACGAGTTATTAACCTAATCATCTGAATCAACGAGTTAACTCCAAACACCTGCAAAACATTCCTGAGGCTTTGAAAAACTCCCAGCCTGGTCCATTACTCAAAACCGCAATCATGGGTAAGACTGCCGACCTGACTGCTGTCCATCATTGACACCCTCAAGCAAGAGTGTAAGACACAGAAAGAAATTTCTGAAGGAATAGGTTGTTCCCAGAGTGCCGTATCAAGGCACCTCAGTGGGAAGTCTGTGGGAAGGAAAAAGTGTGGCAGAAAACGCTGCATGACGAGAAGAGGTGACCGGACCCTGAGGAAGATTGTGGAGAAGGGCCGATTCCAGACCTTGGGGGACCTGCGGAAGCAGTGGACTGAGTCTGGAGTAGAAACATCCAGAGCCACCGTGCACAGGCGTGTGCAGGAAATGGGCTACAGGTGCCGCATTCCACTTTTGAACCAGAAACAGCGGCAGAAGCGCCTGACCTGGGCTACAGAGATGCAGCACTGGACTGTTGCTCAGTCCAAAGTACTTTTTTCGGATGAAAGCAAATTTTGCATGTCATTCGGAAATCAAGGTGCCAGAGTCTGGAGGAAGACTGGAGAGAAGGAAATGCCAAAATGCCTGAAGTCCAGTGTCAAGTACCCACAGTCAGTGATGGTCTGGGGTGCCATGTCAGCTGCTGGTGTTGGTCCACTGTGTTTTATCAAGGGCAGGGTCAATGCAGCTAGCTATCAGGAGATTTTGGAGCACTTCATGCTTCCATCTGCTGAAAAGCTTTATGGAGATGAAGATTTCATTTTTCAGCACGAACTGGCACCTGCTCACAGTGCCAAAACCACTGGTAAATGGTTTACTGGCCATGGTATTACTGTGCTCAATTGGCCTGCCAACTCTCCTGACCTGAACCCCATAGAGAATCTGTGGGATATTGTGAAGAGACAGTTGAGAGACGCAAGACCCAACACTCTGGATGAGCTTAAGGCCGCTATCGAAGCATCCTGGGCCTCCATAAGACCTCAGCAGTGCCACAGGCTGATTGCCTCCATGCCACGCCGCATTGAAGCAGTCATTTCTGCAAAAGGATTCCCGACCAAGTATTGAGTGCATAACTGAACATAATTATTTGAAGGTTGACTTTTATGGTATTAAAAACACTTTTCTTTTATTGGTAGGATGAAATATGCTAATTTTTTGAGATAGGGTTTTTTGGTTTTTCTTGACTTTTTTGCCAAAATCAGGCTTGAACTACTTCAGTTGTGTGTAATGAATCTAAATTATATGAAAGTCTAATGTTTATCAGTACATTACAGAAAATAATGAACTTTATCACAATATGCTAATTTTTTGAGAAGGACCTGTATGAGGGGGGCGTGCCCCGAATACAGTTCGACCTGTCTGTCTCTGACAGACGTTGTGTCATTGGAGCTTCCAGATTGGTGACGCCAAGGCGATTCCAATAGTGAAACACCTCACTCTGTTATCAAAGAACCGAGGTTACGTTAAGTAACCCAAAGATATTCAATAAGTTAGATTGTTGTGGCCTGATTTCTCATTGTGTGTGGTGTCCCCCCGAGGGGAAAACGAGCATGAGCCTGTTGACTGTGACGCGTAGCCAATCAGAAAGTGAGGTGACGAAGTGGCGAGGAAACGGCGGGAACGTGCAGGAAATCCAAAAGTCAAAACGGCTGTCATGACACATCAAAAGTCCAGTGGACATCGGAGATGAAGGGCCAACTTGTCAACCGATGGCAACATTGTCAATGACTATACAATGTTTTGTGTAAAGAATATCATAACTGAAATGACAAGGAGAGGAGTTGTTTGTTGACTCTGGAATCACGTTTGATCTCGAGAGGTTTTGCGAGATTTCTCATCTGATCGGAGGACGTTCGCGAGTGAAATCGGTTGGTGTGTGGTGTGTTGATGTTGCCGTGTGGCCGCACACCACACACTGTACGACCAAAACTGTGATTATTTATCGCCACGTGTGTGGTCTGTAAGGTTTGGGAAATCGGCCGACAATTTTCAAATCCTGCTGCGTGAACCGGGCATAACTGTTTCAGGGATCCTTAATGCAACTAATTACAGAAGGGGATTTTAAACATACTACTTTCAAAAGAACCAAAGAAATGTAACATTTGCAATCTCTACCTCATTATGCTTCCCATCAAATGCAAAACCTCAATCTGTATTGTGAACTTAAAATATATAGTAGAAAGAAAGGGACTTTCCTTGAGCAATAATTTTTCAGTGGAGGACGAGTGTAACCTTTATTTAGTTAAACATTTTTTAACAAACACCATAGTACAAACTGTAGAATGATCAATAACCTTAAACTAGAGGCTTAGGCCTTATATTGCAAAGAACATTGCACAGCTCTGAAATCATCCCACAAGTTTTGGTCGGTCCTAATTAACACGAGGTGTTGGGTGAAGGCGCAAGAGAAAAACTGAAGTAGGCAGTTCTTTTTTTCCAAGTGAGCAGCAGGAGGCAGTCATCGGGCAGCAGTTGTCAGCATGTCCTCTGAACTACAAGCTGCTGCTGGCTTATTAAATACTGCTCTCATTGTACATAAGGGTTGGTGCTGGAGACAATGAAGCATCGCCCATCCCTGTGGGAATGTTAAAGAAATCAGGACACCAACTCAATTAGGATCCCACCTGCCAATTATATAGGGTTTCTCCCTTCTATACTTTGTCATCACATAGTGACCTTTCAGCCAGCTAATTACCATATATAAGAATATTATAAAACACAGGCAGACATATGTTGTGCCATTTCTACCCAGATACTAACTGATTTTTAAACCAATTTCTCATTATGTGGTGTAGAAACAGGAAGTCTCTACTTCTCCACATGTTGAAGTAGTGTGCTTTGGGATGCAAACATTTGATGGTGACATGTCTAACTAACTCGCTAGCTTACCAGCCAGTTGTACAACATGTACCATTAGTATTCCTTTAAAGACTAAAAAGCCCATTCTTAATGGATTAGGTCAGCTCAAAGCTAATAAGCTTAATTAAAAAAAAAGTCAACCACCCTAATGACAACCAGCATTGTCTGTTGTATTTGCCAAATGTTGTGGATGTTGGTGGTGGCTGAACTCAGACTTTAGACCAACATTACAACTTTAATCCTATTATTTAATCTAGGGGAGTTTCACCTCTGCTTTGATGGCAAACCTTACACAAGATCATATTTCATTTGATGAGTCCTAAGCCACACACTTTGCTTGGTGGCCATTATGGCTTACTGAAGAACAGTCTAATCTTACAGTGATGGCATTAACTAGCACGACATTACTTAAGAACCTTACTGAACCTTTATAACAAATAATGGTTCCTGCAGTTTAAGCCTCAGACTTGTTGGGTATTGTGCATACTTTTGATTACTTTGACAGGAGTTCCTTTTAAATGAGAGATCCAGAAAAATGTTACAAGTCAACCAGAGGAATTTAGCTTATTTAACTAGCAACAGCTGACAGAATCTGCCAGCAACTTTTGTAATTTCAGCTGGAAACTGGGAAACCCAACTGTGACTTCCCTTGAACTCAAGGACTACTTGTTTCCAACAATTATGATAAATGTTGAATTGGTGAATATCTCACATTAAAAATAGTCAAAGTGCCGAGTAAGAATCGAAATACTGACAGGTGAAGGAAAAATAACTAAAGGCAAAAGGGTTTAGCAAATGGTAGGTTTTCAACCACAGCTTTAATTCTTCAAAGTTTGTGACCTGTCTTGCTGATTCAAATACTACCTAAACTGTCCTGTTGCTGCTCCAGCTCCACTCAGCCCTCGCATATCCATTCAATATCAAGGCACTGGATGAGTTTTAAAGTGCCAAAGTACTCCTTATATTTGAGTAGTGACAGGGAAAGATGGGTGCAGCCATTTGAACACCTTTCTAGGTTTGGCTGCTATCAGAAATAATCTCCACCTAGAAAGTCTGGTGTTAGCTGGGGCTTCATCCTTTCCACACTTTAGAGGTGAAAAAAAACAAAGCATTCACATTTCATCTCACTCTTTCAATAAAAGAAATACTTTCACGAAACCAGTTTCATCCAATAACAATCAGGAAATGTCAAGAGAATGGTTCCGTCATTTTCACTTACACCTATTATTCCTTTTTCAGAAATCAGACATTAACTTGATTTCATCATTTGCGGGGAAAAAAAAGTTCTCTCAAACCAATGTTGTATCTCACTTTAGCTTTTTTCATTAAAATAGAAAATGGCGTCAAGAAATAGTATTTCCGGTAAAAACACAACAAGAAGTGAGAAGTAGATCAGACTGGGGTGGAAAAAATGATTCAGAACTCACACAGAGGAACAGAAGAACAATCCTGCTGGGCTGGTCACAACACATACTGCGCTCTAATTGGGTAAAGTGCAGTGGTGGAGCCTATACTTTCTGAAGGCATGGGGTCTACAAGCTGAGCCACAAGCTCCCTCATCTGGAGGAAGCTGTCAAAGCCTTTGCTTCACCGACAGGACCTCATCACAACCAGGCACAAAAGTAAAGAATAAAAGAAGGACCTGCAACGTCAAACTAAGTTTCTATAGATTCTTTAATTTTTTCATCAATGGCTACTCAGAAAAGTTCTGATTTATATAGTAAGTGAAGACATACCTTCCATCAACGTGAGACAAATGTCGAAGCTATGTGCCAAAACAATGTAATGTTGAAGAAGTGAATAATCTGCTTTTGTTGTTGGGATTGTTGTGTAGGGAAAGATGTGATGTCATTTCCTTTACTCAACTTTCATAAATTCATTAACCTTATGGAAGAGAGAAAAAACCTCCACTGGATTTCTTTTACATGTGATTGGTCATTACATTACATTATGAACTGTTATTTATTTTTCAGAAGTGCACTTAGCTTGCTGCCAAAAAACAACACACATTTCTGCCATTATTTTCCTGACATTGCATTCATTATTTCCTGTATTTCACACAAGGAATTACATGCTACTTTATTTATTTTCTTTTTAAATAATTAACAGCATTTCCCCGACATACATGGTGTCTCGGATTAACGTGTATGAGTAAAGATTCAGTAAAAGCGATCCTGAACTATAACAGGAGCAGAAAAAAGAGTAACTTTTTCCATGTTGTGCTTTCATTCAAATTAAGAAAAATCACAACTATATCTATCAATCATCTGGCCAACACGGCATTGCATTCTGGTGTTCTGAGTTTATCACTTGAAAAATGTCTAGGGATGTTTGTTTGTAAATTCCTTTGTGGTTCATTATTATTCGATGAAAAGTGCTATACAAATAAAGTTTGATGGATCTCAGCCTTTGCTGCAGTAACTGGTCATGTGGTTGCAGCAGATGGCTGTTCTCCAACGAATCTGGTTCTAATTTAGGTTTTTTCTGCCATAGTTTTCCATGTCCCTATTGACACTCCTAGTGAATTACTCCACCTTTGAGAAATGCTCCTTAGGTAAAGTGTCATGACATCACTTATGATATGATTCGGCGTAATATACATAAAACATGACTGATCTGGAGGGGGTAAAAAAAAGTGTGGATAAGAATGCACTCTCTGAGGTCTCATTTGCATTTGATTTAATGTGAGTAAACTGTTGGATCAAGGCTAGTATTATCATGCTGCAATTCGAAGCCAGATAGGAGAGTGTGAAAATGTTTTAACCACGAATTAAAAATATTTTACCACAGCTGCTGTTACGAGGAGTAATTTCAACCTTGCTGAAATGATTAGGGATTGCAAGAAGGATCACGACTCAGACAAAAGCATCTAAACACAACCTGCCCTACTCTGTCACGCACTGTTCCTTTACTGTTGCTATGACAACCGGCTGTTTGGTAAGACCTTCAAATTGACTTTTATGTCACGAGGATCAAGCTGGAAGAAAAGGTAAAGCAAATGGCCGAGCTAGCGCGATAACCTGATGCATAATAAACAGATGCAACTTGCTGCTCTGACACCTCTCCTGGCTGCTTCACTCTCCTCAAATTAATCCACCTCTCTACTTCCTGCTCTTCTCTCTCCCCTGAGTGTGCTTCACAGGCAAAGGAAACAAATATTCCGTGAGCTGAGCCATCAGCTTCCCTGCTGGTTCCCCAGCACATTGCAGGATCACTCCACCCATTACAGACAGTGTTCAGGTAGTCTGCAGTAAGTGAGCTACACAGACAGGAAGCAGGGTTTACACTGAAAGCCTCACATGCTGACACTCATGGATCCTTCTATCCTCTATATTTCTGTGTTCTCTCTCTCTACACCTTCTTGCTTACAGTTTGGACTTAGGCCTGCTCACAACACGCATCTTCAACATGCATAACAGCCTAAACCTTTATAATCTTAATTTATCTTACCTGTGGCTTAAGTTTTTTTCACACACGCACTCATGAATATATATATACCAGCCCAGCAGTATTTCTCTGTCAGGAGGCGAGACAAAGATGCTGCTGAAGTCTAAAGGCCCTGACACACTAATAAAGAACTAGTGTTGCCTCACGTCGCCTTTTTCTTGGCCAAAAAGTTGCACTTAAATACGCCGCAAAGACTACAGCTGACGGCCAACTTACTTTATGTGCAGGTGTGAAAGGACATAGCTTTCCATGTCAGCAGGCAGTTTTTTTGTTTTAATACATGACCATTTTCACACCGCTGTTGCTCACCACTCAAAAAATAGGTACTTCTAATCGAATAATGTCTGATAAAAATTTGAAAACGGCACTGGTGTTGTTAGTCCTTGGTCTTTCGTTGGAAAAAGAAAAGAAGAGGAGGAGGAGAAAAATAAGGAGAAACTGCACGAATGGGTGAAAGCATGGATACTACACCGAACCTGTGTCGAGAGCTGGAGAAAAATTTTAACTCTGAACAGCCAAAAAAATTATCTAACTGCGCAGACGCAGATTCAACATGTCGAATCGGTTGAAAAAAGGTCGACAGGGGCCGACTGGTAGTGACGGTCTGGACACATCACAAAAACTAGGGAGACAACCGTCCAACTATTACCAACCGCCGACAATCTCCTTGGTGTGTCAGCGCCTTAGAGCAGACAATAGAGTCTGAAACTATGTGTGGAGAACAGAAAAGAGCATGAATCTGCTGGATCATATCACCCATCTTGCGATATAAACCTCATCATCCCACGCCAACTCACTCACTCTTAATGTTTCTAAATATTTCCTGCTGCATTCTGCATGGGCTCAGCTGGACTTCATGTGAAATTACTATCGGGTCTATGTGGCAGGAGAGAGTCTGGGTCACATCAAGGTGGGAAATGTAGCTGTTTGTGATCAAACATGCAGCTCACCAGGTACATTTCAGGAACGTTTCAGGAGTTTTTGAGCTTGTGAAAATGTCAAAAAAGGAGGCAATACTGTGTTTAATTACACAATGTCATGAAATGATACTAATGTACCAGTTTAATCCTGATCCTCCTCTACAGTAACAGTGCCTGGCTTGTCATTGTTACTCAGAAAGAGACATCCAACAATCTCTTTCGACAGGTGCAGGTTAGTTTGGTGTCACATGTACAAAAGAAGCTATTTAACTCGAAGGCCCCCCCCCCCTGGTTTCTGACTCTTTCTGCTGTCCAATCTCAAGAAAGTAATAAAGGCCCAAAACTAAAACTCCTTCACGTATTGTTTGAATTCGATGACTGTAAGAGTCATCTAAATATTCTGTCAAGTAGCCCTGGAGCACCTTGCTTCCGCGAAAATGAAATGAGCCTATTGTGAAGCTCTTAATGAGTTTTTCACGGTTCAAAAGAAGAAGAAGGAAATTACACTTCACATTTTTACACATTTGCCAGAAGACCTTCCAGTTTTTTTTCCCACACTTGATTGTACTTACTGTTCAATTTAATTCAGCGAAGGCATTGTTAATTTAGAGTGCAAATATGATGATGATTTACTAACAGTTCTGCACACTTTAAGCCAGGACGAAACAACTCAAGCAGCAGGAAACAGTACAACAGCCAGCAAAACCTCCCACTGTGTTGCACTTTAGACCAGTTTTATGCAGAAAATCTGACTGAGCAGCAATACAAGATGAAAGAGTATAGATCATAAAACAACACATTTGCATTTAATGGGAAAATACTGTAAATTATTAACATGAGTAGTTTCTAGATGGAGCCCAAACTGTAACTAAAAAACTAAATGTGTTGAAGACATTGTGATTTACTGTTACAGAATTATGGACATATTCAAACATCAAACACTAACTTAATTATACTCTAGCCAACCAGAGGCCAAAGCGTGTGTGTAAATAAGATGCGCACCTGAAGGGGGTTTTTGTCAAGCAGGGATGTGCTTCGCTCCAGTTCAAATCTTTTTTGTCAATAAATCATTTTTGCACAAGGGAAGCTTGTGGTTTTAAGGAGCTATAAAAGGGGGAAGCACAAGTGCTTACCCAGACTCATCATGCTTTGGATGTTGTCATGGCAACCCAGTTTAGTTAAGAGTGGGTTGCATACAGTTGCTGTGAGGTGATTGTTTGGGATTCAATGTGTAAAACATTTCGAGAGAATTTACATTTTTTTCCAAAAGGGGCCGAGTATGAAAAATGTGCTTCTTTTATTTTTACAGTAAAACTCCATATACATTCGCATTTACTGTACGGAGTTGACTTTTGCAGTGTGAAGCTTTAGAGGGAGGAGAAAATCAGTCCATGCCACATCAGCTGAGTGGAGGGACAACAACCTGTATGACTGATGGAGCTCTGCAGCTCGTCATTAACAGAGTTCAAAGTCCTGCTGACAAAGGCCAGCCTTCACACTGATATGGTCCAAACTAAACTCTCCACAGATGTTTTGTTCTCAGATATACTCACCCACACACTTCAGCATTCTCATTATGTCAGGTGCACAACAAATGACAGTGAATAAGTGAGGAGGTTTACCTTGTTGTCTGCAGGCGACTCCCTCTTTGCTAGATGCTGGCCCATGCTGCTGACAGAGACTGTAAGAGAAACAGAGCATAAGTTAACACCAGGAGGAGACGGAACAGATTGCTTATCTTGAGTCAGTGTTAAAATGACACTGCGGATTCCTTGTTCAATAAGAATGAATAAAGTAGTGAAAAAGCCATATTGATAACAGATGTGCACGTTTAACCAAATTAAGATCACTGTTCTTGACGTGTTCTGTATATATATTTTATAATAGTCAGCATACAAACGGACCCGTTTGGTTCAGCTATCCTGAACAGCCCACGTGAAGGATTTTATTGATAAAACAAACTACTATTGAATACCACTTCACAACATGTAACAATGAACAAGGTATTTGAATAGCTTTTAAGTAAAGAGTCTCAAGATAACATTCATTATAAAATATAAAAAATGCTGTAGCCGTCCATGCAGAAAACATTCTTTACAATATTATGTGCAGATGGTCTGTGTTGCCCTGAGGTTATAGCACTGGTGTGAAGCACCACCTGCCTGTGATTTGTAGATACTTCATTAGTGTCATCATCGCTAAATCAGACACACATCTCTGTTGTTCATCATGGGCCATTTTGGAACTCAGACCTATTACGTTGCTGTGGGGGATTTGCATCTCAGTCTGTTCCTCAACACTTTCTGCTGCTGAACCATCTAACGAAAAGTGTGTTGGTCTTACAAGGCAACATAGGGCTTTAACATATCCAATTCTATAAGTCATTTGCTTAAGAATGAGCATCATCAAATCCTCACTTTTTTTAATGTCTTTGCTTTTTACTAAGTATGATGCTGAGGAGAGCACAAGCATCAAATAAACAAAAAAAAAACATCCAAAAATCTAAACCCTCATACAAATGTGATAGATGGAAAGCACTAGATGAGACTGACAAAAATGGTCACATTTCCAAGCCACAACGCAAGTAGGTTATAGATTATCAAATGGAGATGCTTAATATTGCATGAATCTAAGCCAGCAGTAACCACTCATGGACAGAAATAAATTCCTTCCTCTGAAGGACCATTTCCTTTACTTTTCAATAATCACAGCATGCATTTTTGGCTTTTAGGAGCTTTTACAGTCAACAGAAAAAAGGCTTTCATCGTTTCCCTTCTTTGGGTTTTCTTTCTCTTCAAACAATACATGGACATAAAATTACCCCGTCAAAAATGGTTATCTCACAACTCTACTTTGGTAATAACTTTCAGTGATGGGGTGTGGATGGTCCAAAAAGATGTTGGCACAAGCTTTTAACATTATGTATGATTATACAGCAAAAAAAAGTAAGGAACTTCATGAAAAAGCCAAGAATGCTCATTAATTCAGGTTTTTGGCTTGCGTCAGTTTTACATTTAAAACTCACAAGAATAAAATGCTAAATATTCACCATCAGTCAAAGGAATTCAATGAAACTGTGAGTATAACCTTTGACAAGTAATGATGGAATCATGGCAGCTATTTATATTCTTCACACACAAACCTTTCATTATCAACAGTCAAGTCAGGTTAATGAAAGGTAACACAGAGCCTCATGGGCCTCCAGTGAGCACAGATTAATTGAGGTGTTTTAGATATGTACATTCTTTTTTGAAAAGGGAGCACATGGGGAGCAGTGCTTTGAAGTGCAATCAGCTTGAAAAATGTAAGACTTTACATAAAGAACCATATAGCTCAAGGTTTATGGCTTAACACAAGAGAAAGGAATTTGCAAGAAATAAATGTGAAATACCACTTTTAACATCCTTTAGAATAGCCATCACAGCTTGTTTGGAAGCACAGTTATTAAGTCTGCTATTATTTAAGTCTGAGTTAACAAAGAAGAATCCATATCGAGCCTGAGTCAAGTACCTATTATCTAAGCTGAATGTCAGTCTCGTCCAAATTACTTGAGTTTGACTCGAGCTAAATTCCAAGCCCTGGACTCAAGTACTGCCCTGCACCAAGCAGTCATCGCTAATGCTAGCTAACAGAGGTCCTAATGACTATTCCAGCAGAAATATAGCAATGTTGCCATTCATTTAGGCATATAAAGTGCCATGTGAATGCAATATTTAATTTCCCTTTAGCTTCTGTTTTATCTTCACTGTCTCCTTTGTGTTAATATTTGTTCTTTGGCTGTTAAGTTCTTTTTCATGTTTGCTAGCTAGAAACAGTGTTTCCAGATCTCGTGAGAGAAAAAGCAACAAGTCCAACAAAATAACTTAACTCTTCTAATAGATGATGCATGCCCAGCCATGCCTAAACCCAGATTTTTTACGAACATATGTAGGCTACTTAACATATCGTATCATTTTGTCTTTTGTCTTTTTTATTACTGGTAATGATTGAAGTATAAATTAAGTCGAAATGTAATTTACATTTTCACTCCTAGTCATCTCTGCTCCTAAACCGCAGTCAAAAAGTAGGAGCTCATACAGGGAGCAAAGCAAGCCCAAATAAAAAAAAACTGCACTTTAGAAAACAGGCCGGAAAACCACAACCTGCGACTGACGATATTTGTAAGCAACATTATTGAAAAACAAGCCCAGTGTTGCTTATAACAAGCGGACTTGACAACACTGGCTGGAAACTAGGTTGATGGTATTGTGAGTAAATAAAGGAAATGTAAATGATAACAATGACAAGCACTAAGTACAAACTTAGCTGACCTGTAAAGCTGGCTATCCAGACATCCATGCTACTAACAAGCAGAGTTAGCTACATCTATTTCTTAGATCCCACTTCCATGCAAGGCTGTGTTTTTAAAAGCTGGACTCACTCCAACCATGGAGGGAACCTTTGTTACCTTTACTTAATCCATTGTGACTGAAGTGTGTTGAGAGATCCATATAAAGTATTTCACAAACACTTCTTAAAAGGTAATAGCTGTCGGAGGTTAAACATCCTTCTCTGAGAATGCAAAATAAATAAAGACTCTCTTGTTATTACATTAGCCATAAATGTTCAATAATATCAACAACATCCTTCTGTTATGTGTAGAATACCAATAACAAATGAATCCTTTTGGATTAATCAGAGCAATATAATATAAGACATTAGAGCAACACTATAAAGATGTTAAAACTCCTTAAATCTGAGGTGAACCAGAGAGTAAGGTCAAAAGTCAGGGTTGGGCTCATCTCTACAAGCTGGACTTGTATGACATATTTGTTATTTGATATTCTGGCTAATACCAGTTAGTACAATTAAAAATGGGTTTGTTCCTTCACAATTTAAGCAGAGTGCTCACAAATAAAAAAAGATATGACTCACACCAGCCAAAAAGGGGGAAAAAAATCAGCTTAAAAGTTTTTTTTGTTGTTTTTTTCCTGATCCTCAGTGTGTATTAAGAAAAGGCTGTGTGTCAAAGGAACCATATTTCACATTTGCACGCAATGTTACCAAATCTCTGTCAGGGTACGAGACAACGAAATTCTAAAAGAACGACAAAACGAAACCAAAACCACGTTCGTCTTTTTGGACAGGTTTCACCTTTAAATGTTTTGTGCTTAAGACTCTTCTGGCACGAGACATGAGATCTGTGTCACAATTTTAAAGAAAGGGACTTCAAGATAGTAATGTGAATTTCCTAAACATTGATTATCAAGGCCTTAAAACTGGAAGGCTCTATAAAGAAATATAAGAATAAAGTGCTTCAATGTGTCATACATCTAAGTGTTTGTAAAATGTATTTGGATATGGTGATTGAGCCAAAGTAGTCACAGAAATAAAAAATTGCAAGATAAACATTTGCTGATTAACTGATGTCATGCCACTGGTTACACATAGATAGATAGATAGATACTTTATTGATCCCGAGGGACATTCAGCTCAGAATCAAATTGATGCCTCCAGTGTTTGTTGCTCATGGTCAGACTTTGCAGGGATTCTGTGAGACTGAAGGTGACTCCTGCCAGCCAGTTTCACTCTTGAATGTTACACAATCAAAAGTGAGATCCTGCAAGGACTTGCAGTGAAAGCCTGTTGCATAATAGTATGAGCGGGAGAGAGGGCTGCAATTATATCTCAGCTGCAGTCCTTTATAAGCAGCACAACATTCTTTTCTACGCTTTCCTCACACATTGACCTGTAATTAAGAAAGAGATAGGAAGCTGTGAAAACGTGCAGTGAGAGGAAAAAGACAAATTCTATTGCTGCTTCCCAATTTAGCCTGTAACAGTTAATTGCAAGATCTGTCACAGTGCATTTCTTAATATGTCTCGGTTTGCCTTTTAAATACATCACGAGGGTGGAAAAAAAAAAGCTCTTATCATTGGGTGGCTTTACAGACACTGGCAATGTAGAATCCATTACCATCCCGCAGAGCACATATGTGCAATTATCTATGTCTGAGCTGTCCATTACCTGAGGCTATTTTGAATCTATATCCTCACAAGCCCCCAAATGTTTTTACATGGATCAACAAGCATAATAAAAGGGGTCATTAGAAAAAGGAAAAAAAAGAAAACCTGTCTGCTAAAATGTAAGCAAAATATCTGCATGTTTTCAGATTCCTGTATATTATGGATTATTTTAGCTATACTTTCCCTTCTCTGTAAATTTATCATGGACCACTTTCACACTATTACAATGTAAAAAGGATCATAAAAATTGCTTTTCTATCCAGAGAGGATAAAAAACGTATTTTGCATTTGTAGAATAAATGGGACACATGATTGCCTACAAGTCAGATAGGAGAACGGCTTACTGAATACAATACCTGTAATGCAAATACTCTCTTCTGCAAATGTGGCTGAGATAACATTTTATCGCCCCGTAAAGACAAGCCTTCCTTTTTTTTTCTCAGGGAGAATACACCGGCTGTGAAGTTCAAAGAGATATTACCGTCCTGCAACATAAATCTACCTGTCAGGATAAGATGAGTTTTTTATAATGCTGACAAACGAGAGAATGGATTACTCTACTACAACCACCGCCACTGCAATAACATGTGTAGGAACAATAAGGTTGAGCTGAGCTGAAAAACAATACAGTGCGAATGCATTTCCAAGCACTAGGACTGACTGTCAGGGGGATACTTCCACAAACAGAGTCAGCCGTAAAAAAAACGACTTTTATGGGGCTGTGACTGAGTGACTCACAGAAAATATGAATGTGAGGAGCCAAGTAAACTATGTGGTGTGTGAGTATGTTGTCTTTTCTGGACATGTTCCCTCTAAGCATAACCATAAAAGCAGATATGAAAATAGTAATAATGTGTTGGGAGTATGAACTTTATGGTGGTGGAATGTTGTTGTTTTGGGATTTAGGAAGGTTCAGAGAGTCTCCACTGTAGGTCACTGAAGCTCTGAACACACTGTAGATGAAGGCCAGCAGAGAGCCAAAGTAACATCATGTAATCACACTTGTAGATGTCTGGTCTGTTAATAAACCCAAGATTGACTGTTATTATTATGCACTTAAAATATGAGCCAGTGTCACACAACTGTTGATACTCCAAACTGCTTCTGGCTTGATTTATGAAAGCAATGCAGCAGGGTTCAACATTAATACAGAGACAAATCAAATACTGGAAGACATACCAGAATATGTGCCGACAACAAAAGTGCACAGCAACAAGATGCTTTGGATTTTGGTGGAACTTTATTGTATGTTTCAAGTGACTGTTTTCTAAAAATGGCTGAATGTAAAATATATAAAATATATAGGGTATAGGCGAAAATGTAGAAAGTCGTAGGGTCGAGCTAAAGGCAGGAAAAAGCTACTAAACTGTAGTTAGAACACCAGATCAACATAATGTAAACTCAATGTGCCATACAGAAGGGAAAGAAACACATTAGAAACCTCTGCAATTCTATTCTCTAATAAACCTTTCAAAAAGGTAAACACTGAAGGAACGCTAACTTGTAAACAAGCTCAGGACCGAGAAACCAGCGAGCAACGGCCCTTCCCTACAGATGGTGTCTGCAGAAGAACATAAACAACTCAACGATTTTTTATCATGAAACTCCTCCAGTCGGAGTTTTCACCCGTTTTAAATCACCAGGTCTGTTTGTTTATGGGGGGGACTATTTGTCTTTCGTCTGAGGTCATGTGAACAATGGCGGACTGAAGAGTCTTTTATATTACAGTCTTCAATGTCGTTGCTCCTGCATGCTTTGTGAACATTTTCAAAGCTACAGACATTTGAATGACCTCCACGTGAGATCTTTCAGGGGAAAGCTTAATCGTCGTTTGTGATCTAGTACTCTTTAAGTTCATGTCGAACATATGTAGGCTACTTACATATATAGGCTATAAATACACTGATAATTCAACCTGACTTAAAGGAAGACAGAAAAGTGTTACATTTTCTGTTAGCCCTGCAAAAAATAATGTAAAGAAAGGATGACAATACATCTATATATACTATATAGATTCATTTAAAAAAAGTTGTAATTCTCTTATTGCCTGAACAGCATATTAAATCAGAATCACTCCATCCTATAGAGATGTAAGTGCACTTAACGATAACCACAGCATGCATATTTGATTTTAGTAAGGGGCCTGTACAACCGCTGACAAAACCTTTTTCAGTTAAAGCTGTAAGTGGCTGAAGCACATGAGTTCCTTTCTTTCACTTTAAATTTGCTCTTGTGACTGGAGCACAACAGCTTCTTTTAACCCTTTGGTCGCCTTCAGTCCACACCATGTTTATCTCTACTGAGTGTCAATTATGTAATGAATATGGAGAGTGTGTGTGTGTGTGCGTGTGTGTGTGTGTGTGTGTGTGTGTGCGTGCGTGCGTGCGTGCGTGTGTGTGTGTGTTGAAGGGACAAAGAGGGGAGAGAGTGATGAGATGAGAAAATACATCGGGAATCTAGCAGTCAAAAGATAAGAGATTGGTGGTCAAAGGTTAACATCTGTTCCAGCACATACGTCTGTGTACAGTGCCGCTGCAGGAAGCCTGACATCCAGCCTGGTTGGTTTCTTTTAGCCCTTTCACTTCCCCTTTCCTTCTGCCTCCATTGGCTTTGTATGCGGCTTCCAGAACATAGCTGTGTCATGTTTGAAAACTCCAGGTTAAAATAAAGGACCGAGTAAGAGTGATACTTGGCAGTCAAAAACATAGAGGAAGGTTATCTGTTACTTAACCTTTTTAAAAGAAAACACAATCAAACTGAAAAACAAATGTGTTAAATGTTTATCTACCCTTACATTACCCGCATCGGGACTACAACTAACTAAAGTACTCGTCAGTGGGGCTTCCAAGGTCAATGAGCATGTATTTAATTAATCTAAGTTTGTGGAGTTACATGGTCAGTTATAAATAAACCCTGATCACAACTGGCTAACTGTTTTTTCTGTGTCTTTCTTCGTCTTTTGAATTTTTGTGAGAGTGAATCTACAGCCACCCTGGCCAGCGTCTGTCGTTTGTGTGGCAGCTAGTGGAGAAACAGGCGAGCTGAGGAGGAACTCTTATAGTGCCTGGGTGTTCACCTGAACAATAACCTGGACTGGACTGGACTGACGAAAATCAACACACTGTGTAAGAAAGATCAGAGCAGACTTCTTCAGCTGAAGAGACCCAGGTCCTTCGGAGTGCACTCCAATGATTTTCCATCACTTTTGTGGGGGCATCAGCCGTCATGTAAGGAGCGGTCTGCTGGAGTAGCAGTGACACGGCTGCAGACAGGAACAGACTGACAAGCTGGTAAAGATGACCAGCTCTGTTTTCGTCTGCCTCCTCGACCCTGTGGAGGTGGAGGGAGACAGAAGGAAGATGGCCAAGCTATCATTTCTGAAGGAGAACCTTTCCCTTCCCTGCATGCTACAGTCACAGAACGCACTGGGCAGCTCCTTCAGCGACAGGCTTCATCCCCCGCAGTGTTTGAAGGAGAGATACCGCAGGTCCTATCTTTCTGCTGAAGTCAGACTTTTAAACTAAAGCCAACTTCCAGTAGATCACATAACACACACAAGCAGGAAACAATTCACTCCAACCAATTGTGCAATACATCCTATCCCAATGTCTCCCATATTATAATATCCTCTGATCGTTATGTGCACTAATATAAGAAACTTATTTGCTGCATTGACATGTTGAACTTGTATCTGTCTGCAGGATAGTCTGTTTCTACAAATGTTCAGATTATGTAACAGCAGGCTTTAACTCTTTTAATTACTTCCTGTTTTGTCTCTTGTCATTTTTGTGTCCTTCTTTTCCATCCTTTATGTTGCTTGATGTAATTTCTACATTTGTGGTTTAAATAAACGTCTACTGCGTTACAGCTCTAAACTCATGGCTCATTCAGGCTTTGATACACGTATGATTTATTTGAGGTAATGTAAGTACTCAACAAAAAAACAGCTAAAAAATACAACATAGGTGTGGTATTTTCTGTTTTTACTGAAAATTGATTCAACCTATGTTCAAATTCCACATATTGTACCTTTATCTTACACTGTTATAGATTTTTTTCAAGTCTAATGAGTCTGTGACATCAGCACACTTCTAATGCTGGGAGTTAATCGGAATTGACGATGACAATGACAATGACAATGCTGTCATTGTCGTCACGCGTCTGTTTCTCTGAACAAGTGGACTGGACTGACGAAATGTTGACATGATGACTTCTTACAATTGAGCAGTAGTCTCTAAGTGTAAATGTTACAGATCAGCATAAACGGGTTGTGAAGTTCATATTCACTCTTTGACTTACTCATTATAAATGTGCTGGAAATATAGTTACAATGACTGGTTTTAGACCGAGTAATAGACCATTTACTATCAAAGCTTTCATAATGGAATACATGTAATCGGTCATATTGCTGGACTAAGGCTTGTTTTGTATTACTTCCCTTTGTCTCAAATAAAGTTTTTCAGCATTATTGTGAACTACAATCATTGACTAAGGGTGTGTGTGTGTGTGTGTGTGGGGGGGGGGGGGGGGGTCAGGATTAGCT
Source organism: Symphodus melops (assembly GCF_947650265.1). Classification (NCBI taxonomy): domain Eukaryota; kingdom Metazoa; phylum Chordata; class Actinopteri; order Labriformes; family Labridae; genus Symphodus; species Symphodus melops. The sequence continues at coordinate 11,865,226 of NC_136695.1, read as the reverse complement.
AACAGTTGATTAGTTACTGCTCCTTGGAAGGTGAGCAAACCAACCAGCCTCCATCTTGAGAGAGTTAAAATAAGAGGACCACAAACACAAAGCTGTAGAACCAAACTGATCCCATGACTTCATATGGACTGAGTGTATTCATTTTTCACATTCTTGGCACATTACCAGAGGAATGTGATGCTGGTTGGCACATGTTACGTCTTAAGTAATGGATAAAGCCCTGCATTGATTCTCAAAACAGCTGTTGTAACACAATCATCGTGACTCGCTCTACATGACAATGCCAGTCTGGTTTTCAGCACTACACCGGGAATAAGTGAGGATGGTTGTATGTGGGCCAGACGAGGCGAGATGTCAGAGGTTTGCAAGCCCAGTGACCAGTCAGCCATGAGCGTCTGGCTGTACTACAACAGCTAAACCACCCGGTGAAGAAATGTCTGTGTGCGGGTCCAGCTACACAGCTCACACATGAGCGTCTTGGCTTTCAAAAGCCTTTATCACGCAACTGACAATTTACATTTCAGGAGAGATCTCTCTGAAGTCTTTGCACTGGAGGGGGTGGGATCTCAGGAGTGAGGACATGATGTAAAAAGGCTGGTGCAGAGATTGTGGACAAACAAAGAGTCTGACACCAAGTACAGTTTGCATCTTAATATCAATGGTACTTGTAATTTCATGTATTCGTAGCACCAACAAATAAGTAGAAGATGTTTACTCCTGAGCAGAGAGGAGTATGACGCGTCTTTAGTGCATTCTTGAAGAGCATGCTGGGTGCCGGTGCTTGTAGGATATAAATGTTGTCACTGCTGCCCACTTGCTTGCGGTGAATTGCAGTGAATATTTTCGCTGCTGCATTATCATATCAGCTTACCACAATAAACAATTGCTAAACAAATAAACGTCTGTCCTAATTACAGAGGGAGTCTAAACTGAAAGCCCAAGGCACTCCATTGCAGTATAAAAATCCTTTATCAAACAGGGATGTGCCTATGCATTTTGACTCAACAGGTTAATATTTGGTAAAAAAAACCAAACATAATTGCCTCCCTAAAACAAAGTTATTCCACTAATACCACAGCCATATAACCAAATAGTCAGATTTTCAACTTACAGAAATATCATACCATGACAATTTCTCTGGAAATTACGGTTGTTCTGGTAGTGTTACCAGTATTTTTTTTAAAAAGCAGTGGATATCAGCAAGGATACCAAAAAACAGGGCTCTTTTGTGCCAATAAAAGAATCTTATATCGATATACCGATATAAGATATCTCTTAGATCTGTGTTCCATCGATTTGCAGATAGGAGATAGGCTGGTCGATAAAGTTGTCGGGCTATACAAAAAAATGAATAATGTAAGAATCCTGTCACAAGAACCAACAACAGACTTTAAAATAGTAAAACCTAAAAAATACAAAGAACTCACTTCCTGACATAGATATTGAAGGTTAATAGTGAAAAGTTATTAGATCTGCACACCCACTCTAATGATGCTACATTTGTGTGTAGACAAATGAAAGGCATTTATCAGCAAAAGTCTTTTTTTTCTGAGCAGACTACTTTGGACCTTCCTCTTGAAAGGCCACATACGGCTCTGAGGGAAATTTTAAACTACAGCGGAAAATCAACACTCCCAGGGGTGCCATGTTGTATAAAGCTATTGTTGTGTTAATCAGGCATTTATTTGTTTTTCTTTGTTATGCATGGACACCATCCGTTACTCCCTGAGGTGTAATGGTAATATAGCCTGGATCTTGAAGTGTGAGCTCGATACTCAAATATAAATACACAACCAGCCACCGTGAGGTTTCCAGCTAATAATCCAACCTACAACCTATCAGCTTGGACCTGGAGGCAAAATAGCCTCCACCATCTGCTGCGACTACTGCGAGGAGCTGAAGTATTGCAAGCTGTGACGCCAGTGCTGTTAGCTGAATATGCTGTCAGTATAGCACCACGCCTTGCAAAAAGCTAACAAAACTGCTGCGTGGTTGTGCAAGGGGTATAGCAGGTAATGTGACTCAACCTGTCTGCCAAGAGCATGCACAGACGGGAGGGGAAATGAGAAAACAGAGGAAGTTTCTGAGTCAAGGCGAGGACGGAAGTTGACAAACCTCAGTGCTCTACCTGCAGAACGCAGATAAGAGTGTGAAGGTACAGAAGATTATCGAGCCTGATGGGTAAACTTCACTCAGTACAGAAAATCGTAAACACTGAAATTAAACTTTTTAATTACTACAAAACAACACTTGAGGCCTGCTGCTATAAGCCGTCTTTGTTCATTAATAATAAGGACTGGAAAGCGACACACATGACGTCTTTGCAATCCTCTTGGCAATTTCTCAACAGACTGCACTGAGCCAACTCCAATGAAATGCAAAGGAATGCATTCCTGTGGCTTTCCCAGCTCAGGTAGTTGAAGGCAAAAGCTTCTATGCAAAATATGTGAAGGTTAAGCTTTTCATTCCCAAAAAAATCCATCAGGAATACAAGACATTTCTATTGAGCAATAGGTTTATCTGACAGTGTGTGACAGTGACATTTAAGTTTTACACTGCACCTTATAAGATGTGGGGTTTTTTCTGTATTGACTAACACGGTTGGCTTTGTTTTCTGTCATGTAAAGGACAACCGAAAACATTAAACTTTCTTTTTATTTATTAAATCGGACGAGGGGTTACCTAGAAGATTGCTCCTTAGCTGCACAACATTTAGGGTTGCCAGCTTTTTTAAATCAGTGCTGTTCAGACATAATCAGCGACTCACGTGTGACTACTTTATTTATAGACGAAGTGCATAGCAGAGACAGCTCGCTTGGAAGCATGTTACTGCCTTAAGACCACTTTTTTTTTTTAATGTGGAAAAAACAGCCGAAGTATTAAAAAAAAAACCCATCATATATCATACTGCTTTTATCCCAGTTCTTCAGCAGACCAATAGTGCAGTGGTAAGCAGCTGCTCTTCAGTGCAGACCAACAGGACCTGTGTGGTTTCTGTTACAATCCTGCACTGTTTTCATGTAAAGTGGAGTAACAAGGGGAGCTTGCAACAGACCAGTCCTTGCTTAGTATGCAGAATGATGTAATGCTTAATTTCCTCAAGGCTTTACATTGTATGTTCTGGTCTCTTGAAAGCAACACTGACCAAACGAAAAGAAACACAAAATATTAAACAAAATGATGGAAGAACTATATATTTAAAGAGTTAAGTATGGAAGAAATCATTTAGGCTACTTTTGACTTTTAGGCCTCTACAAATTGTAATGCCAAATAAAGTTCATTTTCACACCGCAACACAAAGTTGAACAGTTGTACAGGAAGTGAATTTCACATGCATTGGCCATTAAATATGACATGGCAACAGTGATTTATGTTTGTGACAAGGAGCATATTTAAATATACCCATGTGTCTGGAACATCAATGCTTTTTAGTTTGCTTATAGTAATGCTAACACTACTCCTGAAGAGCAGAAGACTGACAGATCGAGCTTTGCTGGGCCTTATTACAAAAACAAACAAACAAAAGACTACAAACATATTTCTGATTACAGGTGGCACAGTTTTTCCACTAGTCCACCCAACACTGAAGTGTACGATAGTAAACAATGTGAAGCAAATAATAAAAAATAATTAAACTGTTGTTTGTAACACCTGCTGCTGAACATATTTGACGGCCGAATTTCAGAAAACTATCTAGTTAGTGACGTCACACTTTCAACTTAATGACATAGTCTTTAATATCGCCACAAAGCTAAGAAGCATTAAGATGCTGTGTTTGTTGACGGGGATCGGTCGTACGACAGAGGAGCAGGGAGGGTGGTGGTAGTAGTAGTGGTGATGGTGGGGGGGTGAAGCTGTCAAAGCACATGACAAAGCAGTGACACTGTCTAGTGGCAATGGTGCTTTATTATTAACATTTGAATTACACTTGCTACGTAGGCTGTACGCTAACCGAGTGAGGTAGACTTGGACGAAGTACAAAATTGCATTCCGAGCATATTTTCTGTGCAGGTTTCGAAACGGGCTGCCTCACAGTGTAAACAAGTCGATGTGGTTCACATTTACTATCTTTACACAACGTGTAAAAAAAACCCCAGCAATAAAGCGACAGTAACGTTCACGCCAAACGTGTGTATCTGTTTTTTTTACGCATGCGTTCTCGCCTTATAGGAATGTATTTATGTGGATTTAACCAGTTTGACTGTGCACATACCCTTCTCCGGTTAGTCTGTGTCAAATGCATCCACAGCTGAGCCTTGCACTGGATGTAACCCCACTGTCAGTCTTCTTAGTCGTCGACAGTGATCGTCAACGAACACAAACAGGCTACGTATGTCCCCCTTTATCGCTCGATGTTGCTGTAATCACCAAAGTGTCTCCGTAAAAAAAAAACTGAAACAGAGGAAGAAAAAACAACGTGTCTCGATGCTTCCTGATTTAGGTACAGTGGTGATGATGTTGTTTGTAAGGGGTGGGGCGGAATGCAGCTTTAGTCCGCCAAGAAATGTGGTGCTAAAAAACACGTTGGTGCACGTCTGTGATTATGTTAACTTATGGTTAGTGACTGAGAGTAGGCTAAACGCAACAGACTGTCGTGATTAAAAAAAAAAAAAAAGCCTACCTCAGGCTCTAAAACGAACAGGGTTTTCTTATTCTGTCATCTGTGCACACAATTCTACTGCCAAGCATTCTGATGTGTTATCATCTGCAAACGACAGGCAGCCTGCAGAAGCTTCAATAGGCAACCTTGCTTATTAATACAGAACTAGGCCTACTTGGTACAATCCATCATATAGACAAGCACCTTTTCTTCAAGGACTAGGCCCCTGGTTCACTATGGGTTTTAAATTCTTATTCGCATGCAGGGTGAAGATGAAGTAGCATTTCTGACTGACACAAAACAGCCTGTAGCCTCTAAACATACCATTTCTAGCTCCATGAATCTAATCTTCTGAAAAGTTCATGTGAAGAGTTGTTACTAGATCTAAAACAAATTCATATCAATACTGATGCCTTTAGCCTACATGCCGATGAAAAAAAAAGCAGTAGGCCATCAGCAACCACTTTCATTAGGTTTTATATTGAGGTCTTTCATTTTATAAAGCTGAAATCCCATCTCTGCCGGGTAGTGTATTAGATACAGCCTCTTTTTTTTTTTGTTCCCATTTTCCACAAGAGAAAATGAAAATCACTGATAGGCTATTTGATTGATCGATCTTTTTTATTGTCAGTAAAAAATCACTGATCTTGATGATAAAATATGCGAAAGAGATAAGTGGGTTAATACTTTGTCCACAGGGGGAGCCATAATGGACATAAAACAAAAGACCATCACAAGGGATTTTATACTACCAACATAAAGGTGGCACAAGATTCAAGATTTCTTTATTTAGTCCTGAAGGAAATTTGCCTTGGACGTACAGGTGGCTGCATAACACATAACACAACAAAATAGAACAATACAGTAAAACAGTGCATAGCACACAAGTGCTGACTGTGCAATAAAGTGCATACCTACATACATACATGGCATTCCTTTACAGGAACAGAAACAAGTTATATTATGATTAAAAATACATGTCTGAAAAGTGCATGTTTATTTGTATTTGTGCTCTCTTATCTGCCTCACTCACTAGTGTCTCTAACACAAAGAAATGTTCCTCATCTCTGATTTTATTTCACATAAACAAGTTAGAAACCTTGAGAGCAGTCTTGAGATTTTAGAGCTTCCACAGAGCTTTTCCCCAGGGTTTTTTCCTTCTACTTTGTAGTGTTCTCGCCACAGTATAGCATCCTTACCTACATCAATTTCTTTTGTTCTTGTGTAATAATATAGCAGCCGCTCCTGTAGACGTCCCACTGACTCATCATGACAAAAGCAGTTGATACTGACAGCAAGTTTGAGCACAGTTTGGTAGCTTGTGTTGACTAGTCTGAGTCGTGCTTGAAACAATCATCATCATCATCATGGTCAAGTCCAAAACCCCCACACTAATTTGTCCGTTCAATTTGTCAGCACTGCTCCTGAAGCAACAGACATAATGAAAGAATCTCAATGGCTCACTATGTGTTGTCTTAATTATATTGACTGGGATAAGATGTGTTCGAGTTAACCTTTATGTTTGAAAGTGTTAGTGAAAAATACGCCCCTGAGGCTTTAGTAAAAGATTATATGGGTGATAGAATTAATGGCACATTTGCAGATAATGTTTCACAGAAGTCTTAAAAGGTATGCTCTATTTGTAGCTTCATTCAGACTGCAGAGATGCTACATTGAAGTAAACAGAAGTGTGTGCTTGCTATTATCTGCAGTAGAATACATTCTACTGCAGCTGCTATTAAATGCTTTAAAAAATATGACCAACTTTATCTGAATGGTCCTTTTTCATTGACATGAATCTCAGTTTTTAGCCAATAGCTAAGTTCTGCAGTTTTATCCCAACAGCCCGTAGTTCAAATACACAGTAATTACATGTTAGTCTCACTGATTGATCTGTATGTAGTTGTGGTTTTCACTGTATTGTGTTACTGTGGGAGATAATCCCAGGTTGTTGTTTTTATTTATCATATGGCATATTATTTCATATTTCTTTGTCAACTGCCTGTTCGTGGTTATGTTTTAGCTTTGTCCAGCCTGGCTCTCGGCTCTCTAAGATGTGATTGTGCAAGACTTTGACTGACAGGTTTGTATTAGGATGTTTCCCAAACCTTCTATGCCAATTTTTTTTTTTCTGTTTGTTAACTCCGCTGGCTTTAATTGAGTGTAAAGTTCACATATTTTAATTAAAGCTACAATAAGCTCTCTTTCAGGAAAAAGAAAGGTAGGGGATGAGAGAAAAAGCAAATATAAAGGAACATGACTTAAGAAGACATTTCCAAAAAATCATTAAAACTGCTATCATTAGTGACCCAAAATAACAATATATCATCTTCCACACTGAAATTATATTCACAAGGTCTTTGAGTTTTTGGAAAGTACTTTTAATTAAAAAGGTTTTCCTATAATAATGTTTGATTCTTTATAGTAACAACTATCATAGGATGGATGGATGAAAGACAGACAGACAGACAGACAGACAGACAGACAGACAGACAGACAGACAGACAGACAGACAGACAGACAGACAGACAGACAGACAGACAGACAGACAGACAGGAAATGATATCACTGCAGCAACAAACCAATTTTAACACTGAACAGAAAAAAACACAAGCAAATGAACCAGCAATGACCAGAGAAATCGAATCACTTGTGATCGGGTATTAGAATAACTGTATCCAACTACAAGCAGAGCTAATGGCGGCCTTTGTTATTCCAGAGTTCAGCAGTGTGTAGTGAAGGGTAGGTGGACGCGGTGGTGGTGGGGTGATAGGTATCAAGGGAGATCAGCCCCAAGCAGAAAATTTGTAATTATGTAATAATAACCCATTAGCTTCGAGTCTGGACCCATTTCAACATAGATACAGTCACTGGTTGTCATGGAAATAGCCAGACCTCAGTCGAAAGACCATGAGTAGTTATGCATCATGGTAATACAGAGGGAGGGGAGTTGTTTGTCTTTGTCTCAGTGTTGAGAGAAACATGTGCATATTGCTATCAAATATATGATATGTTCAAACATTCTATATTAAAATGTAGATATAACTCCATCCTTTATTACTGACTGAAAACAAACCCCTCAAGAAGCCCAGAGTGTCGGTTTTCACTAGTTGCATACAAGACCAGATGGTGAATTACATGCCTTGAGCAGACTGCATCCTCATGATTTTATGTTTTTATGTATTGCTAGATGTTTTGCATGATTGCACACTGAAAATAAATCCAGGTGTTCTGCTCTCCTCTGTGTTTGTCTGGAAGGTAATTAGCGTGATTGAAGGTTCTCATGCATACAGCAGCAAGATGGATCTCTCATGATCCTTAGCTAAAAGCTTCATTTAAATGTAGCTTGAAGATCTTTCCGCTCTCCGTACATAGTGTACCATCTCATGCTGTTTTTATCTGAATGGAACCAAAAACAGGGCCCAACCCAATGCTGGTTTTTCTTTGCAATGATACTGAGGGGGAAAAAACCCACCAGGAACCTTCAAGTCAACTTAATTTTTTTTTTCTGAGGATCTTAGTGATTGTGATAAGTTAGTTCTCATTTAAAAAAAAAGATCATAATGTTTAGCATCAGCTGACATCTGTAGCTCTGTAGCTCTATCCCTTCTCCTCTCCTGAGCCACAGTGACCTTGATGCAACTGACTGTAAAATGCATGGTAGTAAACAACATTGGCACAGTCCTGCACTGAGCAGAGTATAAAATAAATTGCTTTTCATATACTAAAAGAGGGAACAAAGATCTCACAATTAATGTATCCATTTAATTTATAAAAACAATCATTCTGACAAAAAACTCAATCAAGACTGTCGAGAAAACTAGAACAAAATCGACTTATAATCCAACATTTTCAAATATGATTTGTACTTTTATGCTGCCTTGAATTTCCTCCAGGATCAATAAAGTATCTATCTATCTTTATATCATAACACAGCTTATCAATGAAAAGAGTCATTTAACACCAGTAAACACATCAGCAGATACATTTTCTTGGCAAAAAGAAGTCTCTTTTATTTTGTATGTCTAAATGAGAAAAAGGAGTGCACAGTAACCTGTTTGCTTCCAGCTACCTGATGTGCCATGTGCACAGTGAAATCGTGAAGGGAAACCAATGCGCAAAAGGGAAAGCATTTGTATCCGCACATGTCAAGGTAAATGACAGTCATGTAACTGCTCTTTAAGTGAGCACTTGATAATGAGAAAAGGCGTTTTTATATACAGGGATTAAGAAATAGAAAAGATGATTGTTCTGCCTCAAATTCATGTTACATTGGATTACATTGGGCAACGCTTACTATCGTGTTAGGGTTCATATATCTAATTTATGTGCTGATAAAGTACGTTCACAGTCGCTAATGTTCGAAGAAAAAAAAAAGTTTTCATACCGCTTTTCCATACAGCAAGTCTCATCTGTCTGTATTAAAACATGCAAAAGACAAAAACACACTAAAGAGAATAAAAACTAGTAAAATATAAAACTAGAAAAATAATATGGGACCTTTAACACTTTGGTTTGTTATTCATCAGTGTGTTTGCATGGTAATAATGTTTTGTTATTTTTGTGTCACAGTGAGAGCAGACGAGAGCAGTTACTGAGAGAGGGCTGGTTTCTCAGGTGCATTCTGGTAAAGCCTATAGGCCAATGATACTTGTGGGCACTCAAACTCCATCCTTAAAAAGACTGTTGCTTGTATGTAAAAATCCATAAAATGTCTAGACATCAAAATAAGGTTACAAAACAACTGAGTGGGACAGATGTTTCCCTTGATAAACACATAAGTGGAGGCACCACTGATCAAGCATATAGCAGTAACAGCAAGTGACAATTTCATGTTCAGTGTTTCAGTTCCGCTGATCTAAAGTAAAGACGTCATGTTTTACTACTGATTATAAAAAGATACTATACCTCAACTCACAGGGCACTTAAGGACATTGTATGCACAGTTGCACCTTATCTCTACACATTTGGCTAATGACCTCCAAGAAACCTGATGGATATTAAACATCGCCTGGTTTCACCTTTTAGGTTTCATTGTGTAGAAGTGTGTGTGTGTGTGTCTGGTGGTGGGTGGGTGGGGGGGGAGATAACATCTCATAGGAAACAAAGCCACGGCCCCCTGCATTTGTTGGTAGTAATGAAAAAATCTTTCACAGAAAGACTCATTATCTCACAAAAGGATGAATTTGTAGGATTTTGTTTTCTGTGTGAGTTCTTAGACCATCTTATATTGTTGAGTGCCTATATTCACAACCCTCACATTCATTCATACAAGGTCTACACGCAGAAACGGGCAAGATTCATCTAATGGCTCCTTAAAAGTTCTTTTGCTGCTTTAATTTTACACTCTCCCATAAAGGGGGAAAATGCCAACCAAAAAAAAACGTTTAAAATTCTTTCTCTGACAGTAAATGTGCAGTGCAGCATGTGACATTTAAGTTGTAATTTTTAATTAAAATAGTATTGCCTCCCTGATGTGCTGCATGCATCTCCAAATGTTGTAGCTATATGCAATTTCTTTCTAGAACCACAGAGATCAACCAGGGTGACTTTGCCAACTCAGATTGTCTGGTACAGTGATCTCATTATATGCACTGATGACTACATTAAACTTATGCTGAAGGGGAGTTAGAGCCAATGAAAGCAGCAAATGTTCTTTCAGAGGTTCCAACATATTCAAATGCACACCTAAATTAGATTCTACTCTAAGCTTGATTTAAGCATGTCTTAAATACACATCTTCAATTTAGTGTAGCCCCATCTAGTGGAAGATATCCATAAAATAGTCTTACATTTAAAAAAGAAGAAGAGTAAATTAACAGGTGACTGACAAAGCTGCTGCAGGGAGTCAACATTCTGAATGGTTTCTTTTCCTTGTCGTTATGCATTCATCTGCATTTAAGATATAGAAAAAAAGAACTAAGGGGACATAATGCTGTGGAAAGAGTTGTGTGATGTTGTCTTTGGCTCTGGAAAAAGCTTTCAAAATTCTCAGAAAACAGCCCTGATGAAATCCTCTGTGTTGTCTTGGTTTGATTTTTTTTTCCACTGACAAGGACGTTCATCCCACACTGTAATTTAGGTGCAATTTGGGAACTGTAGGAATTGACATCAGTTTATGAGCTAAATGCAAGGAGACTACTGTCTGGTATATATATTGTTAACTGTTGGGTTAATTTGTCTGTGGTAGGCCTCCCAACTTTGTCAATGTAATTCACTTATTTCCTTGTAATCTGTTTTTTAGATGAAGGTGATAATAAAGCTGATTGGCTTTCTGGATGAAACATGACTGCACTTAGATTAGATTTTGAGATAGATTTGATTAATTGTGGATTTTAAAAACATCTTTAATTTTGAGTCTTAGTTGCTTTCAGACATTTGAAAATAAATTGTTTTTTTATTTAAACAAGGCTTTTACAAACTGTTTTGACACGAGAAGGAGCATAGAAACAGCATCGTAAAAGAACCCACACAACAACACTGACAACAATAGAACCCAAACATCATCAGCAACATAACAGCTCACAATAACTCAGGCAACTTAGGTTAGGACTAAGAGGAACTAAGGGAACACAGAGGGGAGGGGCTGGGCACAGATGGAGCACTGAGGGATTGCTCCTTTCCATATCATGCTAGTTTTTGAAAATTACCAACCATACCTTTAACGTCGCAGTTGAAATGAGCAGAGCTAGGCTAGTTGTTTTAACATGTTTGAAGTCTCTGGGTTAAGCTGAGGTAAACAGCTGCTGCTAAAGTGTCATATATTAGAGTAATATTAGTCTTCTCTCTAAAGCTTGACAAATAAATGTATGCATTCAAAAATGTCAATAATATCTAAGGGAGAAAGTACTGTATATGTCAATAGTGTTATCTATCCGTTTTGAATTGGTTGTTGTTGTGTGTCTGACCTTTGTATAACAATGATTACTGACCCTTTGGAGGTTGCATTTAATCAAATCTTGACTAAATGAATGAATGGATGGATGACTTTGATATTTGTGGGTGCTGAAAATACTGCTCTCTCTCCAGTCAAAACCTTTTCTGTTACTGTACCCTTTCCTATAGCTTGGAGGCACAGCGAGCACAGAGCTGAACTTGTAGGCTCTGAAAGTCTCGGAAACCAATAAATGATTCTGTCCTTACCCTTTCTTAGTTACACCATTTAGATCTGTTGCCACCACTGTCAGCACAACTCATTGAATCTGCACACATTTTATTTTCAAGCACAGAAGAATGCCATGGGATGAAAACCCATGTCAATCATAATGTTTGTACAGAGAACAAAGCCAACAATGGAAAGTGTAAAGAAATATGTCCTCTGACATGAAGCCATTTACTTTCCACTATAGGAAGTACTATGAAAACTTCAATTTTCAAAGCCACTAAAATAATTTGCCTGTGTCAAATATGTCACAGAACAGCAGTAAATCATACTAAAAAATCATTAATGAATGTTAAGCAAGCTATCAGCAAATTTAAAAATAAAGCAATTTTAATCTGCTGCATTTTTAAGTTTATATTCTGTGTGCCAATGAATTACATTACTTTTATATGACTTGTTTTTATACAACAACACGTGAGTACATCAATTCATAAAAGTTTTCTATTGCTTTTCTACCCACCTGTGTCTCGTATGCCTCTCCTGGGGAAACACAGAGTTTGACATTTCATATAAACAGAAATGTCAAACTCTGTGTTTCCCAACAAACTTATGAAGCCAGTGAAGGTAGTGAAAACCAGACAATCAACAAAGAGGCTCCACTGTTAGTCACTAAAGGCACAGGCACACTCCAACAGATTGTCTTTAAGCCACTGGATCTCAGTCCTACAGCAACAGCGCATGTGGTTGTAAAAAAACACAATTACACAATAGTTTTTTTTGTTGCAATCTCTCAGCTCCTATAAAACATAGAGGGTTCATGATACATGGCATAATATATGAAGCTTTTATGTTATATATATATATATATATGCTTAAATATATATATGCTTAAAAAGGAAATCAATAATTTAGAAAAATATTTGAATTGTAAATAATCTTATTGATTTAAATAGCAATTTTATTTCTTCAACAAAAAAAATTGCCTTCCGGAATCTACATCCGTTTCTATATAATGGTTTGTTCTTAACAACAAAGGTCTGTTGAGGGATGGCAGACCAAGCGATGCATAATTGGCCAATCAGAAAAGTATTTAATATAGCTATGTTATAATTGGCAATAAAGAAAACAAGAGCCCGATCCATTAATCGGCCATCCGATACTTTCAGCCGATCTATTTCTGGCCGTCACCAACATAGTGTTCTATAAGGATTGCAACAAACATCCTCGACCTAAAGCGGTGATGCAAGTAAACCCACGGTTACTTTCCACTTGATTGAACATCTTACAACAGTACACATGTAAAGACTGAAATATGATATCAGCCGATATATCGATATCTGATTTTTTTTCTCCCCAATATCGGTATCGGTCACAAAAATCACAGATGTTACAGAGAACACAGTGTAAAGCCTCAAAATGAATGAACCCAAACTTAAATACAGTCATTAACTGTCAAACATTTTAGCTCTGAGGTATTGAGATGGGGATTTGGTTTAATTACTTACTGTTTCAAACTCAGTTAGATTTTAATCAGCAAATATTTCAATATAAATAATACAACAGCTCCTCTGATTGACAGTATCTATGGATTATGTTTGGCCATCTTGCCTCTCTTATTGATTAAGTGTAGATTATGAAAACTGCTTGATGGACAGGTTTGTATAATTCTGGAGATAAACACTTCAGTATTTCAATATTGTGCCTCAGCTGAACCTAACTCAGGAGGGTTTCCCAGCAATCAAGAATACACTAAGAGTTCACAATGAAAACTTCATAAACTTTGACCATAATATGACCCTTTAGTCTTCTGGGTAATCTGTTGATCCTCAGGGAGCTCAGTTTGCCCTTCGGTCAAAAACAATGATTATTTTTGCTTTTTGAACTCATGACTCATGTCTGTTGGAAAGACTATAACATGTCTGCATCAGTGAAAAAGAATAGTAATTAGAATTTTTTCCAAAATTGTTGTATCCTTTTGCTTTTTATATGGATATATTTTCTTCAAGTGGGAACCATTTCAGGTTTTATTATTTAAGTCTATATTTCCCTTTGCATAAGATGCATCTTTAAATATAATCCAGCTCTTTGTGACAGCCTTAACCTTAAACGTTCTTATAAGCAATCAAGACTGGATAGCGCCTCGTTTCATGTCGTGCTACATAGTCATTTTTAGAACCCTGTCTTATAATAACAATAATTTGCACCTAAGGCTGAACATGTTGACTCTGATAGAGTGCGGCTGAGAAAATGACTTTGGCCTCTGAAATCTTGACCGTTTCAGAGACGTGTCGGACGATCGTTAAGATTTTTTCCTTCCTAGCGTTTCTTGGGAGGTAGTACGAGGGCTGCTGACGCGATTAGACAGCCCAGCCCCTGCTATACTGTGGAGGAAAAGTCCAGGCGCAGGGAAATAGGCTTCAGAGTCAGATCAGCGCGTCGGCAGAGCGCACACGCTCCATGTGTACCAAGACTCCAAGACGCGCGCCACGGAAGACTGATACATGCCTTACAGAGAAACATATTGCTCATGTTTTGCGAATTCATTTTAATATAACTTTAAAAATAACAGAGCTGTGGATTTTAATGAATATTTTAAATAATTAAACAACGGAAGCCAGTATCTACAGGAGCGCGAATGGAGACGCACCGGATCATAAACGCTTCATATACTATGCCATGATGCAACAGCAATATACAGACCTCCTTCAGATAATTTACAGCAAAGATTAAGTTCGCTTCAAGAGAGAAAGGGAATCATGAACTCATCGGAGTCTGTTTGGCTCCTGGGGGAGCCGTGGAACCTGAGCAGAGCGGAGGAGGAGGACCAGAAACTTTTATTCGGGATTGGCACAGATAACTTCATCACGCTGCTGGTTTTCGGGCTAATCTTTACGCTTGGTGTTCTGGGTAACTCCATGGTGATCACCGTGCTGGCCCGGAGCAAACCGGGAAAACCACGGAGCACTACCAACATCTTTATCCTCAACCTGAGCATAGCGGACCTCTCCTACCTACTCTTCTGCATCCCTTTCCAGTCCACCATTTACATGATGCCGACGTGGGTCCTGGGAGCTTTTATTTGCAAATTCATCCACTACTTCTTCACCGTGTCCATGCTCGTGAGCATCTTCACCCTGTCTGCCATGTCCGTGGACCGGTACATCGCCATAGTGCACTCCAGGAAGTCCTCCTCTATCCGGGTGGCAAAGCACGCTCTGATCGGAGTGGTGGTGATTTGGATTCTCTCTCTAGCCATGGCTGCGCCAATCATGTATTACCAGAACATCTTTCACAGAGGAGAGAATCATACCTTCTGCTGGGAAGTGTGGCCAGATCAAAACCAAAAGAAGATCTATGTCGTTTGCACGTTTGTGTTTGGTTATGTGTTGCCCCTGCTGCTCATTACCTTCTGCTATGCAAAGGTAAGAAAATCCTATTTTTTTACACCAGGTATTTAATAATCATAGATATGTTTGAAGACTCGAAAATAAATACTGACTATATTCCCTTGATTACAGGTTTTAAATCACTTGCACAAAAAACTAAGAAACATGTCCAAAAAGTCAGAGGCATCAAAGAAAAAGGTATGTATTAAGTCAACTTTAACAGCTTTAAAGCTGATCTGTCTAACTGTTATCTCTAAACAGAAGAACCACTTGAAAGAAATGATGTTGGATGATCAACCCGTTGAATTCTATTAAACATGGAGCTTAATTTGTAAAAAAAAAAAAAAAAAAGGGCTTTCAAAACAGTGTTAAATATTTTGTCGAATAACTTTGAATCTTGTGTTTCATTTCTGACTTCTCTTTGACATTGCAGTGGGTAGACTGTTATTCAAGAAAGAGTTAATTTTTTGTATTGCTTCAGAATAAAATAAAATATTGGATTAAGAAATTGAGTTTACTCTATGAAGAAAATGTATGGAACAGACAAATATGTTGTTTTACTCTTATTTTCTTGTGATACCTACTGGATTTCAGTTTTTCTTCTTGAGTTCTCGGTTTATCAATCTTTTTTTTTTTCCTATGACATGGAGTTTATTTGGGTAGCTTTCTCAAGATCTCTGGAAAACAAGTCTTTATCACAAGAAAACAAATGTTCTGATTGAGAGATACTAACAAAAGTGGAGATATCAAGAAAACAACAGAAAAATGACTCATTGTGGAGGGAAAACACAGAAAAATAAAAGGTAGGATGTTTGCTTAATTAAGGCTTACATGGAAATGTTGCCAAGCTATATTTTAATGTATTGGAATCTATTAACAAGGAGGATTCTCATAATATTGATAAAGAGGTTAATCTGTTGTTACTGTCTAAATGACGCATCTCTACAGAAACGCTTATGATGTATCTCAGTGCCTTTATGGTTCACAGAACAGCAGCCTTTTCTTCACTTGACATACTATCTTATTCAAAGCTGGGGTCAGCGCTCTTGACCTTTAGGAAGCTATATATCACATTGACTGAAAGCTACATAATTATTCGGGGAGGGGCTGGTGTTGTCTATACCATAGCTTGTGAAATTTCCATGTCAGTCAGTATTCCATCATCTCCGTTTGTCCCTAGTGGAGAGAATTATTAATATCAGTGTAAAAATGCCTGCTGTTAACTGACACACTTATGTTTAAGTGGCCAAATAGGTATGTGTCATCAAACTGCTATCTAGAATTTTTTCATAATTTTTAATGGAGGTCATTAAAAGCTTCGCAGAGAGCCAGTTATGGCTGATCTGTCCGTCCGCCCATCTGTCTATCTATAAAATGTCTGTCACAGCTGCACAGTAGCAGTCTGGTCTAATAACTGTGTATCATGAAAGCAGACATTCGGATTCCTGGTTGTTGTATGCTATTGTGATTTAATGTGTTCTTCCATACATAAGTACTTTAACATGAACATTTAAACAACTGTGGAAAAAGAAAAAGGATATTTTTATTTTCTGGTAATTTACAAGGTGAAAAAAGAAACACTATTCTACAAACAGTGCTTTAAAGCCAGCAGACAAAATCAAGTCGTGTCCTGTTTCATTTATTTTTAGTGTATTTGTTTAGTTAGTCTGGCATTGGTCTGCTGTCTAACCACAACTTGCCTTGTTGTTTGAACCTTCATTATTGTGATTGCAAAAAGCTGTGAGTATCACAGTAAGATCAGCATCTGTGAATAAAACTCTGGCACTAAAACAAAAGGCAAAAAGTCGGACATCTGATGTCCAACGAGCTTCTGTATGTTTGCAGCGTTAGTACCTCTAGTAGTAGCACTTTAAAAATTAGGGGGGAAAAAAAGAAATACAAATGACCTCCACCTGTATGAATGATAAGTTTTTTCATCTCATACATGTACAAACTGTACATCTTACAGAGCTGTTGGCTGTCTTTGCATTAGGTTACAATAATAGACTAAAACACAGATAGTCTTAGCGACGTCACCCATTGGTTTCCAAAGGAATTATTGTGCCCAATGATGGTTGTTACCAAATATAATATTGACCTCCAGAAGAGTATACCGATAAAAAAGTGGGCTATTATTGCCAGCTGTGTTTTTTTATCCAGGCATTATCATTTTTACGTCATACTGAAGAAGATGGGTCTTTCAATATGGGACCTAATTGTAATTTCCTTGGCAGCCAGCCTCAAGTGGACAGTTGAGGAACTGTAGTTTCTTGCATTCATGCATCATAGCTTCATTATTCAACAACAGAGGTTGCCTGGGGTCCATTACAGCTTCATGGTTCAAACAAAATCATTGAAGGTGAAGCAACATAGTGCTCTCGGCACTGAGTTCTTTGATACCAGATCAGTGTGTCTGTGAATATGTTGTTGAGGTTGGCCTCACTTTTCAGCTTTGACACTTTAATCTACTAAGTGTAGCTCATCATTCACAGCAAACACATGGAAGTGTAACCTCATAATGTTTATCTTACAATGAATCCACCAATCCCAAACATGGTTCTTCCGAAGGAAATTGGAATTGAGTAATGAAGTGTCATTACAAGTATGGTGTTGTACTTGCAAGCTGTTGTTTTGCTCTGTCTCAGAGTGTGAGCCAATATGTCACTCGAGCAAGTGATGGATTTACAAAATATGAGCATAAAATGAGAGACACAAAAACAAAGGACCCCAGGCAACACAGTGTCTTGGCAGAAAAGTGGAGGGAGTTTGTTGTTCAGATAAGTGTTGAATCAGCAGTTTTTTATTGCTCACTCCAGTCTCTGCAGCGCAACACCTCCCTGTTAAATATCAAGGCAGTGACAGCTGGGAAGAGCAAGGTTACTCTCACTGCTGCTGTGAAACAACCTTTTTATCACCACAGGGCACCCAAAGTAAGAAAAAGATTAATTTAAATTAGATTGTGTAAGAACCAAATCGCCAAAGCCAGTAATAAATCTTTCATAATCCAGATGGAAGTCTTCTGAGCATATTAAAATCTATTTTCCCCATCTGGTTTTTATGTTATTATCCAAAGAAAACAATAGAAAACCTTTTGGTTTTTTGGGTTTATCATGGGCAAACTCTAATCTTTTAATGCAATTGTCAGTTTTAAACAAGAGGTTAACAAGAAAGTAATTAAACAGTATGTTTATGAGTTTCACCTCAGTGATATGAGTCAGTCAGGCATCCAAAGAGGAAAATTTAAATATTTCAGTATAGTAGTCTTCTAGAAATTGTTCAAGAGCCTGTGTAAAAAATACAAAGACAAACATTATAATTTTTCAGAGAATAATTGTAAGGCTACTTGAGGCTAATGCTAATTGCTTTGATTAATGTAAATGTTTTTTTATTTTACTGCAAGTGTTCCTGTATGTGTCTTTATAATCACGTCCACTAAAGAGTATGACATGAGAAAAAACAAAAATTAGGGAAGTTTTGAGAGGTATTGAGTTAGAGAAACTGATTATTTTAATACTTTTTGTTTATGCTATCATCCAAAAAAATGGTTAAAAGAGACAGAATGGCGGGAGAGGAAAGGCTGTGAGGCATGGTTTTTTTTTTAGTTTTTTTTTTAGGGTGCTTTCACACTGTAACCAAACTTGTTTGCTTGGTTCCATTTCTGATAATATATTTACACATTGTTGCATTTCATCCTCTTATTTTTGTGTTTACACATAAAAAAGAGGATGAAACGCAAAAGCATCTGTACGTTGCATTTATTCTGGAGGCAGGCATGAGTATAGTATTCAAGGTTTCAAACCATTTTGATGCAGACAGATACAGCTACAGTTATTGCCCTTTGATTTTCTTTTGTGCCAGTTAAGTGGTAGAAAATTAAGAGTTTTGAGGATTTATTCAAGATTTAGAGGGGACATGTTGAAAACACAGGCATTGTATTAAACATTAAGAACAGCATATGGCCAAAGAAACGAGTTATAGCTATAGGCACTCGTTTTTCTGTGTATATTTATTCCCATTCATATTGTCATTTCAATATTGAATTGGGTGGAGATGTTGGTTAGAGTTAGCCTATCGCTATTTCAAAGCTGATTATTACAAATTGCTGTTTTACATCATTCATTACCAGCCTACTTCTGCATATTCTATTCTAGTCTTTACTTTTACGAATAAAACAACAGTTGTAAAAGAACCCTTAGTTCCTTCTTCCTGTGGTGATGCCGTTGTTTGTATTCGCCTGACTCTCGGGGGTGAGGTGAAGATATGAATGTGTTGCGGAGGCTGTTCAAACAAAGAGTCGCTATTACATACAGCTCCACTGGAACTGTGGGAACCTCTTCCTTGCTTATTTATGTGTATCTACAGTGTATGTTTGTGTGTGAGTGTGTGCTTGGTGGCAAGTCTGATATGAAAGGTCAATATTGACCTTTAATTTCAAATATTATACAATCCAGTCAGGGAAGTTTTCTGTATGTTTGCTTGGTGCAGTTTTCATGACAGACATATTTTAAACTTGAATCAATCAATATTGCCCTCAACTTTCAATTTCAAATGATTATCACAAAAAATTTCATGAGATTGAACAAGCATTGTTTTTACTTGTGTCGTGTTGACAATTTAAACATTTCAGAAACATGATTATCTAAATGGAGTTAAACTCCTTTTTATCGTTATCACCTCAGTGATCTGTTTGTTGCGTAATGGACATTTGATAACCATCAATCTTAGTGAAAAGTGATACAATCCCTTGTAACCTGCATTATAATTTAAGATGATGTGAGTGTGGATTACCATGCCTGATGAGGGTTTCCAGCGGGGGTTGCCATGGTGGGCATCACATGGGGTCATCAGGTGGGCACTCTCCTTCGTTGATGTTTTTGGATAACAGGCCCACAACCCCTCCAGGGGGCTCATCGGCAACATCTGGCATCCCAGGTGTGCCCCCCTCTGCTTTACCTCTCTCTACTCGCCCTGATGTAATAAGAACAAAAAAGGGAACACTATACAAACTGAAACTACATTACAAGTACTTGAAGTTAACTTTTGCGATCAGAAATGAATGAGATTTTACTCCAAAACAATTCTAAGCAATAAAAAAAATATATATATTGTGTTGCCTTGTGACCCCAAGTCATACAGTAAACCTAGATCAGCAACAAAGATGATTGATATACTGCAAGTGACATAACACTTACTCTTCTATTGGTATCTTTTGTCTTGTCATTGCAACGTAAGAATGATAAAAACATAAGGGTTCTATCACGTTGTTTTTTAAGCTCTTAGTATGATGCTCATGAGACAAATTATTTGTGCAAGTGGATACTGTGTAGTCATTTAAGACACATTCAGACAATTAGAACAAATTGCTGTTTTGCTCAGCTGGACAGATGTTTATGGCTTTTCAAATGAGGCTACTATGGCAGCACTTCACTGCCCTTTCAATTCAAAATTAGTAATCAAAAACCTGTCGCTTTCAAATGTCAGTTTGTTAATCATTGCTGGATATGAATGCATTTATTGATGCAATTTTTATGCAATAATGTGATTCTATGCTTGTGATTTCTTATTCTCTGCTTCTTGCGCTGTGACATTCATAATTCAATACATCTGTCAATTTTAATAAGCTCGTTATGATTTCTGCAAAAGCCAGAGTGGAGATGTTTGGGCACGATGTATCTTTACAGTCCACGTTTCCATGAACAAAAATACAAAGAAAGCAGATTTCTAATAAACATCAGGTCCCTCTGATATATGTTTATTTTTCATACACGATTGGAAATAATTAGTTCTGGACTAAATCCACCTTGACATGCAATGGAGGGGCTCTGCTAATCAGACAGTATGTAATTACTTTTTAATGATGACTCTTTCAAGCCCTATTTGGTTTCGCTAATAGTCATGACTGAAGTGACAACATTTACAACTTTTCCCTTACACTTCTTCTTCATTGCAGGGCAGATATTATACGTGTTCTTCTTCCTGCTCCTGTTTGCTCAAGGACAGTGTTTTACCTACTTCAGTCTGTATTGTACATTAAAAAGGCAATTAAAAAATAATGAAGTGAATGTAACACAAAATGAATATGATTTTCTCGAAGTGTAGGAAGATTTAGTTGTACTCCATGCATGCATGTGGTCAAGGCTGAATTAAGGCATGGAATGGATAGGAATATAAATAAAGCCTTCAGTACCAGTCTAAAGCAGATAAGGTGCTTTCCTCTTAAAATTTAAATTTATTTCTTTATCCAGAATTATACCTATACCTGAGTACATCATTAATGTCATCGCTGCTGTCTCCACCAAGGGCATTTACTTATCTTCTTCTACTCCTCTCTTTTCCTCATCTGTGCTTCCCAGACTGCTCAGACGGTCCTGGTGGTGGTAGTGGTGTTCTGCGTCTCTTGGCTCCCTCATCATGTCGTTCACCTCTGGGTGGAGTTCGGGACCTTCCCATTAAACCAAGCTTCTTTCGTACTACGGGTGGCCGCCCATTGCCTGGCTTACAGCAACTCATCGGTCAACCCGGTCATCTACGCCTTCCTGTCAGAGAACTTCAGGAAGGCATACAAGCAGGTGTTCAAATGTCAGATTGGTACCAGTGACTCCCCACTTAATGACATCAAGGAGATCCGCAGCAAGGCTGACACCCCACCATCGACTAACTGCACCAATGTCTAAATGCCAAGAAGAGGCTTTACTGTCGCTCATACTGAAGTGGTTGCTTGGATATTGCCACAGCTGAACTATTCCACATAAGCGCTGTTCATTAAACGTGAAATTGAAGAGAAGGGAGAACATGATTACTCCCTCTTTAATCAGTCTCGTTTTCCTGCTTCTCTTTTATCATATTAAAAACAAGTACAGTATGAACACAGGAAATTAATCCTCTTTCTAGACTCATTTAGATTGAACACATTTACATGTCACATCAAGGTATATTCCCTGACCAGTACATTCAAAGTGAAAGACTAATATTCTGTCACACTTCAAAGGTAGCCTATGAAGTGTTTTATATGGTTTGACTTAAGAACAATACAAGTTTTGCTACAGTGAGTCACAACATTGCTGAAACTTTTCTCTAAAACTTTCGGCATAAATACACTACAGTTGCTAACCCTGTAATGCATTGTTAGTATGACCATTGGTACACTGTGTCCACCTAGCTTCTGTTCCTGGGCAGAATTGAAAAAAGACACTGCTGCTCAGAAAAAAAATGATGGTGGACATGGGGCCTTTGAGTGTTTGCTGTGTTACTGTGAATCAGATAGTTTCATGTGAAGAAAGCAATGAAGAGAAAATGAGTATCTTGCTTGTACCTTCACATTATAAAGAATGTAAATGTCGTTAACATTGTCAGAACGTTTCATGATGTAAGTAGACATTGCTTTGTTGAATGTACATGAACTATCATAATTACTAGTTTTGAATTCTGGACACACTTAGACTTTATTTCCATACTTGAGTGATTAAGTCGGATATGTTGTTGTGTTCGAAACTAAAGATGACTGAACACATCAAAACCACTGGGTTCGCCTCACTTTGCCAGAAAAGATTTCTTAACAGAGATGGTAGCAACAACATTTTGCTTTGGAATGCTATTTTCAGATAACGTGAAATATGAATTCAATCAAAAAAAAACTGTAGCATAGCAGTTTATTTGTTTCGCTGGCTTGAGAAGGACTTAGTGGTTCTGCTGACTCATCAGATCAGTCAGCAAAGGACAGTTTGTTTGGGCATAAAAAACAGATGACAATTTCTACAACATAGTGGGTTTCCACCACATTATAGTGATCTCTACAAAAATCTATTCCTTACATTACTACCTACCTTGTAAAAGGCTCCGGAGCCATGTTTCCCTTTTTTGACAGGTGTCATTGATTGTTACCTTAGAAACATGGCTTATGCACTTTTTCAGAAAACAGCCTTCACATGTCCAACTGCTGTTCCCCACTGCTTGAATGTTCCTGAATTCCCAGAACTGAACATTCAAAAGGGTAGCTGCTGGCAGACACAAATACAGTATATGGGCTATAGTTGGCAAAATAACCTTTGAACCAATCGTGCTCGTCTCTGAAATGTAGGCCAGTACTTGATTGTCATTTGCATTAGCGTTTTAGCTAAAGTTGTTGATCTGGGGTGATATTATATATATGATTATTGTGCTGATAAACTTTTAATGACAACCAAAGCAACTTTTTTCCCATATTTTAGTAAAAAAACAAAACAAAAAAAAGGTTAGGTATGACCTGTAGTTCTTAAGTCCTCTATCCTCAGGACCCAGAACCACCTTCTCAGTCATGAGAAATTTCTGATAATTTCTGACCAGTCAGATTTATTTACTGACAAATGCAGTTTGGACCTCAGCTAGTACAAAACATGTGACAGAAGCAAAAAAAAAGAACAAAACACAGACTTGTTTACACACCACCCACCGCTGGATCCAGCTGAGACCCACTGTTATAGACAGCATCTCTGTCAAATGTTTCCCTTGAGTTTAGCATACGTGAAAAAAACAGAAGATGTGAGGAGTTTTAAGTTATTTTAGGTTACAGTAGCGCTGGACTCAGAAAAGACAAATAAAGTCTAATTGATCATTTTTTTTATTTTCCTTAAATGGCTAACAGAAAGTTACAACTTCACCCAAGAAAAAAATACCACTGTATTGAAACTCAGTATAAATATAGTATATATTTCACAATGATATATGTTGTGTATTAATACTTAGGCAAATATGCACATGTGTTTTGCTATGTAAACAGTTTTGTGCTCGTGATGTGTTGTGTGATCAAGTCAGGTGGTTTGAAATATAGAGATCTTTACTTGTTTTGCACCTCGCTGGTAGCCATTTTTTCAGAGTGAAAATAAATAACTTATAAATAAATAACAAATAAATTAAGTCGTATACCATGTGTATGGGATGAGCCAAGCCTCCACAGCTTTACACCAGTAAAAGAAATATTATAAAAGTGAGACCGTTGGACCTAAACAGTTTCCTATGTACATTTTCAGAAATTGTGGAATGCATTTGTTTTTCATTCTGTATAAAGGATTCCAAGTTCTTTGGGGATTTTCAGCTTGTGGATAGGTAAGCATTTGTCATGGAGCGAAGTGAGTCTGCTGCTGTTTTTTTGTTTTTTTTGCTGCAGCAGCTGATTAACACTAACTTCATCTTCAGAGAAGGAGCTAATCAGTGCAATCAGACAACTCTCATTCTCACTGTCAGTGAGGATCCCAGAAGTCAGTCAACCACTATTCCCATTCAGCTCAGGAGGTGAAGTTGATGACTTTGCTCACTTAAGCACTGACTGTAAAGAGGGGATGCTCAATCATGCACACCCAGGACTAATAATATTCATTTTTAAAGTTGGCATTTTCAAAGGAATCTAATTAAAGCTGTATGAATGTGAAGCTTTGTTGTTGAGCTTCAGTGGGACTATGTGTGAAAGAATGGCTTTTCCATGGTGTGATGTTTATATGAAAAACACATTGTTCTTTTCATCAAAATATCTACATAAAGAGCATATGAACAAAACAGTTTTTGCTCATTTTTTAAATTCTTGAAACAACAATATGTACATTTTCCAACTTAAAATATTAGTTTCAAAGGTTGATTTTATAGCACAATAACTTTTAACATAGAGAATGGTGTGTCGCCAATGTCCACAGCGTGGCCCAAGGTAATCTTGCCAAAAGTGCATGCGCTTTTATGGCACTAGTACTATGTCTGTGCTATGACACACTTATTTGAGTGAGGGCATGTGATCAAGGTGCCTTTGCTTAGTACACTATTTTTATTAGTCATGGTTATCAGGTTTACCTTCATTAAAGGGATACTTCACCCATTTGCATGAAGCTTTGTATCATTAGAAACATGGTAATAGTGTTGAATGGTCATGAATTCAATTATCCCTTTAACTTCAGTGATCCTGTTGGTACAGATTGAATTGGTTTATGACCTCCACTAAGGCCCTGTTTACACAGAGACGCTGTGACAGTAAAACAAAACAGTTGAGTATCGGATTGGCCTTTCATTCACACAACAATCCCTTCCCTGTGTCTGTGTTTCAGTTGAACGAAACGGAGCGAACTCTCTGGCTGCGATGACCTCACCACAACTCCCCCCATACATTTGGACATGCGCAGTAGTCGAGAACAAACATTAACAACAATGGCGGCGGATTCGCTTGTGCTATGTGCTTCAGCAGCTATTCGCGTTGTATAAACAGAACCTTGATATGATGCATCGTGTATGCCGCCGCCGAAAGAGCATCGAATACTTGCGGCAAATTGTTCAACCTTTACCAAAGCACAGGGCGACCATATGCAGCATTTGGGTAAGAACTACGTCGTTTTCACTCAGGCAAGACTGCCGTGTAGACGGTCTGTGCTTCGAATCCGGAGTGGAGTCGTTTTGATGCGTTTCTGTCACAGCGTCTCCGTGAAAACAGGGCCAAAGATTCCCCCACTTCCTGAATTAGCTATTACACCTAACTTAAAAATAATATCAAGACTACCTGGAGAGTGCTTAATGGCATGATTAGAAACCGAAAGAAAAAACGATTTTCAAAATCTATTTGTAATGAATGACAACTCAGTTGTTGAAAACATGTAGGGCATTGTTAATAAGTTCAATAATTGATTCGTGAATAATAGGCTACAGTTTGACTAACAAAATTAACCTTCCAGATTACTGAACTCAAAAAAGTTACTATTGCTGTTTACACCTTATTTAAAGGACATCTGTAGAGTTTCCAATATGTTAAAATGTGTACATTTGTGGATGATACCAATGTATTTTTCTCTCTGGGGAGGATGTAGGGTAATTACAAAAAAAAAAAAGGAAAAACAGAACTGAGGACGTTCAAAAACTGGTGTGATAAAAAACAACTTGTCAGTAAATGAAGAAAAAACAACATATCTGATGTTCGCGGTGATGGTAGGTTTGAATTTCAAATAAACTTGAAACTAAATGGAATTGAAATTGTTTATGAAACAACATTTTCTAGGAGTGATCAACGATCAAAAATTTTGTTGGAGACCGCACATTGAGTACTTCAAATGAAAAGTATCTAAATCTATTGGCATTCTTTACAAAATAAAACACCTATTAAATAAGAATGCCTACAAATATTTTATTACTCCCTTATCATGCCATATATGAGTTACTATGCTGAGGTCTGGGAAAATGGTTACAAAGGAAATATTGATCTTTTTATTATAAACTCCAGAAAAGAGCTGTAAGAGTTATAAACAAAGCTGGCTACTATTATTCAACTTATCTATCATTCATAAGCTCTTCCACCCTTAAATTTGTCGATGTTGCATATTTAAAAACATAGAAATACTTTATCAAACTAAAAATAAACGTCTTATTGTTGGTATTTAAAACATTTTTTAAATTAAAAAAATGGAAGAGGAAGCCGTAGGGGTCGGGTGCATTGTGGATCGGGCGGCAGTCGACAGCGGGGGCCTTGGCGACCCGATCCCCGGACACAGCTTCTTGCTTTTGGTCCCCATGTATTGAGGCTACAGTCCTCGCGCGGGCGGCCCAGGTTCACGTCCGACCTGTGGCTCCTTTCCCACATGTCTTCCCCCACTCTCTCTCCCTAGCTTCCGACCCTATCCACTGTCCTCCCTCTATAATAAAGGCTAAAAATGCCCAAAATAAATCTTAAAAAAAACCCAAAGAAACTTATACACCACCTGGTGGTGAGTTGGATGCGCTGGCAGGGGAGGAACGTCGCCTCAAAAGGGGAAAGCAGTGCTTCACCAACACTGTTTACAGTAGAGGTGGGGAGCTGCTGACCTCAACTAGGGATGTAGTTGGGCGGTGGAAGTGATACTTCAAGGATCTCCTCGATCCCACCATCACGTCTTCCACTGAGGGAGCAGAGGTTGAGTTCTCAGAGGTAGACTCGTCCATCAACCAAGCCAAAGTCACTGAGGTGCTTGGCAAGCTCCTTGGTGGCAAGGCACTGGGGGTGGATGAGATTCGGTCTGAGTACCTTAAGTTTCTGGATGTGCAGGGGCTGTCATGGTTGACACGTCTCTGTAACATCACATGGAGGTCAGGGACAGTGCCTCTGGACTGGCAGATCGAGGTGTGGTCCATCTTTTCAAGAGAGGGGATTGGAGGGTGTGTTCCAACTATCAGGGAATCACACTCCTCAGCCTCCCTGTGAAAGTCTATTTCAGGGTACTGGAGAGGAGGATCCGGTCATTAGTCGTACCTCGGATTCAAGAGGAACAATGGGGTTTTCGTCTCGGCTGCGGAACACTGGACCAGCTCTACACTCTCCAGTGGGTGATCAAGGGTTTATGGGAGTTCACCCAACCAGTCCACGTGTGCTTTGTGGATCTGGAGAAGGTGTTTGTTTCCCCCGTGGCGTTCTGTGGGGGGTGCTGAGAGTATGGAGTCCGGGGCCCTTTGCTAAGGGCGGTCCAGTCCCTGTATGACCAGAGCAGGAGTCTGGTTCGCATTACCGGCAGTAAGTTGGACCTGTTCCCGGTGCGCTTTGGTGTCCGGCAGGGCTGCCCTTTGTCACTGGTCGTGTTCACAACTTTTATGGACAGAATTTCTAGGTGCAGCCAGAGGTCGGACAGGGGCCGTTTGAGGGGCCACAGGATCTTGTCTCTTCTTTTTGCAGATGATGAGGTCTTGTTGGCTCCATCGAACTGAAGGATAAAAGTTGGTATTGAAGGATAAAAGTTGCTATTTCATCCTTTTCCTAAATGTTGTTAATATAAATCTGACTCCTCTAAATAATTACCTCAAATCTCTGCGCATTCTTTTGATGGGATGAGAGGAATGACTGAAGACGTCTCTTTCAGGTTAACAGAGTTTATTAACCCGATGAATCAAGAATAGAAGTTACAGAGTCTCTGGGTTCAACACTACGCGTCCCTGACAACAGACAGATGCTGGATCAGTTCACGAAGTCTGAGCCCCGACTATCTTTCCCTGAACCCTTTTATACATTAGACAGAGAATATCTAACCAAATAATGCATTCAAGAATGTGCGGTTTCCTTCCTGCGATTGGGTCAACTTCCAAATTATGCGTCTTCGGATGAGTGGTTCCCCATCTCTCATTGGTGCATCTACTCCCGAATCCTTTCACCATCTGTAGGGGAAGACACTTCCTACCTGTTTCTTATCACAACCTGACATCTAGTCTAGTAACTAATTCTTTTTAAGGAGAAGACAATTTAGGTGATTAAGAATCCAGACTCACTCAACCTATATAAAAGTGGGTGAGTGATTAACTGTTCAGGGCCTTAAACTAAACCTATGTTTCAGTTGGTGAGTGATTCAGTTTAAAGGGCCCAAAACACATGTTGGAATGTGCATTCCCTTCTGCAAGCCCTCTTCACACAAACACCTTACTGAAAAGTCAGACAATTTTATTAACACACACAAACCTGGAATAAAACATGATAAAATAACTGGTATAATATAAATGTAAGCGAACATCATTCAAACTGTAAATATCAAACCTTTCCTTTGGACCGGGTGATGAAACTTTATTGCAGTAAACACATTGAATATAAGCAGAAAAAGGCCTAATATTCTATCAGAACCTGGAACTCCAGCACGCACTGGGACGGTTCGCTGCCGAGTGTGAGGCAACTGTAATGAGGATCAGCACCTCTAAATCTGAGGCCATGGTTCTCAACCGGAGGTGGAGGAGTTAAAGTATCTTGGGGTCTTGTTCACAAGTGGGGAGAAGATGGAGCGTGAGATCGACAGACGGATCGGTGTGGCGTCTGCAGCCATGCAGTCGCTGTATCAGTCTGTGGTGGTGAAGAAAGCCAAACCGAAAGGCGAAGCTCTTGATTTACCGGTCGATCTTCGTCATGAGCTTTGGGTCATGACCGAAAGAATGAGATCCCGGATACAAGCGGCCGAAATGGGCTTTCTCCATAGGATGGCTGACTCTTAGAGATAGCGTAAGGAGCTCGGTCAACAGGGAGGCGCTCGGAGTAGAGCCGCTACTCCTGCATATTAAGAGGAGTCAGTTGAGGTCGTTCGGGCATCTGGACATGCAGGAGAGTCTATGGGTGCATCCCAAGTGTCTTATTTGCAGTCTCCTCGGTCCTCGGTCCTCGGCCGAACCGGAAGTAGTTCCAAAGCCGCCATGTTGAGGATCGTCCCAAAGCTCTTATAGCGAACGGAGGAGAGAGGATCGAGGAGCGAGGAGGCTGATCTGAGGAGCGATGACCGAGGAGACACGAGAGCTGACTTTCCGGAAGAGACGTTCCTGAACGGTATAAAAACTCTGCCCCCGCATCTGGTGGGAAATATGAACAAGATGGCGGGAGACGCGTTGTTTAAGTGTAAGTAGCGTTTCTTCCTAACATTCACCCATT
This sequence comes from Symphodus melops, assembly GCF_947650265.1. Lineage (NCBI taxonomy): Eukaryota > Metazoa > Chordata > Actinopteri > Labriformes > Labridae > Symphodus > Symphodus melops. Next base: position 11,835,773 of record NC_136695.1, on the reverse strand, counting down.
TCATGTGTCCACTAAAAGAAAAATATATAATATATAATGCAAGAGGATGGACATTGAAATCAATTGAATTTGCTATCCTTGCTCATTTAAATAACTTTTAATTCACACAAATGTTTATGGAATCATATAATTAGGTAACATTGTTGAAATACTATTTAATCAGTCAACTATATGATGGTCATTCCTTTAGGTGTAACTGAAAATAATATTGGTGTGTAAGACGTGTCATGACAGCCGAGCTGTATTTGAATAAGAGCCAAATGTTTGTTGTCAGCTCCAAAGTCATGATGGGTTACTGAGGCTGAAAATTAATCGCTGGGACATCTGCATGTAAGCCGTGTACCCAAATAGAAAGGAATATGTAGGCTGTACCTGCTAACAGAACATAAGCAAGACTGTTCACATGAGAAGTTTGACAGCCATGTACCAATGTCAAAATAATCCACAGTATGTATCCCCATTTCCCCCATCGAACATTTAATAGACTACAGAAACATCCCCACCAAACAATAACATGGTTTGATTTTATGTAAGCTCACCAGTGTGTAAAGTAATCAAGCTGATTGACCTCTAGCTATGCTGAGCTCCACACTTGTGTGTTGGAAACGGGGATGATGTAAATATGGGAACAGTAAACACGGGGCAAAGACAGCATGAGTGCTGAAGTCAAAATTGAAGCATCACCCTATACAACATAGGCCTTTCATGCAATAATTTACAGGTCACGAGTGTGACACTAAAGCGTTTCATAGTGGGCATTGGTGCCAAATGATGTGAAAAATAAATTGTATGTGTGATTTAACAGGGACCGACGAAATCACGGCTGAATTGATCAAGACCCGTAAAGAGAACGACCGTCTCTTTACGGGCAAACGCCACACTGCAAAGAAGGCGTGGGGGTGAGTTGAACTTCACGTCAGTTGAGTCATGTGAAAATGCTGACCAAAGTAACATAATGCTCAGTGATCAAGCCTGCGTCATGCTATCACAATTGTAACTAATTCATACCCTATCACTAAGACCACTTATATTGTGGCTGACAAAACAAGAAGTGATGAGGCTGACACAATTTCTCTTCTCCACAGGGAAATCATCACTTTGCTTGGCCTGGCGGGACAGGTCTCAGTCTCCCAGGTCAGCAAAAAGTGGGACAATTTAAAAAGGAAATATAAGGTGAGATATATATTCTGTATGTTTTCAATGCGCATCCTTAGACATCAGTGCAGGTAGTTGTTTCATGAAATGCATCATGTTAGGGTATCTTATTTTCCTTTTGTCTGCATCCTGTTCATAAAGCCCTCCTCTAATGTCTTGCAGGAGCTGAAATGTCCACCTACGGGCACCGGGACAGACAGAGGGGAGGCCACAGCAGCAAGCTGGCCGTGGTTTGCCCTCATGCACGATGCCATCGGAGGGCGGACCTCAATCGAGCCGCCCGTCCTGATGGAGTCGTGTGTGGGGGGAAGCCACGAGCCTGAAGCTGCTGTGGCCTCTGCAGGTGGCTCATCATCTAATAGATCTGCAGCTTGTAGCCAGGCTTGTGAGGAGGAGGAGGATGAACAGCCTGGCACAAGTTGCAGATCCCCCACACCGTTGGATGCCATCTTGGTAAAGCATTATCTCACACTTATATAGGTGTGGTGCCTCAATATCCTAATTAACTCACTGAGCTGACAGGACTCAGCTGGCATGGTTGGATTGAACAGCAGACACATGATTGATAGGTATCTAGGAAAAGTCTTTATTGTCATTGAGTTATCAAGAGTTGCCAAAAGGTGTTTAGCAACTGTTTTGAGTGGCAGCACATGAGGACAGGAAGAATGATGTGATTCATATGAATGAATTTTAAGTAGTAATGCAGATGGCTCAGAGCGTGACAACGTGTGACACAATAATTCATTCAGTTATGATCGTGTACACACTGCACGAAGAGGCTAAATACATGGAGGCAATAGAGTTCGAGTGGGTGATACTATTGGAAGTACTGTGAATAGATTGTAGTGTAAACACACACACACACGCACACGCACGCACACGCACGCACGCACACCCAAACACTGCTGTCTTCATAACAACTCCTACGTGGAATGGAAATGAGAAGGCAAAAAAATAAATCTTTCAATATTTAGTTGGTAGCCTATTGTAGTTATTCATAAATAAACGCATCTTAACCTGGTCTTCTGGTTGAAACAAATATTTTCACAACTTCAGTTTTTATTTTATTTCTTCACCCAAACACACTTGAGTTGCTTGGAGAATCACCAATAAATGTCATCACCCAATGCGCAGCGGCATCTCACGCTCATAATTGTGGAGTTGTGGCAGCTGATCCAGCTGATGTCATCACAAATGGACGTCGCTTCACGTGACGCTGTCGAGGAAAGGACGTCTCATGTGTCTTAAAGCTGATTTCCTCGGCTTCGTTTCCTCCGTGCATCTCTGGTGGGCGGGACTAAGACGCAAGTGGAGGAGACAACTCGGAGGACACTCGGTGCAAATAAGGGACTTGAGATTGAGCCTATGTCTCTTGGCTGGTTTGGGATTGCCTCGGGGTCCCACCAGAAGAGCTGGAGGAAGTGTCTGGGGCGAGGGAAGTCTGGGTGTCTCTGCTTAGACTGCTGCCCCCGCGACCCAGCCCCGGATAAGCGGCAGAAAATGGATGGATGGATGGATGGAACGTACTTGTAATTTAAAAGGGTCATGTATCTTTGTAACATGCAAAGCGAGAATCAACTTGAAATACAGATGTGTTTCAGTTTGGGGAGTCAGATCAGCCTTAGTGATGAGCTGAAAGTGTGTGGGAAGTTTAAAACAATTTAAACAATTTTAATTAAGGATTACAACTTAAATTAATGAAGTATTAAGAAACACTTTAAAGTTGCTTTTGTTTTGTTGGATTGATTATGTTCTGAGATTTGTAATGGATTTTACAAGATAGGCAGAAAAAAGCCTTCAATAAGCCTGTTCCTTATTTGGTCATTGATTGTTGGAATTTGATTGTGTGAAATGGATCAGGAAAAAAAAAATATATAAAAAAATATCTATTCTCGACTATGTTATCTATCCTTGCCTGAAATGAAAAAACCGTGAAAGAGGTTCACTAAAGGACCTGATCTCTGGATGGTATTCTGAAAGGCTTTTACTTAGTGCATTTTATTAGTGCTTTCAGTCGATTAAAAAAAAATCTAATTAATTACAGGATTTTTAATTAATCTAATTAATCTCATTTTAATGATCTGCTTAAGGTCCCCAAATAAAGAATTCAAATTTCATAACATTACAAAATTGTCGTGCACAACTAATAAAATGAATGCACTAAGAAGAGAATATTTGAAATCCACATGATTATTAGTGATTGAATAAAACTTTTTTTATTGAAAAGAAGTTCTTTTCATAATATGACATTTCAATTCATATGCCCTTTAATCTTATAACGATGACTTTTTTTTAATAAAAATGTTCAAATCTTGTGAATTCTATGTTTTTAATGCATAATCACGATTCACTATCTCACAGCCTAATTCTGATGATTCTTTATGATATAAAACGTTTTTTGTTGTTTTTTTGTTTTTTTTAAATTAATCAACGATGCCTTGTCTCGTTTCTTTCCTGAAATCTTTCATCTGGGAAATGTAGAACCTTGGTCTTTGCAAACGCACAGTGACCCGGTTCCCTGGTTTGAGTTTTGGTCCTGGCTGCTGTCCGTCGTCTTGCGCGCTTGTCTCTGCTCTCTTGACTTCATAAATTAACCGAGCTCCGTCCTCCTGCTGTTTGGTTTGGCTAGCAAGGCATGTTTGAAATGACATGCAACTGACAAGTACGGGTCCTTCAATGGGCCAAGTTTGAAATGTGCATTTCTTACAATCTATTGTTTCTGGGTAAAATTGACATTGAATTTTTTATTAAAGTGTGCTATAATTAACCCCCGAAAGGAATAAGAACTAGGACCGTGACGTCGCCCGGCATGGCGGAGCCGGGGCCCCACCCTGGAGCCAGGCCTGGGGTTGGGGCCCGCAGGAGAGCGCCTGGTGGCCGGGCTCTTGCCCGTGGGGCCCGGCCGGGCTCAGCCCGAAAGGATGACGCGGGCCCGTCCTCCTGTGGACCCACCACCCACAGAGGAAGCCGTAGGGGTCGGGTGCAATGTGGATCGGGCGGCAGTCGACGGCGGGGGCCTCGGCGACCCGATCCCCGGACGCAGCTTCTGGCGTTCGGGACATGGAACGTCACCTCACTGGGGGGGAAGGAGCCTGAGCTTGTGCGGGAGGTTGAGAGGTACCGGCTAGATATAGTCGGGCTCACCTCCACGCACTGCTTGGGCTCTGGAACCCAGCTCCTCGAGAGGGGCTGGACTCTCTACTTCTCTGGAGTTGCCCGCGGTGAGAGGCGGCGGGCTGGTGTGGGCTTGCTCATAGCCCCACAGCTCAGCCGCCAGGTTCACCCCGGTGAACGAGAGGGTCGTGTCCCTGCGCCTTCGGGTAGGGGACAGGGCTCTCACTGTCGTCTCGGCCTATGGCCCGAACGGCAGTGTGGAGTACCCGGCCTTCTTGGAGTCCCTGGGAGGGGTGCTGGACAGTGCTCCGACTGGGGACTCCATTGTTCTACTGGGGGACTTCAATGCTCACGTGGGCAACGACAGTGAGATCTGGAGTGGGGTGATTGGGATGAACGGCCTCCCTGATCTGAACCAGAGCGGTGTTCTGTTATTGGACTTCTGTGCTAGCCACAGTTTGTCCATAACGAACACCATGTTCGAGCACAGGGATGTTCATAAGTGCACGTGGCACCAAGACTCCCTAGGCCGGAGGTCGATGATAGACTTTGTGGTCGTGTCATCTGACCTTCGGCCGTGTGTCTCGGACACTCGGGTGAAGAGAGGGGCTGAGCTGTCAACTGATCACCACCTGGTGGTGAGTTGGATGCGCTGGCAGGGGAGGAAGCCGGTCAGACTCGGCAGGCCCAAACGTGTAGTGAGGGTCTGCTGGGAACGTCTGGCTGAACCCTCTGTTAGCGAGGTCTTCAACTCCCACCTCCGGACGAGCTTTTCGCAGATCCCAGGGGAGGCTGGGTGCATTGAGTCCGAGTGGACCATGTTCTCCACCTCCATTGTCAAAGCAGCTGCTCGGAGCTGTGGTCGCAGGGTCTCTGGTGCCTGTCGTGGCGGCAATCCCCGAACCCGGTGGTGGACACCGGAAGTAAGGGAGGCCGTCAAGCTGAAGAAGGAGTCCTATCGGGCGCTGCTAGCGCATAGGACTCCTGAGGCAGCTGACGGGTACCGGCATCCCAGGCGTTCCGCAGCCCGGGCGGTCGTGGAGGCAAAAACTCGGGCCTGGGAGGAGTTCGGGGAGGCCATGGAGGAGGACTTTCGGTCGGCCTCGAGGAAATTCTGGCAAACCGTCCGTCGCCTCAGGAGGGGGAAGCAGTGCTTCACCAACACTGTTTACAGTGGAGGAGGGGAGCTGCTGACCTCACTGGGGATGTCGTCGGACGGTGGAAGGAATACTTCGAGGATCTCCTCAATCCCACCGTCACGTCTCCCACCGAGGGAGCAGAGGCTGAGTTCTCAGAGGTAGACTCGTCTATCACCCAAGCCGAAGTCACCGAGGTAGTTGGCAAGCTCCTTGGTGGCAAGGCTCCGGGGGTGGATGAGATTCGCCCTGAGTATCTTAAGTCGCTGGATGTGCAGGGGCTGTCATGGTTGACACGCCTCTGTAACGTCGCGTGGAGGTCGGGGACAGTGCCTCTGGACTTGCAGACCGGGGTGGTGGTCCCTCTTTTCAAGAAGGGGGACCGGAGGGTGTGTTCCAACTACCGGGGAATCACACTCCTCAGCCTCCCTGGTAAAGTCTATTCCAGGGTTCTGGAGAGGAGGGTCCGGCTGATTGTCGAACCTCGGATCCAAGAGGAACAATGCGGTTTTCGTCCTGGCCGTGGAACACTGGACCAGCTCTACACTCTCCAGCGGGTGCTCGAGGGTTCATGGGAGTTTGCCCAACCAGTCCACATGTGCTTTGTGGATCTGGAGAAGGCATTCGACCGTGTCCCTCGCGGCTCCCTGTGGGGGGTGCTCCGGGAGTATGGGGTTCGGGGCCCTTTGCTAAGGGCGGTCCGGTTCTTGTACAACCGGAGCAGGAGTCTGGTTCGCATTGCCGGCAGTAAGTCGGACCTGTTCCCGGTGCGCGTTGGCCTCCGGCAGGGCTGCCCTTTGTCACCGGTTCTGTTCATTACTTTTATGGACAGAATTTCTAGGCGCAGCCAGGGGCCGGAGGGGGTCCGGTTCGGGGACCACAGGATCTCGTCTCTGCTTTTTGCAGATGATGTGGTCTTGTTGGCTCCATCGAACCCGGACCTCCAGCGTGCACTGGGGCGGTTCGCTAACGAGTGTGAGGCGGCTGGGATGAGGATCAGCACCTCTAAATCTGAGGCCATGGTTCTCGACCGGAAAAAGGTGGTTTGCCCTCTTCGGGTCGGTGGGGAGTCCTTGCCCCAGGTGGAGGAGTTTAAGTATCTCGGGGTCTTGTTCACGAGTGGGGGGAAGATGGAGCGCAAGATCGACAGACGGATCGGTGCGGCGTCTGCAGTCATGCGGTCGCTGTATCGGTCCGTCGTGGTGAAGAAGGAGCTAAGCCGAAAGGCGAAGCTCTCGATTTACCGGTCGATCTTCGTTCCTACCCTCACCTATGGTCATGAGCTTTGGGTCATGACCGAAAGAACGAGATCTCGGATACAAGCGGCCGAAATGGGCTTCCTCCGTAGGGTGGCTGGGCGCACCCTTAGAGATAGGGTGAGGAGCTCGGTCACCAGGGAGGAGCTCGGAGTAGAGCCGTTACTCCTCCACATCGAGAGGAGTCAGTTGAGGTGGTTCGGGCATCTGGTCCGGATGCCCCCTGGACGCCTCCCTAGGGAGGTGTTCCGGGCATGTCCCTCCGGGAGGAGGCCTCGGGGTAGACCCAGGACACGCTGGAGAGACTATGTCTCTCGGCTGGCTTGGGAACGCCTTGGGGTCCCACCGGAAGAGCTGGAGGAGGTGTCTGGGGTGAGGGAAGTCTGGGTGTCTCTGCTTAGACTGCTGCCCCCGCGACCCGACCCCGGATAAGCGGTAGAAAATGGATGGATGGATGGATGGATAATTAACCCCCCCAACCCCCTATTGTGGTGTAATAGGGGGTTGGGGGTTAGATAGATAGTATCTATCTATCTATCTATCTATCTATCTATCTATCTATCTATCTATCTATCTATCTATCTATCTATCTATCTATCTATCTATCTATCTATCTATCTATCTATCTATCTATCTATCTATCTATCTATCTATCTATCTATCGATCGTTGGGTCCAGCCAGGATGACAAAGTTCAGGCTGTGTACGTTTGGAGAACCAGGACAAAAGACTCTTTATCCCAGCATGCCTTGCAGGTACTCCCAGAACACTTTGCCACACCTAACACATAGGTGTGAAGTTTGGGAGGGATAAAACCGGTTGCTCCCATTGTTTCGTCTCTTTCATACGTCGTCTGGCGACGTCCGAGGATATCAACTCTGTTCCTGTTTCACAGCACGACTCTCTTTGTTTGAAAGTTTTGGCGCGCACCTCATCCAAGGCCTTGAAGCATACCGACATTCTGAATTCCGAGCTTAGATCATCCATTTGAACGCATCTCTAAGAAGAGCGTCTTATTTCTCCCGTATTAAAACGGTATTGAGAGAGATTGTAAGGATTACGTCTCGTTCCGTCCTTTAAAGAAAGGACATCCACGGAGATCACCTCGCTCAACGGAGGACACTACGGCTCTGCTCAACCCCCTTGGACGCGCCACCATCACCATACAACTGCAGGGAGACGGCGAAAGACCGTTCCGAGGACCCATTTTCTTCCTTTCATCAACCGCGGACAAAGCGGTTACAAGTGAGGCTTAGCTAGGTCTGGGCAGTTAGATATAGAGAGTGTGTTTAATAACTGAGTTATCATTGTGAAACTGTGATAATATTTGCTTGGTGTTTGACCACTGCGTCTTGGGTTTTATGAGAGTAAAACCTCTTTTGTTTTCTTTATTTGGGTCGCTGCGTCCCGTGTGTTTCTCTGTGAACTCTCGCGTCATAACCGGGTAATAGACTCATTATCAGAAAGACTAGTGTGAACGCCGTCTGATACAAATCCGGCCACTGGCTTCTGGTAAGTGAAGTTAACTATGCTCTGAGTTGTGCGTGAGTTCCAGGCTGAGATTGAGCTTTCGAGGTGCGCTCTTTTCTCTCTCGCTCTCTCCCTTTAGGCACACACGCACCTTTCGGCAGACGCACACACATAGAGATCTGTGGTTTTCCAGACGCTGCAGAAATCAGGTAGAGACAGAGTTTGACTCCGTCTCTAGACAATAGACCAGGTTAGGAGACCTGTGTTCTGTGTCCGCCATCGCGTGGTCGCGCTGCCATTTTGAGAGAGAGAGAGAGAGAGAGATATATCTCTCTCTCTCTCTCTCTCTCTCACAGAAACACACACGCACACACACACACGTGCCACGCTTGTTTGTTTTTGTTTGTTACCTGTAGTTTAGTTTATAATAGTTGTTTGTTTGATTGAGTTTCATTGATTAACTTGATGTTTCTTTGTTAAATAAATTCTGCTATAATTTAAAGAGCAGTTGTTTGTGATTACTGTGTATTTGCATTGTGACTTAGGCTGGGTGAAAGGGCTTTGTGTTCAGATTTCACACCTTCAATTAAATACAGATTATTAATTATTGATGATATTGGTATTTAATTAACTAATTTGAGACTGAGACTAATTTGCCGCCGTGGAAGGTCCCGACTCTATCTATCTATCTATCTATCTATCTATCTATCTATCTATCTATCTATCTATCTATCTATCTCCCAACCCCCTATTGTGGTGTAATTCTGTTTCATTTGTCATATGAGGTTGTGGGTTTTCAGCTTTGCATCTGCAGCTTGTTTTCTTGAAAGGCATTTTCAATGTAATTTCATTGTCAATGTACATGGATGAAAAGTATTTAATGGAAAACATTATCCCCAAGGCCACCAGGAAGACAAAGACTTCAAACCCACACAGCAGCCACACAACAAAACAACCTACAGAGACTACTGACAGGCAATGTTTATTTGTTCTAATGCCTCTGCACTGGCACCCACCACCCACACACATGCCTCTTGGAATGAGCCTATTTTCCATCTTCTTCGAGCTATTAAGGTCTTTATTAAGATATCATTGCTAACGTGTCCCCCTATCATTAGGCTAAAATAATGTTCCCAATTTACTGTAGTCGCCCCATTACCAGCCCCAATAACTTCACATCCCAGTGAAGAAGCTCCTGAGCTAGTTTGAGATGTCAAAATCAGAAATCCAATACAGTTCGCAAAGCAGTAAGCTAAAAACTGTAAGGCTAACTGAGCTTACACCTTACAGCTACAGCTCTTTACACACTGACTGGTTCTTGCTGCAAATGTATTATTGTCTTATTTTCCCATATTGAATTTTATAACTGTAACCTCACCCCCTGTTTCAAAACACATAACTAAACAACACCAAATCATAACAAAACATTTGTAGATAATAAATAATCATGTTAACAAATATTAGATAGTGGGTTTGTACTCATTAGTGACTGTACTTTAGTTTCTGCACAGCAGTCAGTGTGGCAGGGTGCTAAAAAACTGATAATAAATAAATTCCACATCCCCATCTCTCCAGTCAATAAATAAGCTGTTTCATGTAGCATCCCCTGCAGGACAGAAGCAGCTCCAAAATGACGTATTCCAACTGTTCAAATGAACCAACTATGGGGTCAACTGTATTGAGATCTAGAACCGGGTCCCTAATAGGACACCACCTCCAGAAATCTGAAGTGTTTTGTTTTTCATTTATCACACAGGAAAGATTAGAAGTAACTATAAATGTTACAGTTAAATGGATCACATTCAGGTAAAATTAGTTACAGCAGGTTTCTGTTCTGACCACATCACACAAATGAGACAACCAACAATCAGACTTAACAGCGACACAGACAACCAAAGGTGCAGGGGAATGAAATGAACACATCAGTTGTCCAGACGTCTACAAGTCTGCTTGAAATGTATAACAGAGGTTATTGTCCCGATACAATATAGGACATATAGGAGTATACGTATGAAAGAACAACCTATGAACATAGCCAAGACAGGTAATAAAGCTTACGAGATTGATCTAGTGATGTGTCCATGACTCATGTTGGATCTTGTTGATATGGAGTTCGTCACGTGGACTTCAGACTAATTATCACTCACTTACAGGGTTTTTTTAAACAACTGTTCATTAAGATGACAGCACATACAGCAGCTGACAGGGAGGGCCAAGTGTCACCATGTAGCAGCTGATTTGGGGTGAAAAGAACCTAATTCGCACGGGTATCGTGTGTGTAGAAGAGGGCCCCAGCACCCAAAACAAATGAAGTCACAGCGAAGAGCGTGTCTGTGATTCCACCTTTCACATCTCAAGGTCAGTACATACATTAATTCAGAGTTATCAATCATGATTGCAGTTTTAAAAAATGCTTGATCCTAACTTTTTCTTTGAATACTAAAAGCTAAGCCCTTTCTGGCTTTAGTGTTATAAATGAACAGTGATGCTACTGACAGCAGTTATGTGAGATCGGAGATGGTTTCAAGCGAGAACACTATAATTTATTTTTATTATCCCTTTAATGTTATTATTTAACTGGAATTAAATGACCCAGGAGGACAGAGAACGGACACTTTTACAGGTCAGGGTTAGATTTTGGAACCAGAAACACCTCAGGTTTGACTTCTGACTTTTGTAGTTACAAATTAGCTAAGTTTTATTGAGTTATTCCACCACAGTCCATTTTTCACTGATGATAAATTCAATTCGACAAACCCCTAGATATAAACAAATGGACAGACATCAAACTGTTCACCCTTTGGATGTATTTTGTTTGTACTGTGTTGCAAAACAACATATATGGTCCATCCTGAACACCATTGACCAACATTTTCTCATGTTTAATTTCATGATATTTGTCTGTTTCACTTCAAATCTAGTCCCTATCAAGACCTTTGATGGGGTAGTGACCAGCCTAGGTTATGCAATGCAGTGGACTATTATGATTGTATTGCTTGCCGTTGGCCCACAAGAGAAAGAAGCCATTGAGAGAGCCACAGCCGGTCTGAAAGCATAACAACCAACATGGCGGCTATCAGCCGTAAGAAGCAGTGAGTTCCTTTCAACCTGTCTTTTAAACATCCGTATAACCAGGAAATTCACCGGAATTGGTTAATATTTACAGACAAAGACGTGGAGCTGCCCAGTCTGAGGAGCCATTACCAGATATGTGATTCCGGTTTTCAATGTCTCATGGCGTAGAGTGAAGCGACACATAAACAGAGGGCCGATGTCGGACTGTCTGTTTATTCACTTGAGTGAGCAGAGATGCTCCTCAGGTAAGACATGGATACACCGGTCATCACTTTATTACCGTTATAGCTCGGCTGAACAACTGAACTAAAAGACGCTATACCTTGTTTTGTTTGTTGCCGAAATCCCTTCACAACCAGGCAAAGTGCCACAGAAGCACGTCAAACAAGGCGGCAGAATCTCTGATGATGAGGTTGAGGAAATTAAAAAATCACTGGACTTAGTGCCTGGTGAAATTGCAACTGTCTCCAAACAACAGAAACTGATAATTGGAACTGATGGGTGAGATCAAAGAGCTCAAACGACAACATACCGAGAAAGATAAGAGGACAGCCTTCTTAGAGTGTTGAGTGGTGGATCTCCCGCATATATGACCTGATCGTGAGCGGACTGGAGACCAGACCCCGGTCCTTCGCCCGGGCGGTGTCATCAATGAACCCATCAAGTCAGACAAGTGACGGCCTTCTTCAACAGCTAAGGCATAACCATTAACAGCTCAGACATCGAGGCATGCCACCCTGCATGCCACCCTGCATGCCACCTTGCAACAACAAACCAACTATAATAATTAGGTTCACCAACAGAAAAACCTAAAGTGCGCTACTCAGACAAGGAAGGAGGCTATAGGTAACAGATGTCTATTTAATGAACACCTAACAAGAAAAAATGCAGACATTGCCAGACGTGCATGTTTCCTAAGAAAACAAAGGAGGCCAAAGTGATGGTCATCAGAGAGTTCATCAGATGAACTGGAAAAATATCAGTGGCAAGCACAAGGCACCAAGGTAGTCTATTAAGTAGATCAATGAAAATAAAATGAGCAAGCTAGAAGAGTATTTAAATCCTGATAACAATTTCTTAGACAATATAAAAAATATTTGTTGCTTCTACACTGATGAACAATACAACAACAATCTTAAGTCAATTCATGGTATGTCGCTTATACACTTTAATAGCAGAAGTCTGTATGGCAATTTCTAGAACATCAAAGAATACTTAAATCAATTTTAAAAAATCATTCAACATCACAGCTATATCTGAAACCTGGCTCAACTCTCAGAAAGGAGCTGAATTTGAGTTAGAAGGATATGATTACAAGAATAGGAAAAATAAAAAAGGAGGGGGTATTGCTTTATATGTATGTAATCTTCAAAACAAGGTTGTGGAGAACATGTCAATCACTAGTGATGATATTATGGAATGTATCACCATAGAAATATGTATGGGGGAAAAAAAATGTGATCGTCAGCTGTGCGTACAGGGAAACAGGATCCAACATGGAATCATTCAAGAACAACATAGAGAGATTATTTGCTAAAACCAATCAGAAAAGCATGTTCTTCTGTAGTGATTTTAATATAGACCTGCAGAACAACAGTCAAAAAACAACTAATGACTTTATAGACACAATGTATAGCTTAAGTTTATATCCCCTGACTACCAAACCCAGCAGAATTCATAACTATGACAATGGAGATAAGAAAAAGAAACCGCGAATCAAATACAGAAGACTGATAACAGATAAATCCATAAATGCATTTAGAATAGAATTACAAGCTCAGGACTGGAAAAGCTTTAATAAAGAAAGATATCAACAAAGTCTTTCATGGTATATTTAAATCACTATACAACAAACACTGTCCAATAAAACAATAGAGCGCAAGACAAAAAGACACAAGCAGACCATGGATCATTGAGGGATTGTAAAACGCCTGCAAAAAAAGAATGCTCTATATAAACAATTTATAAAGTATAAAACTAAAGAGACTAAAATACAAGAACAAACGAACTAATATTATGAGGTCATGTAAGAAGGACTACTGTACTAAAATATTGGAGGATCACAAAACCAACATCAAAGACATGGAATATATTAAACAATATCATAAGGAACAGTGCAGCCAATAAAAGTTACCCTACATGTTTCATAGATGGAAATAAGTCTTTGAAGATAATGGAAGAAGTGGTGGAGGGATTTAGCTTTTTTTTTTTTTGTAAATGTTGGACCAAAATTAGCCGAAAATATCATGTAAAAAGAGCAACCACAACTACAGTGCAGAAAACGGTATTACAAGAAATCCAAGTTTGGTCTTTCTTGACGCAGTGGAAACAATGCAAATCATAGACATAGTGATGAAATCTAAGAATAAAACATCTACGGATTATAATGGTATTAATATTGTACTTTTCAAAAGAGTAATTGATATTATTGCAAACCCACTTACCTACATTTGTAACTTATCATTTACAACCAGAACATTTCCACAAACTGCTAAAGTGATTTCGTTCTCTAAAGCTGGGGATAAACAATAGTTTACCAACTACAGGCCGGTGTCACAACTCTGAAGTTAAAACACTCCGTCTCTAAAATACTAGGAAAACTGTTCTTTAAAGATTGGACAAATTCATTGAAAAGCATAATTTACTGTCAGACAGTCAACATGGTTTTAGAGCTAACAGATCAACTTTAATGGCATTAATGGATCTAGCAGAATAACGTCACTCTTTTGGACCATCCTGCGTGTTACCCTTATTTATATCTGACTGAGAACATTTGGGGATGGATGGAAGTTTACATACATTTACACACTAGCACAGGAAAACACAAGGATTAGAAATTAAAAACTAAAAACAAAAAGACTGGGATAGATGAAGATAGCACACATGGGAAACAAACAACACCAGGGATGAATGATAACTTAAACAAGAAAAAACATTTTTTAAACTCTGAAATACATAAAACTTTACCTGATCAAATCATGACACTATCTTATGAGAGTCCCTGTTGTGTGCACTTTAAAAAATAATACACTCAAATCTCTTAGTTTAAAAATCATAACTCAAACATTCCCTAGAACACAGGGACACTCAAGCTTGGAGAACAATCACTGTTCTGTTGGCACTGAACAAATAGTTCAGTGTAATAAATTCTCAATAATAATCAAAGTAATAAGTGTGGTGCGATGCACAGCGACAAATCTTTGTTACACAGAACTTGTACTTCATTCTTTTCAATTTATCACCTTTAATAAATACACTTTACAGCTTCATTTTGATTATATACATATCAACATTTTACAAATATTAGAGTCATGGTTGCAGTTTGGGTCATAAGCCAGGCCAGGCCTCCAACAGACGCTCGACCTGTGCCGAACATCAGCCGATGTTATTGTTTATTCGCCAGCGAGCTTGCTATCTCTTCTGTGCAGACTCAAAATGTAGACATATGTTTTCATATTCCAAATGTTTGCAAATATTTGGGATTTTTACGCAAAATGATGTGTAAAAAAGTATGTGTTTTTTTGTATCAAAATTAGATTCAAAAGTAAGTACATATCTTGGTCCAGGCAACATTGCATTGTCTATATTGACTTCACAGGTGACAATGGTGTCAATGGTGCGACTGATACAGGTCTGTCATGCTTGAAACAGAACATGAAAATTACGGGGATTGGAGGTTAAATAATCACTATGATTACTAATGAATGGGGTATATAGTTCACATCAATGGCTGTATTTGACACTGTAGAGGATTGAAAATGTTTCATGAAATCCTTTTGATTAAAATGGAATAAATGGATTCTGCATCCATTAAAGAGACATGAGAAAGAAAATAGGAGTTACAAGCAATCTAACTGTATGCCTTTTTATAGGTTTGAGTAATACCTCATTCAGGAGCAGAGGAAATATAACTAATCTTAAAATCACAATTTGAGGTTTGCTGGAGATTTTCATACTGATTTTACACCACAAAAGATGAGACAAAAAGCTTTGCACAGAGCAGAAAATTACTTGTCTGAAGCAGAGAATAAAATATCCCTTCTCCTTTCAGACCTTCAGTCATAAACAAGCATATCGCAAACCATGTACAGAAAAATCAGCCTCATTTCCTCTAAGCTGGCTGGGATTTAATGGACATTGATGGAGCAAGAGTCTTCCTCCAAAACTAAACTAATACAACTGAACATTTACAGCCTCTGCATTCTAAAGAATTTCAACATTTACATTTTAAATGGAGCATTTATTTTTTCTCAGGGTACGCCTCTTTCCCAGCCTCAGATGTATTTTCTATAACTTGCAAATACTGTATGTTTATTTGTCTCTACTACTAGCTATTTTGCGCTTGCAGTCATCCTGCTTTCTGTCCAAACTCTCTGTGACATAAACCAGTAGAACACGCAAAAGCCTGACTTAAACACTACCGCACTCCACATAGTTTGCACCTCTATCATTCATGCAAATATTCTTAGATCACGAGCACATTTTTTGGAGTGAACATACAATTTAGCGCTCTTATATTGGGCTCTCAGTATATCAGGTCTCCTGCTGACAACAACAAAAAACTGTACAATGAAGCAATAGCTGTGAAGTTCATAGGGAAGCCCACAATCAGCAATACATTTTTTTACAAATAAGCTGTTGGTAGTTGGACAACATAACACATGAACAGGGTTTTCTTTCTTCACATATTGCTGTATTGCTTTCAGGCAGCTATGATTACGAGTTATATGGGTAGGCTACTTCAAAGCCCTTCCAGAGTGAATTTTTCTTTTTAGAGCTCAATTTCTCACACATTCCCAGAAAAGCATTAGGGAAACAGCATGGGCCTTTGCCAACCTCATGAGCACAGGCTGACTCACTTACACACAATACAAAAAATAAAACACGAAAGACATCTGAAGCTGAATATTATGTTCCTCAAAGAACAAGGCAGTATTGCCAAATTGGCAATCTTGTCTGCATGTAATGTGGAGTTCCCCACAGTTCCCTAATGGGGCCTCTTGTATTAAACATCTTCATGCTCACACTAGCTCAAAATACAACACAGCATGTTTAAACTATGCAGATGACACACACATCTACCTTACAAGTTTGCCAGAGAACTATTGCCTCATTACAAACACTGGATAAATGCATAGAGGTCTGTCTGTCATCTGAAGAATATATACAGAGTTAAATAACTTGTGTCCCTTGTCCTGACCGGCTCGCAAATAAATGGGAGAGTGTGACGGAGCGGCTCCATCACGGAGTGTAGACGCACACACCAACACACACGCGGACACGTACACTGCCACACACACACGCGCACCAAACTTTCCCCTCTGCCAATGCTCCTTATCACGCAATTAAACATATCATCTTCCTCCTTTCCCTTCCCGTTCCATAGCGCGACCAAGGGTCTCATACATTTAAATCACCATTCAGGGCGTTGGATGCACGCTCCGTGGCGTCCCGTTCGGATGAAACAGAGGCGGTACATTTCCGCCAGGTAAATAGGTGGACGTGGCGCCCAATCACAACCACGTGATTTAGAAATATACGAATCATAAGGCCGGTGGGAGGGGTTTTTTCCTTTAAAAGGAAGGCTGTGTGGGACCTTCAGGACAGAGAAGGCAAGTTACAGAGAAGGTAACATCTCGAGGACGAATGTTTTTTTTTTGAACTACTCATGTTGGAGATTTGTGCTGTAAATATTGTTTTTGTAAATATTTTTTTTTCTATTTTTTTTTGTTTTGGATTTTTCACATTTTTTTGTAAATATTGTGCACTTGTGGAGGCCGGTGAAGAATAAATCCACCAAACACAGTCTTCGACTACGCCTGTGTGTTTTTTCAAACTTTCTTTTCGGGTGTGTAATAAGAGAACCCCGCCACATATGGTGTCAGAAGTGGGATGGCTAGTCGCAAGAAGCTTGTCCGGCCCCAAAAACAGCGCACAGGACTGCGGTCCCAGCGGCGAGAGCAGTTTGAAGAGGTAACTGCCAAGACAGACCCGGCTTGGGACACAGTGCCAACGTCCTCAGAGGAGGACAGTGAGGAGTACCGGTCCTGGAAGGCTCCAGCAGCTCCTAAAGGACCTGCAGATGCAGGGGGTGAACTGGTGGCGATGATGAGAGACTTTTTGGCAGCACAGCAAAGGAGAGAGGAGGGTCTGTTGACAGAGATCCAAGGTCTAAGGGCTTCTCTCCCAGGGGCTGAGCAGCCATGTCGACCTGTGCCCCAGACCCGACAGACGGTGGCACCACAGGGGCAGAGCAGGCCGGCCCAGGTCACTTCTCCAAATACGGCCATGGCGAGCAGTCCAAGATTTGAACTGCCCACCCCAGCACCCCGCCGAGGACAGCGAGATTCAACATCGGAGGCTCCCACTTTTCAGTCTCAGGAGGCCAGTAGTAGACCTGACCAGCCGAGGCCAGAGTGGAGGCACTACCAAGACCCCAAAATTCCACAATATCAGATGGGGGAAGACATTGAGAACTTTTTACTGAGATTTGAACGAATAGCCAAGACCTGGAAATGGCCAGAGTGTGAATGGGCCTGTCGTCTCGTGCCACTGCTAACTGGTAAGGCACTGGAGGCCTACATAGCGATGGATGAAGAGAGGGCTCACTGCTACACTGACCTGAGAGCAGCTCTGCTCTTAAAATTCGACATCTCTCCAGAGACGTACCGGCAGCAGTTCCGTTCCACCGCTGTTCCCCCTGGTGAGAACCCCACCGAGACCTACCATCGACTGAAGGGGCTCTACCGACGCTGGATCCGGCCCGAGCAGCACACCAAGGAGGAGATTGGGGAAGCCATCGTCTTGGAGCAGCTACTCCGGGTACTTCCAACGGAGGTGAGGACCTGGGTGAAGGAGCACGAACCAGTTGAGGGACTCTCAGCTGCCAGGCTTGCGCTACAGTACCTCAACGCCCGGAGAGGTGGACCAGTGTCACGTCCTACCAGTGCTACACACCGACCAGCTTTCCAACAGCAACCATCACGGCCGGCAAGGGGGGAGAGATACCAGGAACCTGCACGTGACCCCATCTCTGCCCCAAACCAGCAAGAGTTGGGTAAGGACTTTGTTTGCTTTTATTGCCAGCAGCCAGGCCACAAAGCTTCTGTGTGTCCCGTACGCAAAGCTAAGGTCACCGGCGCTTGTTACGCACCCCGGTCAGAAGTGGGCCCTGAGGCTGACATGGAGGTGAAGACGCAACACAAAACTGTTACCATCAGTGGTCAAAAGGTGACAGCCCTGTTAGACTCCGGTAGTTACATGTCCCTGGTTAAAAGTACTCTGGTGCCAGTCGGTGCGGTGGACTACCGCAGACAGGCGGACATCACGTGTATTCATGGAGACAGACATTTGTACCCAAAAACGGATGTAATTGTGATTATTGATGAACAATCTTACCTGCTGACTGTTGGGGTGGTAGAGAACCTACCTGTTGACGCCATCTTGGGTTGGGATTTACCTGTGCTAACAGACTTGTTGCAGAAGAAAGAACTGTCCGAGCAAAGTGACTCTGGGAAGGTGGGAGATATGAATGTAAATGTTTCTTGTCCGGTAATCACCAGAGCCCAAGCAAAAGCTGGTGTCCAACCGCTACCAGACCTCGACAGTAGTCTGTGTGAGGGTGGCACTAAGGGGCCGAGAAAATCACGTCGACAACGACGCTTTGAGAAGCAGCTAAGGCTCGATTCTCCAAACAAACCAAGTTTGGTGGGGGATGATATTTGGGATGTGCCTGACAATATTTCAGGATTGCAAAAGGAAGATGCTACTTTGAAGCCATTGTTCTCCAAAGTAGTGAAGGACACCAGTGGGGATTGTGTGGGGAAAGAGATGTTCATTGTTGACAATGATGTGCTTTATGGTGTGTGTAATGAAGACAAACGCCTTGTTATCCCAGCTAGTTGTAGAGCCCTTGTCATGCACCTAGCACACACACTCCCATGGGCTGGACACCTTGGCCGCCATAAAACCTACCTTCGTGTTAGTTCCCGGTTTTATTGGCCTTCTATGTACACTGACATTCAGAAATATTGCGCCACATGCCCTACATGCCAGAAAACATGCACTGCCCGCAAATCTGACCGAGCTTTTCTGCAGCCTCTTCCTGTAATCTCCACACCATTTCGCAGGATCGCCATGGACATCGTGGGCCCTCTGGTGAGAAGCAGCGGAGGTCATCAGTATATCTTAGTTATCTGCGACTATGCAACACGGTTTCCAGAGGCTTTTCCCCTGCGCACCATCACTGCTCCAGCAGTAGTGCGTGCGTTGGTCCAGCTATTCTCCAGGGTGGGGATACCAGACGAGATACTCACCGATCAGGGAACCAACTTTACCTCCAGACTCATGCAGCTCCTCTATAAGCAGTTGGGCATCAAGGCTATCAAGACCACCCCATACCACCCACAAACTGACGGTCTGGTCGAGCGGTTTAACCAAACACTGAAGAGGATGCTCCAGAAGTTTGTGGATGATACTGGAAAGGACTGGGATCGCTGGTTGCCATTCCTGCTGTTTGCCTACAGGGAGGTACCTCAAGCTTCAACAGGCTTCTCTCCATTTGAGCTCCTGTATGGTTGGGATGTACAGGGACCATTGGATCTGCTCCGTAAGGGTTGGGAAACTCCGTCAACCACTGCTGACGACAGAGGGGTGATCCAGTTTGTGCTGGAGATGAGGAATCGGCTTGTTAAGTACCAGGAGGAGGCAGAGGTCAACCTGCGAGAGGCCCAGAAGAGCCAGAAGACGTGGTACGACCAACAGGCTCGACATCGGGAGTTCCAGCCTGACCAGAAAGTCCTACTGCTTCTTCCTTCCTCCAACAGCAAGCTCCTAGCAAAATGGCAAGGCCCATACACCATCACCCGGAAAATGGGCCCAGTCACCTATGAGGTTTACCATCCGGAGAAGAAACGGCAAAAACAGACCTACCATGTAAACCTTCTCAAAGAGTGGAAGGAGCGCCAAGTGGATTCTCCAGGGATGGCTCTGCTGGCAAGAAAGGTGAATCTTGAGGAAGAAGAGGAGATGGGTCCAACGCTTCCAGTAACGTCTGTTTCTCCTGTGTTGGTACATCTGACTCCCGAACGAGCATCAGAGCTTCTGAAGGTCTTCAAGGAGACGTCTTCACTTTTCACTGCTAATCCAGGGAAAACCACAGTGGTTGAGCACGTCATTCGGCTGAAAGAGGGACAAGCCATTCGTCAACGTCCCTACAGAGTCCCGCAAAATCTGGTGACAAAACTGAAGCAGGAGGTAGAGGAAATGTTACGACTGGGAGTGATTGAGCCATCCAACTCAGAGTGGTGCAGTCCGGTGGTCATTGTTTTCAAAAAGGACGGGTCTCTCCGCATCTGCATTGACTTCAGGAAACTCAATGCAATTTCCCAGTTTGATGCCTACCCAATGCCAAGGATCGATGATCTGCTGGAACAAATTGGAGCAGCAAAGTTCATCACCACCTTGGACTTGTGTAAAGGATACTGGCAAGTGCCCCTTGAAGAGTCAAGCCGACCCTACACCGCATTCCGAACACCAGCTGGTCTCTTCCAATTCACTGTGATGCCCTTTGGTCTTCATGGAGCTCCAGCCACGTTCCAGAGACTGATGGACCGAGTCCTCCAGGATTGTGGACACTGCAGCGCTGCCTATCTAGACGACGTGGTCATCTACAGCCATACTTGGGAGGATCATATGCAACATTTGTCGTTGGTTCTTGGGAAAATCCAGCAGGCTGGGCTGACCCTCAACCCCGCAAAGTGTGAGTGGGCACAGCAAGAAACAAGGTACCTTGGTTACCTACTGGGTCGAGGGGAGGTGCGGCCGCAAGTGGATAAGGTTGAAGCTATCCAGAATTGCCCTCGACCTCGCACCAAGAAGGAGGTACGGTCTTTTCTTGGACTGGTTGGCTGGTACAGGAGGTTTGTGCCCCAGTTCGCAACAATCGCTGCACCAATCACAGCACTGACCAGAAAGGACCAGAGGAATCCGGTTACGTGGACGGATGATTGTGAGACAGCATTCAACACCCTCAAAGCCCACCTGTGCTCGTCCCCTGTCCTCAAAAGCCCCGACTTCAATCGACGATTTCTGGTACAGGTGGATGCCTCTGCAGTCGGCCTTGGAGCAGTTCTGGCTCAGGGAGATCTGGGAGAAGAGCATCCAATTCTGTATCTGAGCCGCAAGTTACAGCCACGTGAGACCAGGTATTCCACGGTGGAGAAGGAGGGCCTGGCCATTAAGTGGGCACTGGAGAGCCTACGATACTACCTACTTGGACGGGAGTTTGATCTTGAAACAGACCACAGAGCTCTAACATGGATCAACTCAATGAAGGACCACAACAGTCGCCTGACCAGATGGTATCTTTCACTCCAGCCATTCAAGTTCACCATCCGACACCGATCAGGAAAATCCAATGTGGTGGCTGACTACCTTTCCAGGTTGCCGCACATCGTCAACCTCCAGGAGGAGGGGGATGATGTGACGGAGCGGCTCCATCACGGAGTGTAGACGCACACACCAACACACACGCGGACACGTACACTGCCACACACACACGCGCACCAAACTTTCCCCTCTGCCAATGCTCCTTATCACGCAATTAAACATATCATCTTCCTCCTTTCCCTTCCCGTTCCATAGCGCGACCAAGGGTCTCATACATTTAAATCACCATTCAGGGCGTTGGATGCACGCTCCGTGGCGTCCCGTTCGGATGAAACAGAGGCGGTACATTTCCGCCAGGTAAATAGGTGGACGTGGCGCCCAATCACAACCACGTGATTTAGAAATATACGAATCATAAGGCCGGTGGGAGGGGTTTTTTCCTTTAAAAGGAAGGCTGTGTGGGACCTTCAGGACAGAGAAGGCAAGTTACAGAGAAGGTAACATCTCGAGGACGAATGTTTTTTTTTTGAACTACTCATGTTGGAGATTTGTGCTGTAAATATTGTTTTTGTAAATATTTTTTTTTCTATTTTTTTTTGTTTTGGATTTTTCACATTTTTTTGTAAATATTGTGCACTTGTGGAGGCCGGTGAAGAATAAATCCACCAAACACAGTCTTCGACTACGCCTGTGTGTTTTTTCAAACTTTCTTTTCGGGTGTGTAATAAGAGAACCCCGCCACAGAGAGACAGCAAAAAAAACACCCAATTAACTAATTTATTTTCAAAACAATATGAAATCAATTACAAAAGCAATGAAACATGGATGTCAGTAGTATAAGTTGTGTATAAGTGAGTGGGTGTGTGAACGTGTATTGTGCATGTGTTGAAAAAGAAAGTCAAAGTAACAAAACAGGTAGCATGTAGAGTGTCTTCACCAGTAGACTGAGGTGACAGACGAAAAATACTTGATAACTTTATGATTAAATACTTGGTAACCTTATGATTGACTATAAACCATCCAGACCGCCCAGGTCATCTGAGACAGGTCAGAACCTAACAAAAACAGCCTCTGATGATGCAGTATGAGGATTTTGCATCATTTGGAGGCTCCTTCTCAGAAAAGAAATAATGAGCATTCCCATCTCAGGGGAAAATAAGAGGAATGCACGACTCAAAAATATTGCCAGGTTTCTAAAGATACAAAGCTGAATGCAAATGGGTGAAGTATTCCTTTAAGCTTCTGTTTTGGCTGCTTTTTTTTTTTTTCTTCGAAGGCTTTTTTTGAATGAATCTCTATTTTAATGTGTTCTTCTGCCCTGTGTCATGATACTTCTGATCTATAGTATTAAGTGATTTGAAATGCCTTGTTGCTAAAAAATATGCTGTATAAATGCCAATGCCTTGCCTCACATGAATAATGGATATAATTTACTATAATAAAACAAAGGACCTGGAAACAATTGTTCATCATGCTAAACTTTTTAAGTCCCAGCAGGGACAAAATAGCAAGAAATGTATTGCTAAAAAAAGCATTGGTCAAACTTTTTTTTTTCTTCTTTTATTTTAAGTGACAAATAAAAAGTAAAAAATAAGACATTTACACTCAGGGAATCAAAAGGTTGTGGGAAAATGTTTCAAGTATGTACCAAACAGCAGTTATACAGTCTTGTTGCCTGACTATAAATTGCCTGCTTTGTATTCAGGACAGAGTTTTGCACATGGCAACAAAGGCTGAAGAGGTCCCTGATGATAGTCTTAATTCCCTTTCCTTTACACAAATGCTGAGCCATCAGCTACTGCCAGTCATCCTGAATATAGCACCTACTAGACTATCTGAAGGTACACAGGCTGGAATATTATTATCTGTCTCGATTATGAGGATTCTAGTTCTATTTATCTTTTTAAATGTGTGGTTTTATTACAGCACCAAAAGCATGCTTGAGTTCGCAAGTGTTCAATGAGTGCTCTTTTAAACTTAGGTGTCTTTAAAAAGAAAATTAAAACATCAAAGGGCAGAGAAAATGTTAAAGAAAAACCTCTTTTAATCTGAAGTGTAGGTTCAGAATATATCTAGTTCACATTGTTTCTACGAATATATCTTTCAAATTAACATCACATGGGAATATTGAAATACAGCAATTTTCCAAAATTATATATTTGACATGAAAAAAACATTATGTCCTGTAACCAAGCCTAGACATGAAATTTATCCAAGTTTTGAAAAGCTTCCCTTCAAACACAGTCCTGTTAGATTTATCAATCTTCATCAAATTTGAAATGATCCTCTCCACAGATTTGGTGTGTTATGCTCTTTTCCCTTTTCTTTGGCCTGAAGCTGCTCTTTTTAAAATGTAGCACATTTCAACAACGCGGCAATTCAAAGTGCTTCACACAAGAAATAAAAAGCATCATGACAGAGAAAATAAAAGATACATGTTCAAGTATATACTGTATAGTTCAAATAAAATTAAGGGAAGTAAAAATTAAAAGTCAAAGTGCAAAGTGAAAGATAAAAATCCTGCAGTTTTCGGGGAGTTTGTTCCAGATATACGGAGCATAGAAACTGAAGGCTGCTTCTCCATGTTTGGTTCTGACTCTGGGGACAGTCGGCAGACCTATACCAGACGACCTGAGTGGTCTGGACGGTTCGTAGTAAATCAGGAGGTCGCTAATGTATTCTGGCCCTAAAACATGAAGTGTTTAAACCAACAGCAGGATTTTTTTTAAATTTATTTATTTTTGGGCGTTTTATAGCATTTATTATAGTGGAGGACAGTGGATAGGGTAGGAAAGTGGGGAGAGACATGCGGGAAAGACCGCCACAGGCCAGACACGAACACGGGCCGCCCGTGCGAGGACTAAGCCTCAATACATGGGGCCACCGGTGTCCCCCAGCCGCAGGATTTTAAAATCTATTCTCTGACAGACTAGCAGCCAGTGTAAAGACCTCAGAACTGGACTAATCTATTTTCTTGGTTTCAGTGAGGACTCTAGAAGCAGCATTCTGGATCAGCTGAAGTTGTCAGACTTTTTTAGGTTTTAGGCACTTGTCCTGCCATGTCATCAAGTCGTAATACGACACACATTGACGATTCCTGATTAGTAAGTGTCCTTGTGTTTATAAGGAGCAAGGTCAAAGAGTGAACACAATGGAGAACAAGAAGAACAAGACTGCAACACAATTAACTGTTATGTGATGTATTTTGAGTCGCTTCGGTCAAATCAGCACCCTACATTACTGGATTATGCTAGGAGACGATTAATAATACGTCATGTCCAAGTTGCATTACATGTGTCTGTGCCTGACCAAGCCATAGCCCACCTCTCCCAGTCTTGCCAGGGCGGAGGAAGGGTTCTGTGCTCAGAGTACTCATATTAACAAACTGGACTTTGGGGGTTAAATGTGCTTAGGCACGGACTGGATTTCCTATCTTGATTATCAAGCAAATTTCTGCTTCCAATACAGCTTGACTTGAAAAAAATGCTGTGATTCCTTGTGTTTCTGTACTAGAGCCTTGCAAGGATATTTTTCCACAAACGACACTTTCCGTGGCTGTTTGTGTTTCATTATTGGTTGCACAGCTTCTTCCCTCGCCTGTGTCTTTTGAGGCAGCCCCCCTTCACAAAATCTGTCATTCTTCTCTCATTCTTTAACTGTGCAGCTGTCTTGATGTGGCCTTGCCCTCGCGCATGACTCTTTAGAGCTGACAAACACGTTGCCAACATCAAATGGGGAACGAGTGGACCCAAGTATTCATTGTCGGGCCTCTGCCGAATGGCTCATTCTAAAACATAAAGGAAATTAATGACACAAAGTCTCATTGACGTAGTTAGTGTCTAATTTCTTCTCTCCATCTATCAGGGCAGAAGGATTTGACAGCACTTTGAAACTTCAGGGTAATACTTGAGTGCTGAGTGCAGGAACACATCAACCCGCTGCTGCAGTGGCTGAAAGGAGAGGAAACACTCGTCTCTAGCCTCAACACTGAGAAAGCTCTCAAACTGTTGGACGATCACACCACCTGCAACAAGGGAATTTAATGAGTAATTACTAATGTGTTATGTTTTATTCCAGACATTTGGTTCATCATTCATTTGACAAACATGGCTCACAGCATCTGCACATAGAAAAGAATAAGCTGTGTAATATACTGTATCTTTCAGTGTTAAAATCATTTCCTGGAAGCATTTGAGATTAGACACTTTAACACCAACAAAAAAATGCACAGAAATTCAACTGCCTTGCATGATTTCAACAGATGGAAGAATTAAAATAAATAAAGAGTAGATATTAGAGGACATACAGTGACCAATCCACTTCTAGTGTACTTTATTTTTCCTACCAGCTGAGACACCCCCTGTCAACTGACTGTCCTGCAGGAATTTCTGGACTATATAGTCTTCATCTTTGTGTGGCACCACTCTAGATCCCTGTGCATGTTTGTTGGATCCAAACATGCCATGGCCCTGACCACTAGAAACTTCAACAGGCTTTTCTTGCAATTTCTTAACCATGGTAACCAGGCCCTGCATACACTCTTTCCTATAGCGAAGCACAGAACGCTCCCCTACCCTGCTTCTTGGCTTGCATGAAGTGCCTGACAAATAAAAAATAAATCATAAATAAATGCTTGCATGGTATATAGAAAGTAAAGATGTGCACTTTTTTAAAATAGATTGCCCTCTCAGTGAACCTGAGAATCTATTTTTAAACTGCACAATGTCATTACTAGCAGCACAAAACACTTACACTAACTGGTTGGAGAGGTGTGCAGTGCAAAAATCTATCCATTATATCAACATTACGTTTATGACAGATTCAGCACCCAGGCCTATATCAGAATTTATGACATGGACCCAGTTCGCCTCATCAGCCACATCTACTGTAGTCAGCTGCAGGGGAGTGAGGTCTTGCAGGAGCTTCCTCTTCACAAACTGCCTCAGTAGACTCTGAAGATATAGCAAACAATCAGTGGAAGAACTCTTCATATTCAATTTAGACATGGTAATTTTTACCTTTATCAGCTCACTCAGCTGTTTGGCCAAGAATGGTAAAACTGGCTCATCAGTCTGATACTTGGTCAGGAAGGGGTTGAAGGTCCTGGATATGGCCAGGAAGAACTGCAGTTTGGCACTGTTGTGATCAGCTGGTGACGCCTCAATGATGTCATAGGAGGCAGTGCCTGGGTGGGGGAGCTTCTTTAGCTTCACAGCATCCATGTACTGCATTATCAAATCAACTTTATTAACATAGTTGGAAACTCAAAGTACATCATATGGGGTTTCTTGTGGTAAAGCAAAAAAGCCACTTCAGGATAACTGTAAAAAATATTTCCTGACCACTCTTCTGAGAACCATGCAAGCTCCTGAAATATAAATATAAATCAGGTATATTTGCTGCATAACTTAACAAAACAGAACAAGATACATGTGCATAAAAAACAGTACTTTATAAGAAATGTTGAACTAAAATTGAGGGAAACAGTAAATAATCATAATACCTTCAAAATCATTGGCCATACTTGAGCTGCCCTCTCTGCCACAGGGAGATTTTGAACCCATCTGTGGCCACAGAATGGCAGTGGAAAGGTGATGGACCCAGTCGAGACAGTGAAGTCTTCCCTCCGAGCTGGAACATTGTGGAAGAGAAAGTGGAGAGCCCGAAGGAACTTGTCCAGCTGCCACATATTGAAGCCTGCCTTCAGTGCATTGTGCAAGGTGTGAAGCCCACAGCTTTCAACCTTCACCAGTTCAGCTCCATACAGCTCCTCATGCTCCTCTGCGGCCAACAGATGATACGCTAAGTCTTTTCTCACAAAGTGTGCAATAGGCTTCCCTGTTGTTCTCGTCGACTGGCTTTATCCAGTCTTTCAATTCAGGCATCTCGAGCCAGGAGTCAGAAAACTTGCACTTTCCCATTGTTTTTTCTTGTCGTCTGTTTTCGCGCCGAACATCCGCGGTCACGTAATGTCGCATCTGTAGGCGCTCGGCCCCGAGGCGATCTACTTCCAATTACGCAACAGAGTTAAAGCTTGAAAAACCAATAAAATGTAATACCTGACCTAATCACGATAAAGACTTTTTTTAGTACTTTTTAAGAGCCTTAATTTTACCACAATTTATCAACTTTAATACTTTTTAAGACCCTGCAGACACCCTGCAAACAGTTCTTCTGCTGTACCTCTGCCAGTAATTTGTTTGCAGAAAAGAAATTCCTCCCTCATATCATCTCCATCGATGAATCTGATATACGTTATCAATAAACAGTCTTTGTTACTGTCCGTGGCTTCATCTGCAGAGAAAAGCGGCTGCCACATACCTTATCATTAAGCTGCTTCTCTATGTCCTTTGATATGTTATAAAGGCGCCGGCCGATGGTGTTGTTGGACAGAGGAATCACCCTTAGTTTTCTGACTGCAGAGTCATCCAACATAGTTGAAACCATGTCCATAGCACAGGGAAGAATAAAGTCATCCGCTATTGTTTGCAGCTTTTCACATTGTGCTACTTGGTAAGCAACTTTATATGAGGCGGGTTGAGCATTTGCTGGTAGAGGTGAGCGGGGTAATGTGGGACAGCGGACAATGTGAGGCACCCCTTGTATCTAGGCAACAGAAGACATTTGTCGTCATGTGACCATTATATTTTCAAGTCCCTCCCATTCCACACTTGCCAGTTAGAAGTTGGAGCTGATGCTCTGGTAAGTATGGTTTTTTTTTCTTCACAAAAATGTGTTTATCACATGTAAAAGTACATTTTCTTGCTGAGAACGTTATTAAGTGCTGCGCCATAGCAAAAAGCTTCAAATAGAAAAACTTATATCATACAAGTTGAAGAACTTCCAACATGTACAGCCATGTGTGCTTGATGCTAAAAAGATTAGCCTGTATTGTTAGAGAGGTTGTTTTTTCTAAAACGGTGGCTATGGGGTAAAGTGAGACAAATGCAACAGCGTAAAGTGTGACATTGTCTCACTTTGCCCCACTATGAAGCACAAGTTCAGTCCAGTCTTAAATATATTTTACTGTATTATTACATTATATAGGTTATATTTTTCATGTCATAAACATTGCAGTAAAGACATTAAGCCTATACAGAGGAATTAGAAACGGAAAACAACATGGACCCAAACACCCCTCAGAGAGATGGAAAGGGCAGAAGAGGTGGTAATGGAAGTCTTTGAGCGAAGCGGGCAGGGAAAGAAACATTGATAAGACAACTCAAAGATTCATCATGAAGAAAAAAAAAGGGGAAGCAAAATCAGTGGCCTGGGGTGCCGTAGCTGAGGCCAAAAGGATTTTTACAGATGAGATGGAGGAGGACCTGGCCAAGCATTTGAAAGAATTAGATGACCAGTTTCATGGCCTTGCTCCAATGAAGTGCTGTGACCTGGCTTATGAATTTGCAGGAAGGAATAATATCCCTGTCCCCGCCGGTTGGACAGAAAATAAATGTGCAGGTAGGCTAGGATGTGCAGGAGATGACACGATTCTGTATGTTAACTTAGACCACCTGCTCTTGCGACAAAGTAAAATTTTATAATGAATTCTCTACTCTTTAGGAAAAGAGTGGTCTGGCAGCTTCCTCGTACGTCGCCATCTCTCTGTCCTAACTCCAGAGGCAACATCCCTGGTAAGGGCCACAGCCTTTAATAAAACAACAGTGGGGGAGTTCTTCGACAATATGGCTGCAATTGATTCTAAACTTTTTATTTGATTCAGATTGTGACAGAGAAAGGCAAAAGGCAAGTGGGCTCGATCACAAAAAAAAATAGATAAAAAATTACAAGGAAGCGACACCTCACCGACTAGAGATAGCCTCTTTTATCCTTTATTGAAACCCAATATTTAGCTGGACATGTCAGAAAGACAACATTTCAAATGTGGAAACTGTTTTTTTGTTCATTTGATGCTTAAAACAGGCATACAAAATATATTAAATCTCTATTTTTTAACCCTCATAGGATCTTCATTTTTCAGTCACACCCAGGGTCTTCGGGTCAATTTGACTCGGCTCATGGTCAACCATGAATAGTTATAAACCCAAAAAATCCTACTAATCATAGTTTGTTCTTCATTACCACCCATACACCATTAATAAAGGGCTACTTAAGTTTAAGTATTTATCTATTGATTTAAGAAAACATAATAAAACAGAATATTTGCACACAGTTTTTGTCTCGTCTGTTATCTTCTCACTTCTGTCTTGGGGAAGCCAAAATGCATTCACACCTCCCGTTTAAAAGAAGTTGGTGCGTTTTTCAAAATCCTGCTCTAGAGGTGCTGACACTCAATATATTATTGTGATTCATATCTCAGAGTTTTTCTCAATTGCTAAAACCCTATTTTCTGAACCAAATGCTCCATTGCCTGGACCCCCTGATAAAATCAGTCACTCTTTTGGCAAAACCATCAGCACTTTTCATATGTTTAGACACAACCTGCAAACACATTTTCATTGTAATGCACCTGTGTCGCATAATGGTGAGCACAGGTGGCAAAAGGCAAACAAAAGTAAAGCACAAGTGACATTGGTTGAACACGACAACTAAAAATTGATCACACTTGTGGCTAATGATGATGATATAGACAGTATAAGGCAGTTTAGAGAGTACTGCCTTGTGAGGCACTGCAATGGATAGAAATCTAAGAGTAGGAGTTTGTGTGTGAGGTGGTCAGCCAAAATAAAGGACAGTAATATCTCATGAAATCAGAGCTACTCTGATTGACCATGTTCTTAGTATGAGCATGAGGGAGGCCGGACAAAGGGTACAACCAAACATCAGTAGATTCACTGTGTTAGACCGATGATTTATAGAAGAGAACAGATAACCTTTTTTGACATTATAGTATGAAAATGTTGACAGCAATTACTGTATGATTACACTATATACCGCACCACAGTATACTGTAAGTAAATCTGTAGTACTGTACTGTAGTATTTTAATGGAGGGTTAGACTAACTGTTGGGCCTAGTATTCCATGCATATTTTTTTCCCCCGTTGCTTGGGCAGACAAAATGTGGCCTGTGATGTGGATGAAGTCCTGTGGCCGGACCAAGTACAGAGACATGCTGAGTAATGCACTTCTCACTTCTTTATTTTTTACATAGGCTCACTGTAAACAAGTGCTAAATGCACCGTTTTTTTATTTTGCAACATGCATTTAGAACAATAAACATTTATTTCTAGCTTCACGTTTGATAGGGTTTTCTACTTTTCTCTGTAGTGTATAGTGACGGCTCAGTCATGTTTTTAATTTTGACTGACTCAAGACACAAGTCAGTTTTGAGCACAGATTGATCTGTTTTGAGGTGAAACTTTGGTTTTGCAAGAGGAGTCTGAGGTCTTCTGAATGTAGCTTTACAATTGGGTTTTGTGTTCACAGTTTAGAGAAAAGGAGAGCAACTTTCGAGGAACGTGTCTTAGCAATCGGGAAAAACTGTAATGTTAACCGTGACACCTTTAAATAAATTCTGAACTATTAATCTTTACATCCCCACAGCATACCTCGTACAAGGTCCTGTACAAGCATCCTGCGTCATACCTATGTATAATTAGGTTTGTAATAAGAAAAAGATGCCCACTAAGTTTTACAGTTGAACTACTGGTGCAACCTCAATATAGTGAACATGTGTGACTGGTTTAGCAGTTAGTTGTTAACTTAGTTCAGCAGTATATGAATCATGGACTACTTATGGAAAATATGTTTTTCTTTATCAAATTTGGGTGAAATTTCCTTAATCGCATCCTCTGTTTAGGACTTTGATGCATGATTACATACATGCATGATTACATGCATAAATTAAGTTTGTTAAAGTGAAGCATAATTCAACGTTATTGTTGCATATTTCATTTGATTATAAAGGAGTATTCTGTTCAGTTCATCCAGCTGTGGGGGAAGAATGATCACCTGTTTACAGCAGCAAAGAACAGTGCCAGCTTTGCTTGGATGTAACATTAAGGAAAACAACGGTCCACATTATCGCCATTTGACCATCTTGTACTTAAAGGCTACAATTGGTCCTCATCATAAAGCCCAAAATAAGTATGTTTGAGGGATGTGTATCAATTTTCACCGCTGTGTTAATGTGATTACCCTTTTCTGTTGTTTTCTCTGTAATAAGACCTATTTTGGAGACGATGGGCCTGACTGCCAGTGGGTCACCATTACAGGAAAATTCAAAGTATGTAATCTGTGCCTTCAAATTGAATTTATATTAGTTATTTTCATACAAATTGATAACAATGTTTAATGTTGCTGTTGTTTTTACCTGCCATGATTAGTTTCCTCTGCCTTGGGATTGCAAGTGTCCAGGATCAGGAGAGGGCATGAGTGGGAAACCTTTTGCCACAACTTGGCCCTGGTTTGTCTTCATGGGTGAGGTGTTGGGACATAAGCATTCCACCTCACCCCCTGTCCTAATCACCTCCATCCCTGCGAAGCAGTAGGGGAGCAGATGAAGGAAAGGTCAGGGAGAGAAGAAAGCCTGGCAGGAGGAAAGAGAGACTATAATGATGAGCTGATTGAATTTATCAAGGAGGACATGAGCTTCCACAGAAAAGCAGCGGAGAAGAGGGAATGTGAGAGCAAGGCAAAGATGGAGAGGATGTTCTTCCTGCTGGGGTAATTAATTGAAAAATAACGTTAATAGAATATTTGACTTAAAATATAGTTTTTGTTTCGTAATTGTCTGCTATTTTTAATGTCATTTTAATACACTTTTTAATTAATTCAAATCATTGAAAAGTAATTCAGATATATGTTCTTTACCTGGACTCTGTATGAATGCTTAAAAATGATTGAACTTAGAAACTGATCTAAATGACGATTCATTGATTCACTAGGTGCAAACTAAATCTCAAGAAAACAATCTGACCTTCCACTCCTCAAAGACAATACTTAGATGGCACATTATTTACTAAACTGCCAAGCTACGTCCTTAGAGAGCAGGAAATAACCAGACGTGTCTCCATATTTTAAGTTTATAAATAAAATGGCCTGAATGTTTACAAAAAACTACAGTGCCAATTGAGAAAAAAATTGTAAAAGCCCTGATAGTTGCAGCAGTATGAAGGGTATTGTAACCCCGTTTCACTGTATATTTAGTTTCACAGTCTAAATTGTCAACACTATTGTGTAAATTATCAACCTGAACTAGTAAAACTATAATGAAAACAACAATCATAAATCAAATTAAACTGAACTATTTATTTAGTTTAAAATCTATATATAATGTTGAACATTTATGATTGGGTTTTTAAATTTGATTTTAATAAAAAAACACAACCAAAATAAAAACAGCAAAGGATTTTGTACTGCAGGATAAACCTGGCTGTTCCTGTGCTTGACAGCCTGACTGCTGGGTCCTCTCTACCAGAACACGGCTCTTCAAGCTAGCATGTGTTGGTCTCCAGAGTGTTCAGGATCTCTTTAATGTCCACCGCATTGTTCAATGACCAGGTTTACAAGGCGGACTCAACTGACGGCTGCCATCTCATACATTCTGGTGGTCTGATGGTATCTCCTCCTGGGCGGACATCTCTGCAAACAGCTAGTCTCGCCATGGAGCACCACTGACTGCTTTCAAATCATCCTCTCCCTCCATCCTCTGGGGCCACAATGTCATCAGCCCCGAGGCAGATGTTGTGGAGAACGGCACATGCTGTTACAACTTGAAATAGTGAAATGGTAATAAAAATATATAACACCCGAAAAATAAATCCTTCTTTACTTTGATGTACTATTATTAACCATTGTAAAACATCCTATTGACTGATTACTTACTTGTGGTGCACCTCCAGCGCTTGCAGGAAGATGGCACAGAACCTGGTCTTCATCATTCCAAAAGCACACTCTATAATGACATTATAGAGCCCTGGAATGACGAACGGTCCCTGAGGAGGGTTCGACCAAGAGCATGCCACATGGTGTTTCTGGCCCCGCTGATAAGCAGGCTGCACGGCCGGGAACGCCGGAGGAGGAGGCGGAGGAGGGCGAGATGCAGCCGCGGCTGCTGCTTGGGGGCGTCTCTGCCTTTGGCGCTGGTCACGGCGGTCCCGCCATTGACCGGAGGGGTCTCTGGTCTGGTGCGCGCCATATGCTTGCGAATCTTCTCTTCCTTTTCAGTAGCTTTCTGCATCTGATCCACCACGGCTTGGAGATGAGGACCAAACAAGGCGTCTGGACTGATGGGGACCGCCATCAACTCTTTTTTGATTGCCTCAGGGAAGGAGGAGCAGAGCTGAAGCCACAGGAGTCTATGCTGATGATGCAGCCAGGCTCCTGTACGAGCAGAGGAGACAGCGATGCAGGCACACAGGTTAAGGATTGTGGCTGCCGCCTTACCGAGCTCAGCCGCTGTCTCGGAGGGGAGCTGCGGGTCAGATGCCACCTTGGTGAGCGAGTAGGCCAGCAGTGGCATATTGTTGGACGCTGCAGCCGACTAGTACGCACACTGATGAGCCCTGTCGGCAAGTCTGGCCAAGAGTCCCGGATCCAGGGGTGGGACAGGCAGGAACCAATGCTCCATGAGACCTTCGACCTTGGTGATGGGAGTATAAGTCGACACCGGGGCTTTCAGGCTTCCGGGTGAAGTTGTTGCAGCGGTCAGATAGGGGATTATCGCCGGGAAGCGAGGCCAAACAGGATCACATCTGCCCACATGGGCAGAGCCGAAGCCGCCTGACATGTCATCAGGAGCGGCCGGTGCCTGAGCCGGCGGGACAGAGAGATTCTTGTACGCCACCGCCTTCTCAATTATCTTCGGGAGCTCCTGGAGGAGAGCTCCAATCGCAGATCTATGGGCTCATGGCTATTTATACTCAGAGTGAGCCTAGATGTGAGGCTCACCGCTAGGTGGGCGGGGATTAAAGTTTTCAGTGCTGTGCGGTTGCGCGAGGGATAAACCACTAGCGATAGCCTTAACCCTTGTATTATGTTAAGGGTCAATTTGTCCCATTTCAGTTTTTGTGTTGCTTAAATTACTAGTTATAGTTTATTTGCTCGAGTTGCTCGAGTAAACAAAGATGCTATGACTAGCACAATTGGATTTTCCAACTGGAAAAGAGCTTTGGACCGCTTCAGAGAGCATGAGAAAAGCACAGTACACCATGCTTCAATGATCAATGGAAAAATTACAAAGCAAGTTTGATACACGGCAATGTCATTGACAAGATGAATGTGGCAAATGCTGGTCAGATTGCTGAGAGAAGAGAATACCTGCATCGTATTGTGGCTGTCACTAAGCTATTGGGGAAACAAGGCATTGCATTTTGAAGTCATGATGAATCAGAGTCCAGTGAAAATAAAGGAAACTTAATAGAAATAATGAAACTCTTGGAGGAATTTGACCCCTTTCTGCAAAACTACAAACCTTCTGGTCATTCTACCTACCTGTCCCCTTCCTCACAGAATAAAATGATCGAGTGTTGTGCAGTTGAAACAACTGCAAGCATTATTAATGAAATGTAAGAAGCAAAAATGTTTGCAGTGATGGCTGATGAGGCAAGGGATGGCCATGTTGAGCAGCTTGTGATCTGTGTATGTTGGATCTGACAAGACAGTCAAAGAGCATTTCCTTTAACTTTGTAACCTGAAAGGTTTAGATGCATAGTCTATTACAGATGCAATTGAACATGTTCTAGAAGCAAATGACAAACTTCCTATGACGGTGCATCAGTAATGAGTGGTTCTGTAGGTGGAGTTCAGGCTCGTTTCCGTGGGAGACATCCCGAAGCAGTGCATGTGCATTGCTATGCACATCAACTAAATGTGGTTCTCTGCAACACTTGCAAGGCTGTGCCAGAAGGTAGTGAGCTCTTCGAAACACTGGAGAGTGTGTATTGTTTTTTCAGTGTTTCTCTTGTGCATCATCACAAATTCACTGACTTGCAGAAAGTCCTGGGCTTAGGGCAGAGTGAACTTGTTCAGCTCTCAAAAACTCGATGGGTATACCAGCTCAATTCTGTCAAAGCTATGTTTGTTAACCTGACAGTGCGTGAGTTTGGAATTATAAGGTTCTATCTCCACATGGCCGCTTCCAGAGGCGACTGGAAGACTATGTGGTGGAGTCATCCTCAGGGTCAAGGGCTCATGTGAGTACTGGAGATGAACTAAGGCACAACATCTTCTACCCATGTCTTGATAGGATGATAGGTGAGCTCACTAGAAGGTTTTTTGGTGTGGGTGAAGAGCTGTTAAAAGGCATTCATGCTTGTGATCCATCAGCACTACAAGAAAAAAGTCAGTAAAGAGGAGATTACGGTTGCAAAACACTTCCTAACCAGAAGAAAAGATTGATTCCAGACATGGAAAGTGTTTACAAGCTTCTTGACCCTGACATGTTTCCAAGTCTGAGCTCTGTCTTTCAAGCAGCACTAACAATTTCTGTCAGCAGTTGTAGTTATGAAAGATCATTCAGTGCTCTACGCCGGTTGCATACATGGTTGAGAAGAACCATGGGCCAAGAGCGGCTCAATCACCTGGCAGAGATGTCAATCGAGAGAGAATCTGTGGGTGCCACAAATAGGAACAAGGTAATAGACCGCTTTGCAATCCTCAAATCAAGCAGATACACATGAATGAGTCCACCCTCCAACAGATAAAGGACACAAACAGAAAAAGACAGACAGCATATGAGACAACTGCACGAGATAAAACAACACAAAAGACACCATCCAATGATTCAGCGGCACACTAAAGAGCAACACATGATTCAACACAGGAAAGCAACACAGAGAACAACACAGGAGACAGCAACACAGGAGAGCAACACGGAGAGAAACACAGGAGACAGCAACAAAAGATTCAACACAGGAAAGAGCAACACAGACAGCAACACAGCGAACAACAAAGGAGAGAGCAACACAGAGAGCAACACAGACAGCAACACTGAGAACAACACAGGAGACAGCAACACAGAGAGCAACACAGACAGCAACACAGACAGCAACACTGAGAACAACACAGGAGACAGCAACACAGAATGATCAAGATGTTGATCATATGTTTTTTTAATTTTTTTTTTATTTGAGGGACATTAATCCATGTCTGGACTAAGCCCCCAATCTCCTTAAACCCTAGAAACGCCCCTGTTAGGTGCACAACCCATAGGACTGAAGTCTGCAAACAGAGAATAGGACTTTATTTGGCTTCTCTGCTGAGTATTTGTTGTGCCGGTTCTGCAGGGTGTCCACAAGGAATCTCATTTGCATTCTGACCTGGGATTGTGTAAAGGTCTGCTTTTTACCTGTTGTCACACAGCTCACGTCGTCTCTGGTATAAAATGCTTCAATGCAGACGCAACAAATCTAACAGTCATTAAAAGGTTACACTACTTCGGGGGGGGGGGGGGGGGGGGGGGGGGCAATTCACAATACCACTGAGTTGTAAGGCCTGGTGACAGGGCCTGACAGGTGGCCATTTTAACCGTCCTCAGCCTTCAATAAGCTGTGTCCCATTCCAGAGGTTGCAGCCTTCGTGGGCTGCATTTTAAGACCGATTACGTCACACCGGCGCGACAAGTGCTGTCCCAATTCAGCGGCTCCTTCGAATGCAGCCGAGAAATGCAGCCTTCCTTTCCCCGATTTTGGAGGCTTCAGCGGTTGGATCCTTTGCAGCCTTCCCTTCCCAAGATGCATTGCGCGCACCGGTAAACATCAACAATGGCATCCACGGCAAACCCAACCCAGACCTCCGAAGCTGAATTTTACTTTTAAATGCAAGTATTGGGTTTTATTTCTGTCCAATAGTTAACGATACCCATGTTTGAAAATGAATGCGTTTCAAAAGCCTGATATTTGTTGATTCCTGCTCACTGATGATGCGGGAGCCTTAACGTTAATGCTGTAAGGTTGGATACGTTAGATAACGTTAAACTATCAACTCGACCTAACGATTGTTGAGATAACATTAGTTTATTTTGCTTTGCATCTCTTAACATTAGTTTAACTTACTTTGCTTTATTTTTAGTTCAGTTAACAGACACGCACACAAATGGTCAAGTTAAAAACATTTAGACAGGTTATGAACTCTGGTTTTCAGTTGAATATTACTCCAGTAGCCAAACGGTTTTGAAACGTTTGGCTCAAACGTTTGTTAGAGTGAAGCATAATTTAACATTATTTTTGCTTAAACATTTTTCGTTTGATTTCAGGGAGCAAGGAGCATACTGCTCAGTTCATACAGCTGCGGGGGGAAAACGATCACCTTTTCACAGGAGCCAAACACACAGCCAGCTTTACTTGGAGGTAATTAAGAAAAACAACGGGCCATATTATCACTATTAGACCATCTTGTACTTAAAGCTGTAATTGGTCCTCATCATAAAGGCCACAATAATAAGACACCCAGTAAATAATGAAAACTGATGGTAAATCTAAAAAAAATTATGTCAGAGGGATGTGTGAGTTTTCACCCCTGTGCTAACATGATTTCTCTTTTCTGTTTTCTCTGTAATAAGAACTATTTTACAGACAATGGGCCTGGATGGCAGTGTGTCACCACTACAGGCAAAAAAGAAATGGGACAACCTTAAAAAGAAATACAACGTATGTAATCTATGCATTGAAATGTAATTTATATGAGTTCTATCCATACAAATTGATAACATTTGTGTTTATTGTTGTTGTTGTCAACTGCCATGATTGATTTCCTCTGCCTTAGGATTGCAAGTGTCCAGGGTCAGGCGAGCGTGTGAGTGAGAAACCCACTGCCGCAACTTGGCCCTGGTTCGTCCTCATGGATGAGGTGTTGGGACAGAGGCATTCCACCTCACCCCCAGTCCTAATCGCCTCCATCCCTGAGGACACTTCAGGGCCCAGCGCAGCAGTGGGAGACCAGGAGGAGGAGAGGTCCGGGAGAGAGAGAAGCCAGACAGGAGGAAAGAGAAAGAGAGAAAGTGACAATCATAAAGAGCTGATGGAGTTGATGAAGGAGGCCATAAAGTATCAAAGAGAGACAGAAGAGAAGAGGGCGCAGGAGACCAAGGCTCAGATGGCTCAGATGTTTTCCTTGCTTGAACGATTAATTGAAAAATAATGAAAATAATTTTTTTGATTTAAAACATAGTTGTTTGTTTTGTTTCATAGTTGAGTCAATATCACTATGAAGTGCCTTTGGTGTCCTCATCAAACACACTCAATCATAAAAATGTAGCAAAATAATGAAAGTCTGAGGTCTTATTATAAGTGGCAACACATTTGCACACATATCAGTTCATATCATTTGCACAAGTGATAACTCTTTTAAAATGTGTTTCCTTAATTTTATATGTTTTTGTTTCATTGGATGTGTGTGATTTTGGCATGTCCCACACACTGCTCTGCTAACTACAGTGTGCGTGATAAGTGGTTAAAGGATACGAAATTAAAAAAAAAAAAATACATGTTTTATTGACCACAATAAGTTATTTAATAAAACAAGTAATTTTGATCATGTATATTCTATTTTCATAACCACACTGAACATTTTGCATGTGTCACAAAAATTGCTGTCCACCCTGTCATAATGGAGTAACTTCCCCTTTAAGAAGCCCACTGATGTTTTCAGTGACACCATGACAAGCATTTTTTCTTTCTTCAATGGAGGCTGAAGCAGTGGCTAGTTAAAGATTAAGTATTTACACTTATTTTTCATAATTTTTTTATCAAATTATCATATTATTATTAGCTGTCAAGCTTAACATGTCTACTCTGTCATAGGGAAATATCAATTGATATAAAAACCTATCAGAACGTTGAAATATATTTGTAAAACAGTACATGGTCAGTTTGCTAACTGTAGCATATTGCTAAGTGAAGGTCCACCATGTGTTCATTAAATGCTAACATTAGCCAAAAATGTCCACCCTGTCATTGTCCACCCTGTCAGCAAGCCTTCCATGACAGGGTGGACATGGTTCATGACAGGAAGGACATGCACATAGTTTAGGCCACATACTGATATGTTACACATATTACAATTAATACAATTACACTTGAATTTCCCGTGGGATCAATAAAGTATCTATCTATCTGTCTGTCTGTCTGTCTATCTGTCTGCAACAGCTATTACACACATTTTATAGCAGTAAATAGTAAGAATGGACAGTATGATATAATGACAAGGCAAGCCTAGTTTATCAGGACTGCCAATTAAAGTTTGAATCGTCTTTTTCAAGGAATGAGATCGAAAGGAGCCGAGAATGCGAGGAGATATAGGGAACATCGTGACGCTAACACAGAAAGAAGAGAGTATCTTGAGAAAGAAAGGGAGAAATGGAAAAAAGACAGAGAGACTGGAAAGAAGAAGGGCATCATTGACCTGAGTGAGAGAGAAAAGAGGGCACAAAGAAAGAAATGGAGAGAGGCGAGAAGTAAAGCCAGAGCTAGAAACAGGGCCAGTGCTTCACGACAGTCAGACACACCACCCAACTCCCCTGCTGAAACTCCTGAAAATCAGCGTGAGCCAGGGCCCTCCAGGTTAGAAAGTTTAGATTTATTTGAAGGTCAATTGATGATTATGCCAGACTCAGGATCACTATATTTAGATTTTAACCTTTGTGGGATTTTTGGGGGGGATTTGTTAAACTATAAATTTTTGGAAAAGTTATGGTCAAAGGAGTCAGAAAATCAATGTTTGCATTTGCCCAGGTCTTTTTTTTTTTTTTTTTTTTAAATGGCTGCCATGAAACTGTAATTTCTAATATCTCAGCTTCTGAATAAGCTGGAATGTTTATTTTATTCAAAAGCTGAGATATTAGAAATTACAGTTTCATGGCAGCCATTTAAAAAAAAAAAAAAAAAAAAGACCTGGGCAAATGCAAACATTGATTTTCTGACTCCTTATACCATAATCTTTCCAAAAATGTATAGTTCAACAATTCCCCCCAAAAAATCCCACAAAATTATATAGTGAACCTGACTATTATATTGATAATTACACTTAATTAATCTTATAAAAAACACAAAATAATTGCAATTACAAATATGTGTTTCAGGCAACAGCTTCAAGGGAAACGCATTCGAAGGAAGTCAAAGACAAAACTGAGAAAACAGATAGAAATATTAGAGGCACAACTTTCAAAAGAGAAAAGTAAAACTGAGAAATATAAGAAGAGGTACTATAGGGCCAAGAAAGAAAGTGTCTCCAAATCACCACGAACAAAAGTCAATGCTTTGTTGGCACGTCAAAAAGTAAATTCACCCATCAAACTAGCTCTTCTTTTCCATACATCCCTGATTAAAGATATAAGAAGAAAATATGAACATGCAAAAACAAACAGAAAGAAGCAGCTGATAGCAAATGTGGTCAGTGGAAACATTCTGAAAAAGTATAAGCTCCAGAAGCATGCCCAGACTGCTTTTGGCTTCTCTAAGAAGAGAGCAAAGTATCCTGTGGATCTGACCTACCGTGGGAGGAGGTGCTTCAGTCGAAATGAGATTCAGAAGAGCGTTACATCATTTTTTCTTCAAGATGATGTTAGTCGCATGACAACTGGCCGCAAAAAAACAGTCATACGGCTGAAGAAAAAAAAGCAGAAGAGGTTGCTTACTGATACCATGAAGAACTTGCATAGGAGGTTTCTTTCTGAGCACATAGGCCACATGTCATACACCTCTTTTTGCCGTCTCAGACCCTTTTGGGTGGTAACCCCCTCTTCTTCTGACCGTGGCACGCCTCTGCAAAAAACACGAGAACTTGCAATTCATTGCAAATGCCATGTAGAGGCAAGGGTTACTGTCCTCAAGAAATATTGAGGAAATGTCTGAAGCCACCATGTGTGACCCGAAAGCCAAGCTCTGTGCTTATGGTGAGTGCAATGAATGCCTCCTAACTTGTCACCTGATGCTGAAAACCCCTGGGGAAGAGAATGTTCGTTTATCTCAGTGGATGAGATCAAGAAGGATGAGAAGGTGTCAACAATAACAGTGAAAAGGGAGATAACAGCAACAGAGCATGACTTTAACACAGATTTCCAGGAGAGGCTTGTCCATTTTAGGAGGCATGTCTTTAACATTAAATGGCAGTTTGATGCCTACAGGGAGCTCAGAAGGAGTCTGAAGCACGACGAGTCCCTCATCCATATAGATTTTAGTGAAAATTACTCATGTAAGTACAGCGAAGAAATACAATCTGTGCATTTTGGAGGTTCACACAAGCAGGCCACACTGCACACTGGAGTGCTCTACACCACTGCTGGACAAGCGCCACACACCTTCTGCTCCATATCACCCCCCAGAAGACATGACCCTGTGGCCATCTGGGCCCACCTTGATCCAGTTCTGAAGGTAGTGAGAGAACGACACCCTCAAGTCAGCACACTTCATTTTTTCAGTGATGGGCCTGCAACACAGTATTGACAAAAGGGAAATTTCTTCTACCTCTCAACAGAACCCTACAAGTATGGCTTCAAAGAAATAACATGGAATTTCTTTGAGGCTAATCATGGGAAGGGGGCACCAGACGGTCAGCAGACTGGATTGTAGCCCATGGAGGAGACATTCCTGATGCCCAGAGCTTGTATAATAAGCTGAAAAGCCTGGACACATCTGTCAAGCTCTTCTTCATCCCAGAGAGGGATATTGAATCAAAGTCTGAGGTACCTGCAATAGCTGCCGTAAAAGGCACTATGAGAATCCACCAAGCTATTAGTCTGACACTTGGCCAAATGAAATACAGAGACATTTCATGTCTGTGTAAAAGAGAGAAAGGTGTTTTAGACTGCCCCTGCTTTAACCTTCAAGAGGTCACTCTAGCTGTTCCATCTGACCCAAGTCCCAAACATGTGGAAAAACAACAGATAATCTGAGGAGACCGGAAATGATCGAGCAAAAGCACATTGGAGAGTGGTGCGTTGTTAATTATGACAACGAAGCATACCCAGGCATCATTATGGATGCAGAAGGGAACAGTGTGAAAGTTAAGTGTATGCAACACAATGGCATAAACAAGTTCCGTTGGCCAAGTCTTCGGGACGATATCTGTTGGTACCATGACTGGCAGATACTTTGCCTAATACCAGAGCCACAGGCTCTGAACAAGCGCTCTGTACAGATCGAAGAGTCTGCATGGAAGTATGTTGAACAGCAACTGCAAAACTGAGCCATGTCTCTGCAGAAAGGGAGAGAATGTTCAGAGATGCATCCAAGAGATCTGTAATTTTTGGCTCGGCAATTTTTTTTCAAATCAATGGGTCTCCACTTCAAAAAAAAAAAAATCTTCTTGTTCAACAGTTGAATGTTTGAATTTCACTGTGCAGAATGATTAACTAGAGTTTAATTTGCCCCTACATGGGCTTTTTTACATAATGTTCTTGCATTGTTCGTCGCATTTATGAGGCCATTCACTGACATTTGTCAACATGTCCACCCTGTCATACCCAGGGTCCACCCTATTATCTTCATGTTCTATGAAAATAAACAAAATTATTTTCACAAGTAGCAGTGTCTTTTGTGTGATGCCTTTATAATCAAATGAGTGCCAAATATTATTGTTTAATAGTTTGACCAGATACCTTTGTTGTTAGATTTTATTTAGAAAATAAAGTGCAACTTTTACAGATGTTATAAAGAAACAGTTTGCCATAATTTCATTCTTATCCAAATACTTTTCCCAATAACTAAAAGATATTGTTGACAAAGTGACTAAATACCTTTCTGAAAATGTACATTTTATAATCACTATGTTATTACAATGTATTTACTCTGCTTTGAAATTGTCCATGACAGAGTGGACATATCTTGCGGTTTGCATGTAAATTGTCTGCTTGTAATTAATTTATAAAAAGTGTGGGAGCTTGACCAATGTGCATTTCTAACAGCATAACATATACTTAATGCAATGAATATGAAGTTCAATGGGAAATCTCAGCTTTTTGTGGGGGAAATGGGGAGGTCTCAAAGGCACCTTTTGGTGATATTGACTCAGTTGTTAAGTTTGCTATGTTTCATGTACTTTTTAATTAATTCAAATCCTTTAAATGTAATTCAGATATGATCAGTTTCAATTATATTGCTGTTTTTATGCTCTAGCTTCCTACACTGCAGAGCAGAAAATAACCAGGCGTGTCTTAATTTTTTAAATTATAAATGACTAAAAGGATGTGACTAGATCTACAGAAAGTCCATGCCTACAGCAACTGTATCTGGTGCCACTGTTGTCCTGTGTAACCTGGCAATGACATGGAAAGTCCTACTAGACAGGCAGATGAAGTGTCGACCCACCTAAAAATTGGTACCCAAAAATGTATCCTCTAGAAATTCATAAATATATTTTTAATGTTTTGTGTAAATTTAAAAAGGTCATTTGAATAAATTAGTGTAATCTGCTGAGTAATAAATATATTGGGGATTTCATATATTTACAGATAAATACATAAGCAGATAAAAACTAATTTTAAATTTGATAAGTTGACAAAATAATATGAGTTTCCTGTTTCAATGTGTAATCAGACACCAATGGTCAGGCACTTTTCGACACTTTGCAGCAGTTGACAAACGCTTGGTGGTAACGTCCTCTAGGTGGCAGCGGGACTGCGCTGTTTATAGACTGGTATGGTAATGACGTATTTTTGTAGGCCAACCCGAAAAAATGGCGCCG
Source organism: Symphodus melops (assembly GCF_947650265.1). Lineage (NCBI taxonomy): Eukaryota > Metazoa > Chordata > Actinopteri > Labriformes > Labridae > Symphodus > Symphodus melops. The sequence continues at coordinate 11,791,597 of NC_136695.1, read as the reverse complement.
GTGGTTCCTATTTAAATTTGTCTATGGGATTTTTGCATTGGATTTTGGATCATTGCAGAAAATAAGCTCTGTGTCAAACAAACGTTTCTGACGCGTTGTTTTGTTTAGCGGGATAATCTTTACAGATGAACATCATTTATATGAAGTTTGAAGAGTTAATGCAGCCGAGAGAAGTAAAGAGCTAACGTTATGTGCTAGCGAACTACACCGCGGTCGATTTATAATGACGTCACGACCGTTATGCTTCATCGATCTAATCAGTGGATTTGACAAGATAGCTAAACGTTAGCTTAATAAGTTGTTTATTAGCCTAATATTTGCAAGAGCACTGAAAAACATGACTAGAGGCTGTAAGGAGGATTAGGGAGAGAGTTCCCGGCGTGATGACGTTTAATGTCTGTGACAACCACTGTAGTTTCAGTTAGCTACTCGTTAGCAACCGCCGTTTAAAGTTTGCGTAAAAACTTTAAAAGTCACCAGTGGGGTCTTTTCTCTAACAAAATGTCAGCATCTCTTCAGCTTGTGTTAACCACAGACCTTATTTCAGGCGTCTAAACACAACCCCATTCAAAATGCCCATTGACTTTTAGAGTTTGGAATCCATGGCGCTAAAATGCTAACTCATTTCCTGGTTTTAGGACTCAAAACTAGACCAGTCTATGTCCTCTTCCATGCTGACTGCAGAAGGAGTTAGACGCTAAGTTAGCTCTCTGTTAGTTAAGGAAAAAGGGATCCAGACCTGGGGATTTTCTAGCGTTGTGTCTGAAACATTTATCTGTTGTAATAGGTAAGCTCATACACATTGTGCGTCTGTCATTTTATTGTGTTAAAAATGAAAACGTTACGGTATAGCCGTAGTAAATGTTCAGATTTGCTGCACTGATTGTGTCAGGAATAGTGCGGGTATTTTGGTACATGTATGTTAACTGCTGTTGCATATAACTTGTTAATATGTTTTAAAAGTTATGTGAACAATTATTTAAGCGGTACTTTAGCTCACATGTATAGGTGTAGCGGGTTTGAGTTCAGTCTGTTGTAGCTAAGATGCCGGCTACGCGGTACTGCGCTGTTTATGTCCTCTTTCATGCTAACTGCAGAAGGAGTTAGACGCTAAGTTAGCTCTCTGTTAGTTAAAGAGCATATTGCAGGTTAAAAAAAAAGTTTAAATTAACAAAGGGGGTACTCGCCGGTGGCCAATGGCAGTCCTTTACAATATCTTGGACCTGGCTGCCATCAATGCACATTCTGCACAAGAAATGTAGCAGCAAACCCATCGTGAGGAGGGCCTTCATCAGGCAGCTGGCTATGGAGCTGAGGGAGGACCACATCAAGGTGAAGCAGCCCAGCCTCAATACTCGTGTGAGAGAGGTGCAGCCCGCGCCTAAAAGAAGGCAGTGCCAAATTAACAGCAGCTGCCTGCAAAATAAAACATGGGCCACATGTAAACAGTGCAAGCGCCCTGTCTGTGGCAAGTGCACAAGCAAAGTGGACACCTACTGCGCAGATTGCGAGTAAATAGGCATTTAGTGACGTGCAGGTAATGTAAATAAGGGTAAGGGTAACAGTTTATTAGAGTAATAAAGAATGTGTGCATGTATAGGATATTTATTGTTATTATATGTGTATATAGTATGGTTTCGACAGAATTCCTCTTTGTTCTAAATTGAAAATATATTCCTTTCGGCTTTGTTCATTTAAATTAAATTTAAAATTCTACATTTCCAGGTCATAAAGAATATATGTAAATATTGTCGTGATTTCAAGTTTATAAAGGTTTATTTTGACTGACGTAAATTGTTTTCACGTTGTTCAAACAAATCTATTTAGTTCATCTCCGCTAATTAATTAATAAATTCATTTATGTAACCCCCAAGTTCTTGTACTTGTTTTCGTTGCCTCCTTCTTTGAGAATGGTTATGGTAAGTTTCCTAACAAATAGTGTAGCCTGTACAATTTGTGGTTGTCTCTTCTGCATTTACTCTCTCCTCTCCTCTCGCGGCAACCAAAGGGTCAGCATTGATTATTATTATTATGATTATACATTATTCTAATTACTTGACAAATTGGTATGCTGGGATGTGCAGTGTCGGCAGAACCTGTTTCTGTCAAATAAATAAATAAAAACTAATCATAATCTTTTGTGCTACTTTCAAGCTGCAGTAAAAAATACAGCTGCAGCGACAGTAGGGGGTGCTGTATGCTGGCACTCCTAGTGTTAATAAGAAATAATATTTGTGTCCAACAGCCTTACACATCCTCAATATTAACTGAGGCACTAAGTCCAACCCTAGTTAGGTACGAAGACATTCGTTATTGTTAAAGTACATCTGCACAACTCTTCAGTTATGATTTCAGGGGAGAAAACACCTCCAGCTCTAAGTACATTTTTCCAGTTCTCAGATAAATTACAAAATGTTCCCCCAGGTTTCCAAGGTATAGGTGACAGCAACAAACCAGATTTGGGTTGGAGTTCTTGTAAGTCTGTTGTAACTATTAGCATAAAACAGCAGCATCTCCCTGAGAAGGTGTATTTGATCAGTGATAAAGTAAATGCATGAAAATCATGGGTTTTAATTTGGGGATTTTAAAGGATTGTTTGGTTCTTGGGGTGCAAATTTCTAACACCTCTTTTGGTTAACTTAATGCTGATTCTTTTTCTAGTGAAATGTCTGGGAACTATAATTAAAGCCATGTTTTCCATTGTTATTGATAATAATATTGAACTCAAACCAGTTAACCGTGAACAAAGACCTTACATTTTTGAAGAGTGGTTTCTCCCAGGTTAGCCTGATATTGAAGACGATGTTTCACTGTATGAGTAAAGATTTATATACATGTTGCATTTATCAACAGGGAGGAGAGAGATTTTTGTTTCTATTTTTGAAAATCACATTTAATATGAACTGAATGACATATTTTGATTAATGATAAATGAATGGTGTATTTGAATAAAATGATATGTTGCTAATTAATGTAAAAGACTAGAACCATGACGACGTGGGAAGAAACAACTGCCTTGATAAGCTCTCTAGTACGGCCCCGAGGTAATTCAACGTCCCATTCACTGTTTGAAAGTACAAAATAACTGCCATTGGGCATGTCAGGGAAATCATAGACACTGGTTTGCGTTTCAAATGACAATGGACATTGCGTTTTCACTGTAAAAGGATATTATGTTTAAAAAAAATAATAATTGATTAAGTAATTGATTTAAAACTGATTTTAACATAACATGTAACCTTAGTTTTGAGTGCATGTTTTTTTTTTTTTTTTTAAATCTTGGTCAATTGCATTTTTTAAAATTATTATTAGGTGAGGAAAAACAATACATGACGAGTGAGTGACAAGGCAAGTATATGCAGTAGGAGAGGCAGAATAATACAATGTACAGCATAGACTGACAAAGACTGCACAGCTAGAAGGGAGCGAAAAAAAACAAACAGGCAAATTATAAGCAGGTCTGTGTTTGTGTAAGTGTGTGTATGTGTAATTTAAGTTAACACTAGGTTGTTTTTTTCTTGTCCTTTTCTTTCCATTTTTTCCTTCCCCTCTTATTGTTCTTCCATTGCAAGTCCTTCTTTCTATATTATCATTTTTATTATTTCAGTCATTGTACAATGCACTATAGTGGTGTCCCAGTTTCAGTTGCTCCCAGACCCTGCAGAGGGGGCCAGCTGATATGGTCATCCACTGTTGGCCTCTTACCAGAGGGGCCCCTGTTTTAGTTGCCCACTGCTACCCTCTCGCCAACACTGAAACAGTTACCTCGCTAAGCTCAAATCCTGCTTCGTAGTATAGGCCTCTGATGGGAGGGGATGTGTTTGTGTTTGGTGTTTAGTCTGTACACTGGATTTATTTAAGTCTCAGTTTTGTTATGATTGTAGTTATTTCTTATGTATTAGTAAAACATGGAGCACTCAGAGGATGGAGGCAAAGGAGTAAATGTGTGTTGGTGTATGTCTGTGTCGTCATCTTTACATGTGTAAAAGTCAGGAAGAAAAAGGGCATAATGGGACCAAGTGAAAACTTACATCTAAACTAAACAACAGTGAAGTTAATTATCAATTAATTACCAGGGTGGACTCTAATTACCATTCATCTCTGTCACACAGCAGTTTACAAAACAGTCTGTAAATGAATGTCCAACAAGAGTAGTTTGTGGTATTGTCTAATGGCTACATCAATCATAAACGTGTACAATACAACAAAAATACAACAAACTTAAACGGACATTTTTCTGAAAAAAGAAAGTATGGTGATGATTTAGAAAACATTAAAACCACACATACCAAATATTACAAAGACCACATTTTAAGAAACTTTGTAGAAACTGTTTTTTTTTGTTTAATTTATTTGATCCTGAAAATAGGCTTAAAAATGGATAAATATATACAATCTCTATTTTATATGGTGAAAATAAAAATCTACAAAATGTCTCACCTCTCGTCTGCAGCATTGCTTGAAGAGAGGGATCTTTATCGCCACAACATTGGACGTTTCCTTGTTCACACAGCACAACACTTTTCCAAAGCCACCTTTACCCACAACTTTCAGGAACTTCTATTTGTCAGGCAGAAGGTAGGGGTTTTGGGTTTTGGGGACTCCTAGCTGTCTTCCCTTGCAATAGCTGCTTGATATTAATTTTTACTTTGGTGGTCATCTGGGGGGAAAAAAAGTGAAAATGAGAACAATGAAAACGTTACTGACATTCCTGTTTTCTCTTCATCATTGTGAATGAAGCCCGTTTATCTGAAACACAAAGATGATCTCTTTCTGAGCTCTGAAGAAACAATCTCCTGTAAATTTAATATTGTACATTTCTTCTCTCTGTCCAACTCCAGTTTGCAAAAAATCTTGCAGAAATCTAGCTCCATCAAGGAGAGATAAGGAGTAACTTATCTTTATCAAAGAGGTTAGTCTGTCATTGGTATTCTGTATATCTAAGTTTGATGCAATTACCTTTTTGTGTTTTGCCATCCTCACAGTTATAAAACATGCGCCTCAATTTCTCCTTCAGGAGACTGTGTGAAACCTGAACATCTCCGGGTGCCATCAGAGCTGTCTGAGCTGTCACAATCGGCTGGTACACATCAACACTGATGTCTCTCAGATACCTAAGTAGCTTATGTGAAGATGAAGGCCAAGTAGAAAATACATGCATTAGAATATAGTCATACCTCATATACACTTTAGTGTGTGTATTCATATATATATATATATATGCAGCCAAACAAGGAAGAAAACATTATCAGGATTCATTTTTTTTTTTTTTATAAATACAGTGCTTTCAGCCAACCCTAAATGTCATTGAACCTTAAACTGAACACAGAAAACGTGAGTTTTGTCTGTGTGAATCTGTGGAACTGGAGCTATATTTATAAATGTTGTCAAGGCCCGGTCCTAGAAAATATGATTTATGGATGCATAGGTGTTATGGGTCCAACATGCGGCACCCGCTAAACAGATTAGGATTTTTAGGTGTTTTATTCAACAAGCAAGAACATTTTAAATGATCTAACGTTATCACTTTTGCATAAATATTAAATTAAAAATGAACATCTTACCCTGCTGTAGCAAGACTTGGACAGGTACTTCTTAACTGACGTCATCAGGGACTAGCAGGTGAACACTGGGCGGTAGCAGTGTTTGGGTCTGGTCTGGGAGACGGTTGTGGTTCAGGTGGTTGTGAGCGAGTGCCAGTAGCTGGGGGTAGCTGCTAACTTTGGCTAAAGCCTTGTTGCTGTTGTGTTCAGCCTCTGTTGCTGCTTCATCCATTTTTGGGTTATCAAACGTAGCCATCAAGTAAGTTAAAAGTGCTGCTGTGTGCATGTAGCAAATGATGTGCAGGACAGTAAACGTGCACCTGCCATCACCCTCAAAACATGGATGTCATTTGTCCTCCTCATTTTCAATCTAATCATGTCTTGGGGGCCGAATACAGGGAAGTCTCAATCTGATGTTTTCATTCTACCCAATGCCAAAGTGTCCACCTCCCTCTCCTCCTGCACACTCAAGTCATGCACCAACACTGACCTTACCTAAATGCAGTGCACCTCACACTGTTATGCTGTTTCATGTGAAAACAGTTGTAATTCATGTATTCAAACCCTTAACTTCAGTACAAATTCAGTGTACTCCTATATATCTGGTAAGAATTCTTTGTATTCACAAAGCGTCTGACAGCTGCACTTTCTTTTTTAAACCCTTCCTGTCAAGTGAAATCTATTATCAATGGAGTTCTATTGAATGTAAATAGGGAACAAATGTTTCCTTTAAAGTCTACTTTTTCCGTTGAATCTGATAACACCACTTTGTGAGTCAAGTCAAGCATAATCTTTGTATCTTTGTGAAATTACGGAGGTGTCAGCTGCTGACCTGTGAGCGATTTATGATGTGACGCATCAACATTCTCCATCTGTAGAATAATCTATACATGCCTCCTGATTATCATCAGTTAAAAAAAGTGTTTTAAAACAGCAAGGAAAGCACACGATGGGAAGAGAGCAGACAACTGCAGTCTCAACATCACTCGAGACGGCATCTTACTCTTTCACTCTTCTGTACTTGTCTGGGAAGTTCTGGTGTGATTAAGGGGAACTAAAGTATTCTAAATGAACATGTAATGAATGTATAAAAACAAATGGTGTTCTCTTCAACAGAATTAATTACAGTGTAAATATTCTATTAAAGGAAGAGTTGTGTTTAAATCTGTCAAAACACTGGTCAACTTTCAAAGCCCAGATAAAAACAACTAAGTAACATCACATCGATAAAATGAACGTTAGAACATAGTCTAAAGGTCATAGAGGATTAATGAGGCTGGATGGAGAATGATAAAGTTAAAATACATTTTTTTATGATTAAAAAATGGAGACCGTTGATATTACAGGTGTGTGATGGGAGGGAATTCCAGAGGTTGGGGGGTGTTTCTGGACCCCATGGTGGACAGTCATGAGGGTGGGGCAGTGAGTTGAATGGAAGAAGACGACCTGAGTGTGTTTTACCGTGTAAATGATCAAATAATCGCTCAGACTAATAGACCCACGACGAGGGAAGCTTGTATCAAGCTTTTCTCGACTACTCTAAAGCCCCGTTTCCACTGAGCGGTCCTGTTCGGTTCGTCTCGGTACGGCAAGCATTATGTTTCCATAGACTAATCCCGGGAAAGTTTCCTAAATAACCGACCTGTACCGTCCTACTTTTTGGTACCATTTCGTTGGGGTGCCAAGAATATCGAACTGACCCAAAAAGGTGGAGCTAAACACTGCAGTCCGTTGATTGTTCAAAAGAATCGTCTTTCCGTGTGACAACGGTTTAAATACACAGTTGACTGTTTACATCTGTTTATTTCTCACTGCAGCACACAGCCTTCACTGAAATGAAACTTGATCGAGTTTTGTAATAAATAGCCACATGTCAGCGACAGAGTGGATGAATTGCTGGATGTTTTCTATCGTTGGTTTTGTTTGTATCTTGTTTTTCTCCTTTGCGGAATTTATTAGTTAGCAGTTAGCTGCCATTATGTAACGCTATTACGTAGCTGACGCGGCTATCGGCATCCGGCTTACACGCTGCTTTACCAAATAGGGCACAGGTGACTGTGGAAACAAACAGGATCAGGCTTTACCGAACCAAACTGTACCGATCCATAACGGACTGCTGTGTAGAAACGCGGGTTAAAGCTCTTTTAACACCACATGTCACACCTACCCCTTCACACACTAATGACAGTGGATGCTATATAAAGTGACCCATCAGAAGCAACTCATCCCATTCACACACATGCAAACACCACAGACAAAGCAGTGGGAGCAATTTGAGGGTAAGTGTCAACCATAAGATTAGGGGTCCTATATTTTCTGGTTGACACTCTTTAAACTGAGCCCCAGCCTCCTTGCTCACGGCTCATAGTTAGCTTGGATATGGACTCTCTATAATTCGGGTATTGTTGCCCGTTGCCACATTAACATCCCAAAATAAGAACTTGCAGTTGACAAGGGCAGAATGTTTAGTAACTGACTTGAGGCAAAGTAATCTTCCTACGACAGTTCATATTTACATTGGTAAAGGAGATTTTTTTTCTTTTACTACCAAACATGGAAGTCCATGTCTGTGCAATTTTTTGGTGAGATTTTACACATCTGTATTCATTTTTATTTTAACCACAAATGTTGGTGAACATGCACACAGACTTTCAAAAATAAACTGTATACACACCAAAGAAGAAAACATTGTAATTTTTTTTCCATACACAATAGTTTATATTGTATACCAATGTCCGCATTTTTGATTTAACTAAGAGCAGCGATTCAAGTGTAACAGTTATTCCAGCATTATTTGTTCAAGAGCATTTCTGAGGATTCATAAAGAGAGATCAGCATTAATCATAAAAAACAAGAAAAAAAAAACTCCAAGTGTCAAATTAAGTGAAACGTCCTGGTTGACATGAAAGAGCAGCAGGTAAGAGAAGTGACAGAAAACAGTGAAAGAGTATATTTAACATTGAAATATGTACCAATCACTACGAATGGTTCTTATATACAGAATAACACAAGTCGTTTTCAGAGTGCGTACACTAAAGGAACTTTCAAGTAAGGCGTAGTGAGCGTTTAGCGAGAGGGGCCGTGATGAGATTTCCCTTTTTCTCAGAATACAATTTCTTCTTACAGAAACATGTATTCTCCAATTTCATCTTAACAAAGTACAATGTTTTTTTTAAACGCAACAAGCCCCACCCCTTTCTCAGCAGACCCCTGATATGTTTGTTGGTATTTTAGGGTTAGGATCTGAGCTGCCTCGATTCTTATTTAACCGGTTCCACTTTATTAAGCAGGTTTCGAAATGAAATGCAACATAATATTACATGAATAAATGAAATAACATCGTCTTTCTTAAGGCGAATCGTAATACGGTGAAATGTATCCAAACATTTCTCAAACTACAAAACTGTGCATCAACAATGGAACACGATTACGTTCACAAACTTTAATGGCAGCATCTAATCATCTATTAATACTTTTGAAATGCATTTCACTCATACTTTCAGGTATAGAATAATCCGTAACAAGCCATTTATTCTTCTGAACCTTTCTACTGTAACGTACAGTATTCTTATTAGGAAGACGTAGCAAAGACATGAAACTATTTAGAGTTTATTTTAAGAAACATCAGTGATCATTTTAGTGCTAGTGGATTCAGTTTCTTTTCTTTGTTCAAGTTTCCACCATTACTGAGTTAGTTCTTGTTCATTCAGGGTCGACTCAGCTATCGACGTTTTTTCTTCTTATTTCTATACTTTCAGATAAATGTTTACAATTTATTGAACCAAGCTATCTAGATATCACTTGGCATGTACCATTATTATTATTATTATTGTGTATTTGTGCTAAGGTAGCCTTTTAATTATAAACGTATCTTAATAGTGCTCCAAAGTCCAAGTCATTATTTTGAATCACAGGCTGTAGTGGTAAATGGTGTTTAGTGTCCAGTGTACCATTACAGCCTCAGTGCTCCTCGTCTCATAGCGCTGCTGCTGTGTGGTTAATAGAGCCTGTAGTGCAGATGTGCCAGAGAGAGAGGGTGGGGGGGGGGAGAGAGATAAAGAGAGAGACTGATTAGGCCCTGAAACTCCAGCTCCTCTGAAAGGGCTGGAAGGGTTTCTTGAGGTTTAAGAGCATGAGATGAGGTTTGAGCCGAGGAGTTTTCTCAGGTATGACGGCAGCTTTGCTTTCCTCGGTGGGAAATCGATGGTGGTACACTTCAGGGTACGACTTCTGGAACTGCAGAGGGGAGGAAATGCATTACTGTCTAAGTATGGGTGACTTTAATACATGGTACATGGTTCATTTAATTGCAGATGTTTGATCAGCAGTCACATTTCGCTGTGGTTGCCCATACTGTTAGTGCCGTAGTGAGTGTATGTGCGTCTCTGTGTTTGTTTCAGGTGCTGCGCAGCGGGCTTCAATCAGGTGGGGATGATAGAGGAGGAGTCGGTGGAGCTGCGCAGCTGCTTCGGTGATGGATGTCATCTCGCCAGCCGCGTTTTCATTGTGCTTCTGCGCTGTGGGTGTTTATACACTTCAGGCTGCCGATTCACAACTGGCCAGGGCTGCAGCTGGAAATTAGCCACAAAGGCTAAAGCTGCCCCTTTTAATGTAAAAAGGGACTGTACACAAAATAATAAACTAATAATAATATCTGTGTAGTTTTTTTCTCTAGAGCTGGTGGTTTTTGAGAGGGGTTGATTGTACGTTGACGTCCCTCCTATTGAGTGGATTGTTTTGTGTTCGAGATCATACTGTTGTTTGTTAATAAAATATTTGGGTTATATAACTTCTACCAGCGCACCGTCTCTTCCCTCCCTGGTATGTATGGTTTAGTTATTCTTTTATAACGTTACTTCTAAATACCCAGACAGTTCTGAACGTAACAATTGGGGGTTCGTCCGGGATTTCCCAGTTCCATATATGGTATTGTTCACGTGTGGACCGCGATTGAGAGCGTATTGTGTGACGTAGGAACTGCTTTCTCAGCATAGATTGGGAATGCCCAGCTGTGCCTGATCAGCTTTGTCCTTCGGGCATTCATTTTAATGTTGCCTTTTTTTTAGCTTCGGGGGGCAATCCTGGGCGGAGGCTGTGTTCTCCAAAGGTGGCTGGCGTTTCAAAGCTTCGGCTGTTGATGTGTGCCTGTAAGTCGACACCAGCCCGGCACGGCTCCAGAAGATAAACAGGTGAGTGAAAGTAGGCAGGAGCTGGGAAAGTTTGTTTTTATGTTGCATATGCCTTATGGCGCTTGTGTCTGTGGACATTGGGCGAGAGCAATTTGGTGTTGAGCGCGGTGGTGGCGTTAGATTGTGGTTGGCATGGAGTTCGTTTTGGGGGAATTAGTGGTTAATCCCAAGCTAAGCAGTCTTGAGAGGTGTAAGAAGGCTGATTTGTTTGATACTACGGTGCGGTACCACTACAGTGCTAACGTGGCTTGTTTTCTTTGTAAGGATGATTTGAGAGCAGCTGTGATTGGTGGTTTGGTCAACTTGGGGATATTGTACCTCGGCTGTGGAGGTTAAGTCTGCGGCAGGGACACCTGATGGTGATGACCGCTCTCTCTCGTACTCTCTAGAGCTGGTTCCTCTGTACATGATGAGGCAGAGGCGACCGCTGGTGTTGTGGCGACGCCTCCGTGTGAGGCGGTAGGGCTTGAAGAAAAATGGCCTCGCACATTACCGCGGTTTGACCCCATTTTTCCAGAATCTTCCGCTTCCAGGTTAGATTTGCGGTTGGCAAAGTTGCGTCGAGGTAATGCAGTTACAAAGACGGAATATTTTCCCAGTTTACCCCCGATTGATGACTGCATAGACGGGGTTGGTCCCACGACATTGCATCACTAAATTAGATATTGGCAGGTTCCGTGCGTCAGATATCAACACATTTGTGACCCCCTGATGCATTTATGCAGTACACAGTAATGCCGTTTGGCCTTAAAAAAAATGCGCCCGCCACTTTTCGTAACACAAAAGTGAAGAGAGAAGAAAAAGAAGGTCCTAGATCAAACATTTAGTGACGTTTCTCTCGTCCAATCATAACAGCCGTACCTGTTTCAGCCTTTTCTTCTTGTCCTTGGCAGGTAGTTCTTTGTCTGCAATCAGGCCTTCGAGCAGCTCTTGTAGGGGGGTCTGTGTTCCAATCACCTTCTGCTCCTCAGACTCAACCCTGCTGATCTGTTTACAAAAGGCTGGAGAAGAACTGAAGTCTGTGTCTGACCCTGCGTATTTGATCTGAAGGAAGAAAAGAGAAACGGGAGATGAATGGACATACTTACAGAAATACGAGTTTAAATGAAAAATTAGCTTAATAAATAAAAACCGTAGAGAATTATGTCGCTTTTACTGCTGCATCATGAATAAATAATGTTCTTTTGAGGAAATAGAAGTCTCTCAAGGTTAAACATGTTTGAAAATAAATTCTCAGTTTTCACAAACAAACAAACAAACAAAAAAAAAAAACATATTTTCAGTCCCGTTCACAGTGTGGGATGTATACGCTTAGACGGCCAGTGTTGGGCCTTCGTTTGAGGGACAAGCGACGCTCACTGCCTATGCAGTCTGTGTTCTACATATTCGGATATTTCTTGCCAAAAGAAAACATAATGCACACGCATCAATATTCACCAACACTGCAAAGAGAAAGAAAACCATTCCACTCCATGAGGGAGACCAATTGGACAGGCGGAAAAATCAAAAGAAAAATGTACTTTCAGAGAGAGGAAGCACGAGCCCCGTCTGTTAAAACGTTCAGGCAGAAAAGACTTGTTGAGAAATGATAACGATGAAAGTGCTTTTTAATACGGCTCCTAAAAGATTTACAATTGTTTCCAACCCCTGCTGATGATACATACTTCATCCCCTGACTTCATTCACAGTGTTTTCTGCTGCATTGTAAGTCTGCATGTCCCAAGCTCGATGGAACACAAGTTGCATGTCCTTGTTTTATTGAAAGAAGAGCTTCTCCAGCTGCTTCAGGGTATAATTGAAAACGCAGGGTGACCTCGTGTTCGTGGGGAAGAGATGTTCCTCAAGATTCCAAAGACTGTGTTCCTGAAGTGTTTTTCTATTTGACATAGCAACAGAAAGCAAAGCAGATACAGGAACACAAATCTTCAGAGCACGGTGGCAGGATTGTCTTGAAACATTTGATTCAGACGAGCAATCCTACTTTCACTTAATGATACTGACAGAGTGTTATCATACAGTGATCAACACGCACACTGTTGCTGTTCTATCATTTCTTATTCTTGTCTTTTAAAATAGATTCTTATACATTTTCTCACCGACTTTCACAAACAAGTCAGATGGTGTCACATCCTTCAAGAAATCTTTGAAAACTCACCTCTTCAACATCGCCTACAATCACTAAACCCCATCCTCCCCCTTACATTGCTTTTCTTTATTGGTTGTTGTTTGTCTTTGGTCAAAGCGTCTTTGGGTATTTAGAAAAGCACCATATAAAACTAATGTGTTATTGCTATTATTATTATTATTATTATTATGTCATTGGTAGTGGTTACTTTGTTTCATACTCTGCTTCGTCTTTTTACTGATCACTGACATGCAGCTGAAGCTGTGTGACAACAACCAGTAGCTTCACTCGACCAACATGTCAGCCTGCTTCAGTGTTTCTGTAAACTAACATATACTCTCTTCCAGAGCGCACAGCCGGCTCACACAGCGCCCTCTGCAGTACAGACAGGGCTCAGACACACAAGTATAAGCTAAATAAAAAGTGTGTGTGTAACTTGACCTCATCAGATCAGAGCAGAGCAGTAGATGTAAGTGTTTTGATTGACGTCTCTAAATGAATAGAAGCAGATTTGCAGTGATGTGTATATCCTATAGAGAACAACAGTAGAGAGAGTGATACATTATTAAGATTCATGGAGGTTTTTTCATCTACAAGTCGAGTTACGTCCAGCTGAGGAGGGAAAATGTTCTTTGATAAAGGTTTTTTTTTCTGTGTGATCTTAGGCCACGTCCACATGTATACGGATATTTCTAAAAACCTGTTTTCCCCCCTCCGCTTGCAAAAAAAAAATTAAAAATCCTGTCTACACCAACCGTTTAAAAAATAAAAAAAATCTCTCAGTCCACATTGCAACACACAAAAACAAGGGAAAACGCTCACATAAGCATGCCAGGCCAGTTGGTGGCGATGATAGCAGTTTCTTATTCACATCAAACGGCATAAAAGAACATTGCGAGCATGCGCATCAAGCGTTGTTTTCACAGCGGCGATTTGGGCGGACGAGGAAGTGGAGTTTCTGCTTAGCGGGGGATCCTTCAAACAATCCAACATTTCCAACAAAATCAACTTTGCGCGTCGTACTAACTTGGACTCTTTTGAGATGGGACAGGTGCTCGTCGACCTGGTGACGCAGCTTGGGAGGAACCTGGAAGATGGTGTTGTGGCACTCCATCATGAAGGTCACCAGTTTAGTGGCAAGCAGCTCGTCCAAGTCCATCTCATCGACTGAGCCCAGGACGCAGTGGGAGAACATCTGCACCATCTAGAAAGAGACAGCAGATAAGTTAGATAATAAGACACCGAGAACGTGTAGCTCACCCCTGTGCTCTTTCATTGACACAAATATGGATGATAGACTATGATGAGCATCTATCAAATAAAAGCAACGAGGCAAACACCTAGAGGAGCTTTTCAGTATGTAAGCAGACTGATTGGTCCGAGCATGAAATCAGTGGTGGGCCGTCACGGTCATAAATTAATGGAAGAACAAACAATACTGAAATGTAAGTTTGTTACTTTTATTTGTATTGTACCCAAAATAATTTATCTTCACTTCAAAGCTTCTCACTCCCTCATATGAGCTGCTTCCAGTGCAGCTCACTTTAATGACATGGGCTTTGATCCAATCAGATTTTGCCCGTGTGTTGTTGTCTCCAGGTCAAAAATCTGCCATGATGACTTCAGAATGCCAAGTGTATCTCTCTGCAGTGAACAAGGCATATATTTCGACCAATCAGATTTGGAGTTGGATATATTGGCTGTATTTCTCTGACATGCCGTGCAGAGTACAGAACATAGTGCTACTAATATGTTTACTTTTGGATCAGGTTTTTTTTTCCTTCATTCATTCTGAGTCTAGTTGCTTCTGGTGATGTTTTATTGGCTTGGCTAAAAAACGATGCTCTGCAGCAGTCTCTGGGAAAAAAAAACAGGCTCAGGGCTAACACTGATGGACAGTCACGTTTTTGATTTTCTACTGTTGTTTGTTGTGCTTTTACTGGACTTCATATATCTTAACAACAGAGATTAACAACAGGTGTGTTATAATCCCCACACCGCACCTGACCCTCAGAAACATGACTGTCTGGTCTGTGTAGTCAGAAAGTTTGGTAACCCATGTCCTTAGATCATAGAGGCGCTATAGAGTCCATTTAACTAGCAAAACCTATTTAATAAGTCACTTATTAAAAGTGCAATACACCTTAACCTTACACAAAGAATAATAGAATCTGAACCAGCCCACTCACTGCTTTTAATGTGTACTGCCTACATGTTTCAATGCCGCTCCATGTCTCTGGAGAGCCTGAGGCTAATGTCCTCCTTTGGGGAGGCCATAAATATGTATTCTACTCTAATCTCACAGCGATCATTACGCAACCACTTCTTGTTATGTCTACAGGAGAGAAGTTTCAGAACACTCTGTATTCTAAACCACATTTTTTAAAGAAGCAGAAGGTTTTCAGTCTCCGTGAAAACACTGTCCTGCATCCAGCGGTCTTATTAACGGTTGGGAGGGATTCTGGACCAACAGTATTTCCCCACAGCTTCTCTCTGCCCCTTGTCCTGCAGGGAGACTGTGTCAGATGTGTTCCTTTCACCTCGTCAAAATCCAATCAAAACTAAACGAGCCCAAGCAAACTCAAACCTCGGCTGCTCAATTTAAAATGCCTGCAGGCCGCAAAAGGGATTTGTCGATGGCTATATATTTGCACTGATTGTTCATTAGTCTATATAATATTCCAAGGCTGATTTAGTGGATTGCCCAAATTCCCAGTCTTCTTTGACCTCAGATACGTAGCAGTAGCACAAAGAGATATTGCAAATAACTGTCAGCTCTGTATACCAGTGTGCGGGTCGCGATGGTGTCATTGAGTGGAGGCAGGTGGGGATTGTGGCAGACCCGAGCCATGAGGCGCAGTAAAAGCTGAAGGCGTCTTCGGTTGGCCGGTGGCAGTAAGAGACAGCTGACTTGAAGAGCCTCAGTGGCTACCTCCTGATTGTGTAGCAAGCCTGCAGAGACACAGAGAGAGAGAGACGCAGAGAGAGAGAGAGAGAGAGAGAGAGAGAGAGAGAGAACAATAATAAAAAAAGAGTCCAGCTTCTGATGAGCAAACACGCAGGCTAGACACAACATAACCACGAGAAGAAAAGCACTGCACAAATCTTAGCAGTGGAAGCACATCGTGATGCACTCACTGAGAATGTTAACAAAGACTTCATATAGCTGGAAAGTCAGCAGGGGCTCCTTGAGTCTCTGAAAGTAATCTCCTACTGTCCTCAGCACATCCCTCTCGAAACCCGGGTACATTGGCTGTTTGGTTTCATTGCCATTTGGCCCTGGGAAAGAAGACAAGTGCATTTGGAAACGGGTCACAGAAAGTGCACATCTGTCTGGAGCAGACATTTTAACCCAGTCTGTATTAATCATACAAACAAGAAGGACAAAGGGCCTTCGGATTTAATGTCACATGTTTGCACCATCACATTCAGATCTAATCAATACTGATAACACCTATAGATTCAGTATTCTCCATGTTTTTTTAACATTTTACAAATGTCTTGAAGCTACTTGCACTCACTACTTCTAGGTCCTAAAGTTAAGATATACTTACAATTAGCAAGACATTTCATGGCTGATATCACCCAATACGGCATGTCCTCTGAAATGGCAATAGGGGAAAAAGCCGACTTCAGTTGTTAAACTCTCTGGCGTCACCACAAACTATTCTTCTTAACTTGTGAATGAATCCATCATACCGGCTTTATTCTCCAGTACAACAATGCCCGTCTTATTGACCTTGAACACGTTGTGAACGATGTGCTTGCCATTCACGTGTGTGTGGTTTAAAACTCCATCCAACGACGGAAGGCCCAGCACTCTCTGTAAACTAAAACAACAGAGTTAGCATCCAAATCTCGCAGAAGTGAGCGGCAGTCTGAGGGGCGTCCTGAAGGTGGGAAAATATTGCTCCAAGATTTACTTTTCTGGTACTTTCAAAAACATGTCCATTATCGAATTGAAAACTTTGTTGAAGAAGTTTTTATGCCGCAGATTGAGATTTGAAAAATTATTTCCAGCTCTGGATTTAAAAGGGGCTCAGAGCAGGTGATGAAATATATGATTGGATTAAAGAGCTCAAAGAGACACTGATACATAGAAGCTGTCAACACTGTCGGGAAGGAAGGAATTCAGCGATTTTTAAAATGGAAAGCTCAATCCATCTCTGGCTCTCTGACCTGTTCCATCAAACTTGATGGTTAATTATTTATCCGTCTGTTGTGCTGAGGGGGAACACTCTGGCTGCTGTTAAAAATTAATTTCTTCTTAATGGATGCTATAGCCTTTAAAAATGCTCACATATCATCTGAGAGTGAAGTATCCAAACCAAATGCTAAATGTGTGTGGTCGACGTCGACATGTGACATACTGTGCAACTGTCATCGACTTCCAGATGTGGTCCACTTGTTTTGGCGTAATCTCCTTCCTCCGTATGAGCTTGCATTCGTGTACGTCGCCGATGGCGACGCTGTGCCTTTTGTTCCACAGGTCGGAGGTCTGTTCAAAGAGATGTGCAGACGTGAATCAAAGAGCTCCTTCAACTGAGGGAACACAGCACCAAACAGTGTGAAACACATAATCCTGAAATGTGACAAAATAGAAGTCAGAGGGTCAGCTGTAAGGCCTCCTCCATCGTAAATATAAATCACTGCAGTGGTCGAAACACTATAGTAAAGAATGTCAATGTTACTCACTTCAACACGAGGGCACTTTAACATGACAAGACGCTAACAGTCGAACAAGAAAAAAAAAAAAAAGGAGAGTGTAATACTTTTTGGTGTTTCATCTACCATAAAGGAGATGTAAGGGGTCGTTTCTGTCCAGCTCTTGTTTGGAATGCTTCACACTACACTTTCCTTTAAGCTTCTTTGTGAGAAAGTATTGCTTACGGGAATTATTGAAAACAAAAAGAAAACACGAAAATGAGCTCTGTTTTATTAGCTTATCCAGCCCTCTATTAAGTTTTCACAATGCTGATGAAATTCAAGCAGCGTGCGTTACTCATTCATTCATGCACAAAAATAACGTGACAGCATGTCCACAGAGAGAACTGTCATAATACTATCAGTGTGATTGATTTAATCACACACAAAGAGGATCTGGCCTCTTCAGGGGGCGTTCACTTCCGGCTTTGAACTCTGAATTTCCCAGTTCAACTGGGACGCAGCGTAAGGACGCCCACAGAAGGAGCTGAGCTGTCTTCTTGCTTCTTTCTCACCATGACAGCAGACTTCGGAGGCGGGATGTTTTCCCGCTGGGGCAATTCTTCATAGTCATCCCAGCGAATGAGTCTGGGCAAGTCCCTGCCGTCCTTCAACAGAGGCCTCGCTGGAAACGATTTCAGGGGAGAAAGTGTCGGGAACCTGAGAGGGGAGAGGACGGCAGCGGGATCAGACAGGGAAGGACAATCATTGGACATGCAACAATGAGTTCTCCTGTAAAGGCTGTAGACATCAATTCTTGCATTTTAACAGATACTAAATATTCTCTGGTCGGCATTTTTTTCCTTCTTCATTAAATCACCTGCTTACTTCAAGAAAACTAGTAACATACAAGAGAGCAAGTAAGATAAGCAGCTTAAATGAACCTGTTTCTATTTTTCTTGTTTGTTTTTTTTCTTCTTTTACAAAGTCCCCCTGTTGAGGGGTCTGTAGAGGATTATCTTGTTTTATGATGAGACCTAAATCTCACACTCTGAGTTCATAAAACTGCCAAATGTAAAAGATGACTATGTTGAAAGGAACATGTATCTTATCTAAACTTCAACAAACAAAACAATATCTGGGTTAAAAGGTTTGAGTCATGCCACACCTACATAAGTAAGTGCGGGGCCACCCCAGTCAGAAAAGTAAAAATCGTAAAAAATAAATTTAAAAAATGTTTTAAAAAAGGGAAAAAGCAGCTGCTGACAGTTCCAGCCTGCTCTGATCGCCGACGTTTTAAAAGCACATATGAGACACACTAATCAACCGTGCGGCTAGCAGCTTTCTCGTCATCAGGGATTTTAAAGTTTCATAAAGATTCAGAGGAAATCTTCAAATGAAGGCGAAAGGATATGGCATAGAAGAAGGGAAACAGTTAACGTGTTAAGACTCAGACAAATCTATCCTGGTGCTGCGTCTGAGACAAAGCACAGGAGACACACGTGTGTCCCCTCTGAAAGAACACGTGCGAGGGAATTCTCATGTAAATTACTGGCAGTATCGCGTGGCCTTCACCAGTGCACTGAACAGTAGTCCTGGGTTCAATGGATCTCCAGGCCTTTCAGAAATCGAAGGTACTTGATTGATTGGAGGAATCCTTTAAGATACACAGACAGACTTTAGTAGTGTGGACATTAGTAGAGCAGTGCTGTAGGATACAAACAGGATTTTACCCCACCACTTTTTCTTTTTGGCCAAAGGGCAGATCTGCGCTGCTTGTTAGTACACATTCCACTCGCTCACACCTCTCTCTCTTTTGTGTTTTTTTTCCTCCCTGAGGCTGTAGGGCGGAGTACATTCAGTTATTAATATTCCTGTAATATTATTACTATTATTATTATTGTCACTTTGGGAGTTTGAACAGTGTGTGAGGTGTAAGCTGCCGTCAGATGCGAGACTGTGGACGAAATATTACAGATTCATGCGTGTTGATAAACAGAGATGTAAAGATCAATCGTGGGGCAGCTAAAAATCGATTTAAAGGCACCACGGTTCACATCGATACTGTAAAAAATTCATCGCAGTAACAGCGTCTGAAATCAGCCAAGCGTCACATGCGGGTAGATTTTCCGTTTGGTGAGTTCATTACAGAGAGCTGTCTGCTACAGAGTGGGTAAATGTTTTATCATAAAGTCATCCAAACTATGCTGTGAATATTAAAAGTGTTTTATGTAGCGGCAGCTATCTGCTGCAGTCTCAGACTGTGAACGTCTTCTCTTCACTCAGACTCTCTGATGGATTTAAGTGTTTAATTTGTAATATGGGGGGGGCGTCAGAGGGGAGTAGGGGGGTCTGTTAACTACTTATTTAAAAAATGAAGACCAACAAATGTGTTTTTTCAATTTCCTGATCTGATCAATTTATTGAATCTGTGACTTAACTTTGTGATTGATTCGACAGAACATAATGCTTTCTCAATTAAATGTACAACAACAAATGTGTCATTTCGCCTGGTATAAAACATGTTTGGCCGGTGAATTTTTTTTCATCTACCCGACACCTTGACCAGTCAAAAAGATAATATGGGACCATGTCAGTAATATGGTGAGTGTCAGCAGCTGTAGAGCAGAGGTGGCTGGTTGTAATAAGTAGGCGTTACCATGGCAGCTGCAGAGACCAAAGCATTTAAACAAGCAGGTTTGTAGCCCCAGTCGCCCAAACGAGTTTAAGAGCCAGGGATCTTTTTAGTTAGCATTTTTCTTCAGTCTCATTTTGTTAAATAAATCGTGAAAGAAACGTATAGTGAATCGTTACATTCCTATTGATAACCAATGGATATAAGATTAAACTAAATCTGTGTGCTCAGTTTATAATAAATCTGTGTGCTCGGTTTATAATACTGAGGTCTAACAGTGTGAGCATGAAGCAACGTGTTGCTCCATGTGTTGTCTGTCCACCTTCCCTCCTTCTATTCTGTTTATCATATCCACTCTCAAAGGGCTGAACTCAGTGTGTGATGAAAGACGGACGGGGTTTACATTTAGAAATCAGAGAATGACAAATTCTCTGATTTCACTTGCTTTGACACTCCTGAAAACGTTCCGAGTGTTCCTGATGTGCTGCATGTGTGAACACAGACACATTTTTTCACTCTGATGTTACCGAGGCTTTTTCCTGCCAGCACCCTTCAAACTTTTCAATGTGAAGTCGGGGTGAGCTGTTGTTGGTAAATCCACCGTGAGCGAGTGAAAGGGAGGGAATGGTAACGTTGATATCCACCCACCCCGCCACGGGCTTCCTCTCTCTCACAGCAGACGATTCATCCCTCCTCCCACCTCCAAAATGTCCCTCACAGCCAACCAAGTTAGACAACAGCTGACGTGGCGCCACGTAGGAGAGGCTGGGGGCGCCCGATGGCCCCAAGGTGCTCAAAGCCTGAGCCCCCCCCCCCCAGCTCTGTGGAGTTCTTCAGCTTGGGTCTTCAAAGAGTCCCTATGCTGTGGAAGACGTCATGCACCATCCCTGTGCCGAAAACACTATGTCCCAGTGACATCAACAACTCAGACGTCCCACATCATGAAGACTCTGGAGAGACCCCTCCTCGATCAGCTCCGTCTGATAGCTAAGCCAGAGTTGGATCCCCTCTTGTTCGCCTACTGGCCCTGACTAGGAGTAAATGATACCATCGTGTTTTTGCTTAACCACATCTACGCTCACCTGGACACACACACCAGGGGGGCTAATTGCATTTAAAGTTTAAATGCAATGAATCCCCCCCCCCCCCCCCCCCAGCAGTGTTCCAAGCAGACACCCCTCCTAAAGATGGCGGACCTGCGCAAAAGTTTGGCTGTAGGTTGGAGGCGGAGTCCATGGGTGGAGATACCAGGGGAGGGGATTTTCTTTCCAGAATTCAACTTGTGATGTCACAAGAAAGACATTTTATAACTGAGACCAAAATGTTATCCTGCAGTGCAAAAGGTCAACATATAAAAAAGCAATGTAATGTAACCTAATGACAATACTCCTCCTTAAGTTGCTGAGTTATTTAAGCTTCTTCACACTCTCCTGCAGGCTATCCAGGGTTTAGTTTCCAGCATATTCCTTTTTCCCTGCCACACTTCTCTGATACGCATTTGATTTAGTCAGTAATGTGAAGTCCTCTTTTTTTCTGCCTTCACTGCCATTTCGTCTGCATCATCTCGCTGCGTATCATTATTCTTCTTCTCTGTTTTTTACACTTAGCCATTGCATCCTGAATCGAGCGCAATGCTCCGAGACTCCTCTCCTTCAAGCTTTCGACAAGCATGTCCTTGTTGACTGAGTAGCCTCTTTCTACTGCTGCTTGTCCATGAGACAGTGTGAGGAGACATTTCATCAAGTCCCACAGTGCTGCACACTCCGCTTTGCCACTCATAGAGCTTCCAAAAAAATTCATCCAGCCGCCAACTGTAAACAAAATCTTGGAACTCTGCTTTATGGTTTTCCCTAGCATGCAATGAGAAAGCTTTATACTGAGCAAGGACTCTGTCACAGTCTGAGGCAGTGTGCCATCCTGCATTGAAGAGAACCTTTCTCAAACATTGTTGTTGCAACAGCTTCTGTCACCATGACTACAGGGTCAATGGAGCTCATTTGTCGTACTGCTGGGTACACAAGAGGACCTTTCTCGAAAGTATTTTTGCAGGCCACAGCGAGGAAGGAGACGCATTCTTTCTTGAACACCTGTATGTTCACTGGATTTTCCTGAAGCTTTTCAGATGCCTTCTCTAAAGCTTGCTTTGTGGCAAACCGTATGTAGAGCTGTTTGAGTGGATTGATTTGTTTTGGAGGTCCAGTTTCAGCAACTGAAGGTGTTTTTTTCCATCTCCAATTCTTCCCTTTTGATAAAGCATGACAGCAAGCTTCTCAGGATGGACTGGAAGGACAACATTGGCACATCTGTCTGGAATTTCTCCAAAAAAAAGCTTCAAGTGTCTGGCAACAAATGCAAAACACTGGAGCTTAAGCCTGGTTCACACGGCAGGATAATTACGCCGATTTTGGCCCCGATTCTCCCCTTCCGATAATCTTAAGGACGCCCCGATCATCATAAGATAATCTTATAAGATCATCCTGCCGTGTGTGGTGTGTTCAGAACGCTCTCGTCTGGTCGGAAGAATGTCGGGACCGCTCCGATCTCAAATCGGGGATATTCAACATGTTGGATTGTTTTGGCCCGATCTCTCATCATGTGTGGTGTTTCCCCTCCGAGGAGAAAACGAGCACGAGCCTGTTGACTGTGACGCGTAGCCAATCAGAAAGCGTGTAGCGAGGAAACACCGGCAGCAAAACAACTACTCACCTCCATATCATCATGTAGCAAGTACAGCTCATGCTCCCGTAGTCGCTGCTCCTTTGACCGACGCCTCTTTTAAAACGTGTTTTTTCAGATAAAAACAGCACAAACGATCCCTATTACATCCTCTTTGTCCGTTTGTTGACTCTGGAATCACGTTTGATCTCGAGAGGTTTTGCGAGATTTCCAGTCTGATCGGGGGACGTTCGCGAGTGAAATCGGCTCGTGTGTGGTGTGTTGATGTTGCCGTGTGGCCGCACACCACACACTGTACGACCAACACTGTAAAACCTCAGATTATTTATCACCATGTGTGTGGTCTCTAAAGTTTGGGAAATCTGCAGACAATTTTAAAATCCTGCCGTGTGAACCAGCCTTTAGCCTAAAAAAAGAAGATCATCAGTGGCCTTTTTTACTGTACAGTAGGATGCAGATGATGGTACTTTGCTTTTTGGGAGTATCTGGTGGCTTTTGATGAACTGTTGCACAGCTGGCCACAGCTCTATTGCCCGCTCGTCAACTGTTAAGTCTTCAACCCATCGATGGGCACAGAACTTCAGAGGAAATTTCTGTGAAATTGTCACCTCAAAGAACTCGTCTTGCTGAAGAGTCATGGAACATCTACCAAAGAGCTCTGAGCACATCTCCCACCTTCCAACCTCGTTCTCTCTCTCCATTTTGAAAACCTAAATGCACAATATGCAAACCACAGCTTCCCAGATTTATAATCTTTGATGAATCAGCCTCAGAAACTTCCGGGCCGTCCACTGAAATCTGTAAGAGCTTATTGGGATGAAGTGGTGACAGGGCTGTCTTGACTTTTTCCACAATCTCCTGTGCTTGAGTGTGTCCCATAAACTCTGAATGAAAATAACGCATTATAACCTTCCCTTTACATTCATTCCAGGACCGCACTACAACATCCAACTGTTCCGTTTGTGTCATCTTATTCAGCCATTCATCAAAAGAAATCACGTAGCACTGCGCTTCTTCTTTTTTTTTTTTTTTATATATCTGTGATCAGTTGTTTGAAATAAGGACCTAAACCAAAACAGATAAGCAGACGTTGATGCGCCACATGAAAACTGTTTGGCAATTGCACTGTCTGGTAACATGTCTAAAAACTGCTGAGATGTCAGAGTTGGAATTGAATGAATAATGCGACTTGACCATCTTAATTACCCAGCAAATCTCTGCTTCCAACACGGCTGAACTTGAAAAAAAGGCTGCGATTCCTTGTGTTTCTGTTTTAGAGACACAACTGACACTTTCTGTGGCCGTTTGTGTTTCTTTGTTGGTTGGACAGCTCCTTCCCTCGCCTGTGTCTTTTGAGGCAGCCCCCCCCCCCCTCCATAAAATCCGTCTCTTATTCTTTAACTGTGCAGCTGTCTCGATGTGGCCTTGTCTTCGCGCTGAAATTCCCATGTTCCCAACATCAAACGACTTTCTGCTAAACTTGCAGTAAGCTCTTTATATGCCTCCTGACACCTCTCCTAGCCAGTCCCTGAACTGAATTTGAATTTGTCTTTCTGACGTTATTACTCCTGTAAAAAGAGGACACCACACATTTGAAGCCCATTGAATTACATTTGATTTGTTTAAAGTTATGAAATGAAGTCAAATTGACTGATGACTGTAGCACAAATTTAGCGACGTTAAAGCGCATTCATTTATGCTAACAACAGTGGACATAAGACATTTCGGTGGTCAGGGATGTGAATTTCAAGAGTGTGGCTGTTCTAGGATGCCACCCTGCCCACCCGCTGCTGCAAACCTGCCGTGGATAATAATTTAGAGTACTGAATACTCGTGTGGACCACCTTGTCAGCGGCGGTCATTCGTCTCTCATTCTTTAAATGTAGAAAAAAAACAAATTGTGTTTTTGTGTTGCATACACATCTGTTACAGTCCATTATTTTATCAGGTCAGGAAATTGATCAATTTTGAAAATACATTTGCTTGTCTTTATTTTTTAAATAGGTAGTTCCCTGAACCCCCCCCCCCCCCGCTCCCCTCTGAACCCCCCCTGCATTATAACATTACAGATAAAATAAACTGAACTCTGTCAGAGAATAATAAATTATTATTCCACAAAACAAGTTCTCTCTTGATTTATCTTTAAAACATTAGACTCTTTATATAATCAGCCTGTTCATTATTAGACGTGTGTGTGTCTCTGTCTGCTCCTGCTGCGTGTGCACACAGCGTGCACTCTATCTGCCGGTCTCTAACGCAGTGCTGTTTCACAGAGTCTGAGTGGAGACGTTCACAGACTACAGCGACTGTGAGAGGAAGTTGCTATCGTTGTGTCAGCTGCAGACGCGGTGAGAGTGAACGGAGAGAAGTCGAACGACCGTTTGACCGCATCACGTGTTCGCGACCCGGTTCATACTGATCACCGATCAACTGTGTGCTGATGAGGCGCGTGGGAGATGACCCTGGACACGAGCATTCATCGCCGCGGCCTCTGCCGAGCGGCTCATTGTATAACATAAAGGAAATTAATGACATAATGTCGCCATGAAGTCGTTACTCTCTAATTTCTTCTCCCCATCTATCTGTGTACACATAGTAATAAAACAGAATTCCTAATGTGCTTTCATTCACTTACTTCCTGTTTTCTATTGTCAGACAATAAAACAAGTGTGTAGCCCATTAAGATGACCTGTTAAATGTAGTTACTCTACATCAGAAACATGTTGCCTAGTTACTCACTGCTACTCAGTAAACGACCCGCCCACTGGAACTCTCCCTTGCATGCTCTACCTGTCAGCCAACTGCTCTTAGCTGAAATGCAGTTTGATTGGCTGGTAGTGTGACGTGGGGCGCTGCGCCGGCGTGAAGCAAAGAAGCGCTGTGCCTTAATGTTGTTGGAAGATAAAGTGACAAATCCATGCGCGGAACTTTTAACCCGTTGGCATTGGCAGGGGGAGGATAAATCATTTTCCAGGTTACGAAACAGTTTCCAGGACATCTGACTTTTTAAAAACAAAAACATTTCCAGGTTTTCCAGGACCTGTGGGAACCCTGATTTTTTTCTCTGGGTGGTAAGACTGAAGCAGACCACCAACAAAAGGACTGGATGGATTTATTTCACATTGTGTGGGTCAATAGACACTCAGGTTATCCAAATAAATGTTGAAAATCACTGTCAAAGTGGATTTTCATAATATGTCCCCTTTAAATTATGACATGAAGTTTGTGCCTCCGTTTGTGTTGGGATGAACAAACACAGTAAGGTGATATCAGGCTGAAGCTGATAAAGCATACTTCTATTTCATGTAGAGAAAATATTGTGAAATGTCTCAGGGGTAAGACGTAAAACTTTTGAAGATAAGAAGAATATGTCTCACCTGTACAGATGACCGCTGTCCTCAAAGTCCTCTGTCCCGTGGCGTCCTTTGATGTCTTCGATGACGTGGGCCTTCAGGAACTTCTTGAGCAGCTGCAGAGTCTGGTAGCGAGTCACCTCAGGTCCAAAGTTATAGTTGCGTCTCAGCAGCTCGTGCAGGTAATCCACAGCCTCGGATCCTGTGAAACTGCAATCAAAGTAGCGGAAGTGTGCCCAGTGCCTTCTCAGCGGCATGCCTCCTCTGAAGAGTTTGATGGTTTCATTCCACTGATGACGGGGGGAGACATATGATGAGGTGGAGAAGAAAAGTCAGAATGAAAGAACGAAAAGCCCTTTTCCCCCTCCATAGATAAAAAAAATAAATAAAAATATACCATGTGTTCTTCTGTGGTGTAAACTGTGGTGTAAACTACTATTATAGAAGCATGACAAATGTTTCCCTGATGCTGACGTGAAAGATCAAAGATGTAGGCAGCAGGACCATTTTTTGTGTTTACTCTGACAAATGCTGCATAGAGAGACAAGTAAATAAAAGACAATATCTGCAGACTATAAAAAAAGCCTCTGCATGTTCTTGTTTGTTTCCTCTTCTTGCTCTAATGTGACTCCATCTACTTTAATATCCTCTCAACACAAATAACACAGGCGGGCTTCACAGCAACGAAAACATTGTGTCCTCATAGTGTTTGGATGGTGCAGAGGTGATGATAATCTGATCCAACAAAGTACACAGATGGCCTGTCTGAAAAATCAAAGTTAGATAAAAGCAGGGACAGACTTAAGATGGACTTCAAAACCAAGAAGAGCCTCAAACTGTGAAGCCGTTTGCTGCCTTGAAACCCCAAAAAGACTTCAAATTAAAAATAAATAAATCAACCAAACATCTTTTATTAACTACAATGTAAAGGATTTTGCTTCTACATGGCCTTTATATGTGGTTAGATTTATGTGTCTGAAGGTCACAAAGACACTTTGACGTATTGCCTGCATTGTTCTTTTCAGTAGAGATGTTTTATTTCTTTTTAATAAGGTCTGACCAGCTTCATAGAGTAACCACTGTAATAAAATGGCCCATACATTGTTAACTCTGTCAGAACACGTGTTTTGCTTATTATAAATATGAGATATGAAAAAAGTTAGTTTGGGAAAAATGTAAACAGCAGAGGGACACTAGTGTTTAATTTGACTGTAAGAATACTGCTGCACCCTGAGGTACACATACCACCTCAAATATTATTGTATTGAATATTACAATAGCTTTTCAATGAAAACATCATGTTGCCTCCTGTCTAATGGATCGAGAGGATTACACTTTCCGAGCAAACACGACGAGTCCGAGCAATAGGCATGAAACGTGTAGCCTTTTAAAATGAGTTTAATACCGAAAAAAACTACAGCTCGTCAAACAATAAAGGAGCATGTTGTCCCAGCGCTTCTTAAAATAAACGATCTTTGTTCACAAGTGAATTAAGGACTTCGCGTGCAGTTTTGCCGTTTCTCAGGAGGGCTGTTTAAACGCCTCGAGTATGTCTGAGTTACATATCTTGAATTAAGTTAAACTTAATAAAGTCACATTCACATACAACATAACACCAGCGCTGAATATGGATATTAATCACGACGTGTAACTCAAGTCGCGGTGGTACATGCAGAAACATTTAGCAAACTTGCAACAGTTGCACAATGTTACAGTTCTTGAGCGTCACACCTGACTGGCCTGGTAACACTTCAAAACAAACTCACCAGCTTTGTTGCTCTGTACGGACCCGGCCCGATAACTTTGCCCTCCATTCTGCTTCTGAAAACTCACTTCACTCGTTAGAGGACATCGATATATAGAAGTTGTTAAGCTCTTCTTGTGAAGCTTCAACAGATAGGGGATGAAAACAGTAAGCTGCCAGAGTCTTTAACAGAGACGTTGCTGCCAACTTTGAATCTCCTGCGTCACTTCATTTTAGCTGCGTGATTGGCCAGTGCGTTGATCATGTGACCTCAGGAATGCAGCGTTCATGAATAGAGACAATACACTCCATCAATAGGTTAACTGCTGGTCCGAGGGTTAGTAGTCTGCTTCTTTATACTGTGTCATCCTTTGAATTTCTAGAGAAGATGTAATTCAAGCGTTTTTATAAAAGCAAGAAAAAGGGAGAGGAGGAAACTTTTACAGAATTAGTCAACCAGATGAGACAAACATATTTAAGCTTTTAGGTTTACCCAACAATTAAAGACATTAAACAATCACTTAAGAAATTACAATACTTTGGACTGTCAATTCTTCTCAGTCAAAATGACAAAGACTAAAACCAGTTATACATAGCAACATGTGTTTGTTTTAGTTTAAATATAGTGTAAAGAAAGGTAACATATAGGCTATTGGCAGCCACGTTTTACTGTTTGAAATAGAATGAGTAAAAGTAAAAGACTCAAAAGTCCAGATGGTGTTAACATCTTTCATTTGAATCCCAGCTACAGGCTTCTGGATAGACTGCAGGTATGGAGAGTGAAGTAAAAAAAATCAAATCAAATCACAGTTGCCTTTACAAAGGGAAATAATTGCAGGGATGACATTTTCCAAACCTGTTGAGGATCTGAGTTAATATTTCAAGCGGTTTATAGCTGCAAATGATGACTTTACAGCCCTTAAAATTTTAATTGGAATAAAATAAGGAACACCTGCGGTGCGTTTCAAATCAAAACCGAAGTTGGCAGTGAGCAAGACTGTTATCCCTCCCAATTAAAATGGATCTGCAACGATAATAACCCCCCCTCCCCCCCCCGAATTTATCCATCAGAGCTGTAGATTCAGTGTTTGATGGCTTGCAGAGCCCTTGGGTTTTGGCGA
Source organism: Symphodus melops (assembly GCF_947650265.1). Lineage (NCBI taxonomy): Eukaryota > Metazoa > Chordata > Actinopteri > Labriformes > Labridae > Symphodus > Symphodus melops. Next base: position 11,762,567 of record NC_136695.1, on the reverse strand, counting down.
CAAAAAAAAGCAGACTGTTATATTTCACAGGTAATATTAGGAGCTTCTTTTTCCCCATTCTGCTTATAATTGCACAAAATACAAGACTGACAGAGGAGAAGCTGATTGGCACTTTAAAATGAACTCTGACAGTGACCGAGCTGTATTGAAATTCATGAGAAACCCTCTAGTGATCTTTGATTCCTACAGATATTTTTACTGCTAAGGACATAAGGGCTGCAATCACATTTACAGTCAAGCTTTGAATTCCCTGCCTTATTATTACACTTTCTATAACTCTTTTCTTGAATTAAACTTCATTTTTACTCTTGTTATAGGGCAGGTGTAGGCCTGGCTTGATTGCAGCTCAATCCAGCCTCTGCTAAAAATAAATAAATAAATAAATAAATACATGACTGACATACATATTAAAGTCTGGGTTTATTAAAAGCTAAATGTCAACACATACCAATTGTAGGGATATTAAAATCTGTGATAGCATCCCTCTCTGGCTCAGATATTTAATAACTTTACATACTACATAGTAGCTGTATAGTATGAGTCTATAATCAAGGTCTCTGGTAGAACAACTTAGCTGTCACTGACAGCTAAGCCTGTCAGTGTGTTTGATTGCAGTTCAGCCTATAGGAGTGTTCTCGTTAGCCAAAAGTGAAAAGGGTGCTGTGTGTTACACCTTTAATAAGTCCTGTCACAGCCCTATAGTTATAGTTGGCATCCATTTAATAAAGTTGCTTCATTTATTTACTCACTGTCTTCTTTACTTCTCAATGACAGGTCAAGACAATAATGAGAAGCAGACAGTAGTAAAAAAAACAACGTGTCCATCATGTCAGTACATGGAGACTATAGAAAGAAATATTGTGCCTTATCAAGAACAGGAGAGACTGACTATATTCATGACCAATAATAACAGGCACATTGTGATTCACACATTTTAAACATTGTGATGTATTCAAGTCAGGACAGCACAAAGAAGGCACATTGAGTTTTTATAGTATGATTATGAATCATAAAATGGAGTTCTTATAGACTCTATATTCACCTCCTTGTTACTGTTATAGTTTACGGTTTTACAAAATTGATGTGAAGCATTTTAATGCACCTTTAAACTACGTTAATACAGATTACACAGTTCTGCAATGACGAATCAAAATTCATATTCACATGTAAAAAATATATTGGCTTTATTTTCTACAGTCACTGGAATAATCATCCCCTGTCTTCCTACTGATAGAATTCACTTAAACATTTTATTCATTAAATGGAACCACTATTAGGACCCGGCTCATATGGGGAAAAGGAAGTACCATAAAGCCAGGTGTTTTTTATGGAGCACTAAAAGTGCCAAAATGAAATATATAAACATATACTTAATTAAATTGTTAGATGTGTCATCAATTATATCGTATTGGAAATAAATCAACACATACATTTAAATATTTACATCTAATATTAAGCCCAGTTTACACTTCTGTGTCAAGGTGACGACGTGCTCTCAGCGTAGACCCGATGCTGAAATGTGTTCTGAAAGTTGGTAAACTGTCAATAAATATTTTAAAATTAATGCCCACAAACACTTAAGACCTTGTTTTAATGCCTAAAAAAGAAACATGTTTATTCTTGCCTTTTAAAAATGTCATGTTGTAACTTTATGAAATCAAGATTTCATGAGAATCACCCAAAACAAGTCCATAAAAATCTCATTATCGCAATGGTCTCAAAACATCAAGATCATACAATGAAAAGATGAATCTCAATAACACGGTGAGCGCCAGCAGCTGCAGAGACAGATTTAGAAGTTGAGGACGCACCGTTGTCTTTTAAATCGCAGGTGTGGAAGCGTTTTATTGTCTCCTAAAGGCTGGTTCACACGGCAGGATTTTATAATTGTCGGCCGATTTCCCAAACTTTAGAGACCACACACATTTACAGTTTTGGTCCTACAGTGTGTGGTGTGCGGCCACACGGCAACGTCAACACACCGCACACGAACCGATTTCACTCGTCCCCCGATCAGACGGGAAATCTCGCAAAACCTCTCGAGATCAAACGTGATTCCAGAGTCAACAAACGGACGAAGAGGATGTAATAGGGATCGTTTGTGCTGTTTTTATCTGAAAAACACGTTTTAAAAAGACGCGTTGGTCAAAGGAGTGGAGACAACGGGAGCATGAGCTGTACTTGCTACATAATATGGAGGTGAGTAGTTGTTGTTTTGCTCCCGGTGTTTTCGCTACTATGTCACCTCGCTTTCTGATTGGCTATGCGTCACACTCAACAGGCTCGCGCTCGTTTTCTCCTCGGGGGACACCACACATGATGAGAGATCGGGCCAAAACAATCCAACATATTGAATATCCCCGATTTGAGATCGGAGCGGTCCCGACATTCTTCCGACCAGACGAGAGCAGTCTTAACACACCACACATGGCAGGATGATCTTATAAGATTATCATATGATGATCGGGGCCAAAATCGGCGTAATTATCCTGCCGTGTGAACCAGGCTTAAGTGATTTCTGACTTATCAAACAGAACTTAAAACTCTGCTTCGTCACACAGAGTCAGAGCTTCCCTGGTTTAGTTTGAACAAAGGAGCGTGAAAAACTAACATGGAGAGTTACGGTTGTGGTTTGTGCAAGTTCATCTTGGTCTGAAACGGCTATTTCTAAAACTTGCTCTTTGGTCCCTACATTTGCATCCCAGAGCTCAAACTCGACTCTCTCAGGTCGTCATGGAAACCTCACACAGTTGCTTTAACACACCCTGACCAATCACATCAGAGGGAAAATGGTTTGTTTGTTTTTAAAAACCAACAAAGAGTTTGGAGTCTTTTCTAGAACAGAATCCGTGATTGAGACATCACTGAGCTTTTATTGAGTTCACTTCAAGCTTCATAACCACTTTGAGCAGCCTCTCGATCAGTCCCTATTTTCACAGCAAGTCGGAACTTTTACAAACCTTTAAAAAACTTTCACTTACTCGCTTTTCTACGAGCACAGTCAGTAGTTTCGACCTCTGTACGAACTTTAACTGCAGCGATGGATAAACGCTTTCACAACCAAGCTCAAAATCCAAGGAGGAGCAGAAATCTGGAGGATACCTGCAGCAGCATGCAAGACTTCCAATACCAGTTTGACTCAGAATTCGAGGAGGACAAAATGTCCCAGCTGATGGCAGAAAATACTCATTTAAAAGCACAACTCAAAGATGCCGAGTACCACCATAACATTTTTTATTATAAATATGCAGCTGCAGACAAGAAAGTTACACAGCTCAAGACCAAGCTGAACAAGGCTCGCTCCGATCTGCTCCAAGCAGAGAATAAAGCTGCAGCTTTGGAGAGCCAACTTGAGATGGCCAAACAGAAAAAGGAGCAGCCAAGCGCCAACGCCACTGCTGAGGTTTCTGCAACCAATCAGTGCACCCAGACTGAGGACAAAGACACCTCAGAGCTGATCCTGCAGCTGCAGAGAGCTCATGAAGATCTGGACAAATGCACCCTCAAACGTCAGTCCAGTGAAGACTTGCAGGAAGAGGATGAGCAAGAGCACCAGCAGAAGGTCCGTGCTCTGAAGATGGGCATCATGAGCCTCAGTGAGAAGCTGCAGCAGGAACAGGCTGCTCTCATGAAGAAGGCCGCAAAAACGAATCCCTGCACCGGCCAGTCTGCTCAGGATGAGGAGGCAGAGAAGATTAACTTCCACCTGTAGAAGCTCCAAACTCATCTCCTGAACCAGGCCCTGAGTCTGAATACAGTCTGCAAGGAGAAGAAAGCTTCCAACAAATTCAAGTGAGTCAGAAGCCACCGAGAGCAGGAGCAGCAGACTGACGAGCTGGACGAGACAGCAGCAGATGTCGAAAAAGACCTGCAAAGGCTCAAAGAGGAGTCTCAGGCGGAGCTGGAAAGGTCCCGCTCCTCCTTCACGGCCGATCTGGAGAGCCTCAAACTGGTCAGCGCTGAGCTCGCTGCGGCCCAAAAAAATGCCCAAGAGGAGCTGCAGCAGCGGCAGAAGGAGTGGCAGGAGGAGAGGAGCTCACTCTTAGGCGCCATTCAGCTCCTCCACAAAACTCTGAAGGAGAAGGAGGAGAAGTGGACTGAGAGGGAGAGCTGCATGGTCTACAGGATGGAAGAGCTGGAGAACAAGATGGAGATGTTGGATAAAAAAGGAAAGAAGAAGAGAGGCTGGCTCAGACGACTGTTCACTTGCTCCAGCTCCAACTAACACCACTGGTCTCCTGCTTGCTGCACTGAAACATGTGCATGTGAAGAAATCAATTAAAAAAATAAAACAACTGAAGTGATGAATGCATTCATGTTTCATGTCTGTAGAGAATTGTTGGCGACATTTACAGTCAATGTTTAAGTGTGATAATAATAATAATATAATAATTTACACTTTATTAATCCCACGAGGGGAAATTCGGTTTACACTCTGTCTAACACACACATAGGCCGAGATACACACTCATGCACAAACAGGGTTCTAGTGACATACATTAATGGAGAGGTCTCAGAGTGAGGGGGCTGCCCACAGCGAGCGCTCCAGAGCAGTTTTGGGGTTCGGTGCCTTGCTCAGGGGCACCTCAGCAGTGCTCAGGAAATGGACTGGCACCTCTCCAGCTACCAGACCAGTTTCCGGACTTGGGCCGTGCCGGGACTTGAACCGGCGACCCTCCGGTTCCCAACCCAAGTCCCTACAGACTGAGCTACTGCCGCCCATGATGAAGGCTCTCATCCTGGCAGTCACTGCGTCACATGCTTTACAGTTATTCCAAATCAGTAGGAAATATTTCTGATGGTCAAACTCGTAGAGCGCTTACTTTGAGGTGGAAATAAAATGTTTGATGAGCTAAAAAGTCAGGATGTAAAGATGAATCCTGGTAAAATGATTCAACGGTGTCGAGGTTCACATCGATGCTCTGAAAAATGAATCTCAATAACGCGGCAAGCGCCAGCAGCTGCAGAGACAGATTTAGAAATTGAGGACACACCGTTGTCTATTAAATCGGAGGTGTGGAAGCGTTTTGGCTTCAAGACAGAAAATGAAAGAGGTGAGAAGATAACAGAACAGACAAAAACTGTGTGCAAATGTTACAAGAAGACACAAACAAGACAACCGTCACCTTCCCTTGTTGAGATATTACAAATATTAAAAGACCAAACCACACTGACGAGCAGGTTAGCAGCTGCTAAAGGAATCTGTTTATCCTTTGTCTCATTTTGTCAAATAAATCGTCAAGAAAAAACTTTAAAAAGGGGCATTAGTGTAATCGAGTTGTGGTTATAGCACTATCTCAGGGAGCTGGGCTGTGGTGGAGGGGCCTAATGTGATATATATTTAAATTAACACTTTTATGTCATTTCGACTTATTTCTCTCATTACCGCAACACTTTACACAATCTGCAACCTAAAATATTTGTTATTGAAACCTATAGGTATTTTCAAAATGATTTGACAAACCTGAAAGGCATAAAGTATTATGCACACACATTTTAAAGCTCCTACTAGATATCTATTCATTAAATTCACATTAAATGAACACCTGTTGCAGTAATGATACATGGGTTTAGGAAATGAGGTTGAAAATTTCGGTGACAATAATTAAGTATACTATCTATCTATCTATCTATCTATCTATCTACTAAAAAAAAAAAAATCTAGGTCACTGAAAAATTACTGTCCATTGAACCTAAAGATTCTAAACAACATATTACTGACTAAAACTAAATTTATTTTCTTCTTGTTACATGCTATATACAACTTTTCATCCGTTTTACATGTGATTTTTTGCATACTTGGCCCAGACCAAAGGCAACAAACTGAAGTGGCGAGCTGAGGAGGTGGCAGGTTGTTGCTCTGGGATGACAGCTTTAATGTCCTCAAAGTAATACCAGACCTTTTCCCCCTCAAATCTGATAGATGGAATGATAATGTGTTCGCTCCAGCACAGCTCATTGTGTAAATAGTTAGGCAGATAACAATAACAATTGTGCACTTTGTGATAAAAGCATGAAATTTGGTGCACTTTGTTAGTTAACAGTTAGGACAGTTAGGAGAGGTGGCCATTTTGAAAAATGGCTGCCATGGCCGCCATATTGAAAATTAGAGATTGCTCATTATCCTACTATTTTCAGAAAGCCTTTGGCTATAAGTGTACCAAATGTCATGCTTTTATCACAAAGTGCATGATTCCCTCATATTTTTTACCGAAGCCACACCACTACAACCTCATATCGTCAACAATCTGGAAAGACAGTAAAACAAAAAGTACTTTGGAATAGGATAATTTCATAAGTAAATGAAACCGTCTTTCCGTTCTAAAACTAGATATGTCCGTCTATTAGTTTGGTGCGGAACTTTTTAATAGTCATGTGAATGAAAATGGCACGCCATTGTGTGTGTCTGTGTGTGCGCGTGCACTATAAGCTAATTACTCTTGTTGTGACCCCTACAACCCCTAACCTCTCTTTCTCTTTCCTTCTGTACTCTTCCAGTAGTTAGGTTGTTGTAAATCTTCTCTTAAGTTTTTCAGCGTAGTCTTCACTAAAGCTGTCTTTCTGTCACTTGATGACTGTCTGCAATGAAACAGACCATTAGGGAAAATACCAAGTTAGTTTACAATAATAAAGGTAATAGTTAGGCTAGTTAAAAATATACTTTGTATGGTTAAGTTCTCATTACTGAAACAAGTTCTCTCTACCGCAACTGGACTTAAATTGTAGCGGTAAGTGAGAATGATGTTTTGGAGGATGAGGAGCCATAGCATGTTTTGCTAACAACAGCAAAGCCATAATGACTAAGCACGTTTTTACTCCATGAACATATTTAGACATTAACTTAGTGTTACACCCCCCTCTCAGGTGCTATCAGGTTACCCAGAAATCCCCGGCAGGGGTCAAATCAATGACCAAACAGAAAAACGAAACGGAGACAAAATTAGAAAAGAAAGGTGCCAAATGTTTATTAACAATAATATAAAATCCCGGTGTCGACACAACAGTTGGTTCAATTAATGTTGGGTCCACGGGAGCTGCACTGAGGAAGTGGCAGGTACGACAAAACAAACAAAACCCAAAAGAAGACTAGAAACAAAACTAACCCCAAAACAACACCAAAAACTAACCCACACAGTAAAAACAGCAGAGGGAAATCTGCCCGTCCCTAAAACAGAAATAAAAACATTAGTTTCCCAACCAAAATCCCATATACAATGTAAATTAAAACTTACAAAACATGTCGCTTACCGGTCCTCCCAAACTCAGGACAAACAAAAAAAACACAGCCGGCGTGGTCGAGGGTGTGCACCTTCCCTCTCCTCCCGGCTGGAAACCAACACCTCCCTCTCTGTTCCTGCCCCCCCCCCTTTATCCTTAGCAGGAACAGCAGCGTTGCCGGTGCCACCGGCTACATTCGTATATTTTCAGCCTTTTATTATTTACGTTGTGACTGGTAAAGCAACTGCCGGAAATGACATTCTGAGCTGACCAATCATAGTCCTTGCAGTTTGCGTCGACGCAAAGCATAGTCAAGATTTTTTGGAGGTGCGCGTCAGGGTACTGCGTAGGGTCCTTGTAGGGGTTCACGTCGACGGCGTAGCAATGGTGTCGACGTGACACTGAAGTATAAACTAGGCTTTAGGGTTAAGGGTTACTGAGGGTATGCAGGTTTCTATACTAATCTGTAACTGGCCCAGTCCAACACAAACCAGTGCATTGGAACATATAACACCGGACAGCCAGCTCTTTTCAGAACATTAACAAATATTCACAAAAGACATCTTGAGGCAAAGTGGTGAGCTGTTAAATGTTGTTGTTTGATGGCGCACTGACTCATGTATTTACGGTAGGTTCTTTTACGGTAGATATGACGTTACCACAGTTTTCAGTAAGCAGTGCGGTTATCGCATGGGTATGGGTAACCCGTTGTTGTCTGATATACTTCTGCAATGTGTTTGCCAAATAAACAAAAAACATAAATAAACCTGAAGGCTAAGAGAAAAATCTCAGTGTCAAGTTATGCTTATTCTCCTTGCGCGAGAAGAAGCCCAGGTAAAGTTGGACACAAGCTTTTTGGAAGAAGTTTACCGCAAAGTACTTGAATTTCCCTCGGGATCAATAAAGTATCTATCCATCCATCCATCCATCAGACTTCTACAAGCTATGTCGACCAGCCTAAAGATAAGCGAACCATTAGATTCTCGAAAGACGTTTTTACAGGACGTATAAAAAGCAAAGACACAAACAAGCTAGCTTAGCAAGGAAAAAGTTTAGCAGGCTAGTAGAGCGCGGTAAAATTAGCGTTTTAGCAAAATGGCATGCAGAACGACAGGAGTCCTCGTACTGAAACTTTTCTTCAACAGATCCGAAGATAAGTATGAACTTTGGGACACTAGATTCCTTGGATATTTACATACTCAGAAACTGAGAGAGACTATTTTACATGAGTCCATCGATGATCGTCAACAAGGACTACCACAGATGAAAAGAAGAATGCTGATTTCTACTGTTTGCTGAGATGATAAAAGTGATAGACGATAAAAGCCTGTCGCTGATAAGGCATGATGCTCCTGATGATGGAGGGAAGGCCCTGGAAATACTAAGAAAACATTATTGTTGGGAAAGCAAGCCCAGATAATACATTTAAACACGTTGTTAACCAAGCTACTGATAGAATAATAGGCCTCTTTCTGCTTATACTCAATGTGTTCACTGCAATAAAGCGTTGTTGAACAAATCTGATAAGGTTTCATCACCCGGCCGAAAGGAATATACCCTTCAGCTCGTCCAAAACGCTGCAGCTCGTGTTCTTACTAGAACTAGGAAAAGGGACCGCATTACTCCTGTATTGGCTTCTCTCCACTGGCTCCCTATAAAATCTAGAATAGAATTTAAAATCCTTCTGCTCACCTACAAAGCTCTAAACGGTCAGGCACCATCCTATCTTAAAGAGTTAATTGTACCGTACTATCCATCAAGAACATTATGTTCCCAGAATGCAGGCCTGCTCATGGTGCCTTTAGTCTCTAAAAGTACTATGGGAGGTAGAGCCTTTAGTTATCAGGCACCGCTCCTTTGGAATCGTCTACCAGTCGGAGTCTGGGAGGCAGACACACTAGGTACTTTTAAGAATAGACTTAAAACTTTTCTTTTTGATAAATCTTATAGTTAGGGCTGGCTTAGGACCAGCTCATAGTTATGCTGCTATAGGCCTAGACTACCGGGGGAACTGGCACCAGGATCTCTTATCTCTCTCTCCCTCTTTCTCTCCCAGCTTTCATACCTTATTACTGCTTGTCACTATCTTTATATTCTAACCTCTCCTTTTTCTGGGAGCTCCTGAGCTCTCTTAGGTTCCTTGGGACTGTTGATGAGGATGGCCTACCCAAACAACCGATTGATGATTGATGTCCACAGTATGAATGATTTTTGCTTACGTTAATATCAAATCAGTTATTTTATCATGTTTTATTCAAGGTTTGTGTGTTTAATCTAATTGTCTGACTTTTCAGTAAGGTGTTTGTGTGAAGAGGGCTTGTAGGAGTGATTGCACATTCCAACATGTCTTTGATGTGGCCCTTCACTGCCTATCACTCACCAATTCAAACATAGGTTTAGTTTAAAGCCCTGAACAGTTAATTACTCACCCACTTTTATAGGTTCAATGAGCCTTGATAGTTAATTACTTAAATGGTTTTCTGCTTAAAAGGAATTAGTTACTACACTAGATGTCAGGTTAAGATAAGAAACAGGCCAGGTAGGAAGTGTCTTCCCCTACAGATTGGATAAAGGATTCGGGAGTATGATGCACCAATGAGAGAAGGGGAACCAAACATCAGGAGGCGCATAATTTGGAAAGGTGCCCAATTGGAGGAAGGAAACCGCACATTCTTGAATGCATTATTTGGTTAGATATTCTCTGTCTAGTGTATAAAAGGGTTCAGGGAAAGATAGTCGGGGCTCAGACTTCGCAAACTGACCAGGTAGCTGTCTGTTGTCAGGGACACGTAGTGTTGAACCCAGAGACTCTGTAACTCGTATTCTTGATTCCTCGGGTTAATAAACTATGTTAACCTGAAAGAGTCTCCAGTCATTCCTCTCATCCCATCAAAAGAATGCGCAGAGAGATTCAAGGTAATTATTTAAAGGAGTCAGATTTCTATTTACAACATTTAGGAAAAGGATCAAATAGCCAAACTTTTATCCAACACTACACATGGCAGAGGAACGAGAGTGCTACTGACTACCTAATAAGAATGGTGAACGTCATAACTGCTAAGAGATTCAGGTGAGACCTTGAGTGATGGACTAACAACAGCAATGATACTAGGCGGGTTACCAGACTCTTTCAAGCTGCTAGCCGTCCACATAACACAAAACGAAGATAATCATTCATTTGCAGACTTTAAAGGAAAACTACCTGTATATGAAGGAGGAGAAAATGAACACGGCTGGATCTACGATCTATGTTGACTCTTTTTATGGAGCACTATGTGACATTCCTCCAACCTACCAGGACGCCATAGTGTCAACTAAGTCAGGGCAGTGGAAAAATACCATGAACGATGAAATGCAATCTCAGGAAAAGAAGTAGAACTTCCGCCTCACCCACTTGCCGCCAGGTAAACAGGCAGCTGAGGGCAAGTGGGTCTATGCACATAAGAGTGACATCGGTAAATACAAAACGAGATTCATAGCAAAAGGCTACAGTCAAAAATAAGGAACTGACTACGAAGAGACATTCTCACCCACAGCTGATATAGTGAATGTGAGAATGGTCATGCAAAAGGCAGCACAGTAGAACCTAATCTTGGACCAGATGGATGTCAAGATAGCCTATTTACATGCCCTGATTGACTGTGAAATCTATAGATTAATTTTTGAGAAAAAGTCAGAAAAAGGTGAAAAGCTAGTATGCAAGTTGCAGAAATCTCTCTATGGTCTAAAGCAGTCATGCAGAAACTGGATTGCTTTAGACCATGCTACATACATAAGAAGTAAGAACGATTTTATAACAGCAACGAGCAATGAGGATGTAAAGTTGAAACGTTTCTTGGGGATAGATTTTGACCAAAGGAAAGATCAGGTTAAAATGTCACAGGAGAAATATGTGGCTAACATACTGGAAAGATTTCAAATGCAGTATTATTAGTCTAGAGAAACTCCATGTGAACCAAAACGTGAGTACACAGAATATTTTGAAAAAATGATATAGATTGTGGTCAGCAAACTATCTCAGCAATTTGCCAACTGAAGAACACTGGAACACAGTGAAACGTGTTCAGATACCTCAAAGTTACAGCAGAACAGGAGTTAAGCTTCAAAATAAGTGACACAGAAAATACAGTAGATCAAAGAGTATATTGTGATGCTGACTGGGCATCAGATGTAAAAGACAGGCGTAGTATAAGAGCATATTGTGTCGGCTTAAGAGAAGGAAGTGCTCTAATCTCATGGAAAACAAGAAAACAACCAACAGTAGCACTATCTACTTGTGAGGCAGAGTACATGTCCTTAGCATCAGCTATACAGGAATGCATCTACTTGGAACAATTACGTAGAAGGTATAGAAAGGTATGAATAGGCCTATGCACAAATAAAGGTGTACGAAGACAACTAAGGTACTATAGCACCTTAGTCTAAAAAATATCTAAAAACCAAAGGTGCAAGCACATTGATATCTAGTACCACTTCATCAGAGAAAATAATATAAAATAATGGAAGGGTAACGTTAGAATATTATCCAACTGAGCAAATGATCGCTTATATGATGACAAAACACAAAGAACATGTTCAGGACATGTTTGGCACCTCGAAATGCTAAAAGTGTGCTTTATTTGAATTGCTGAGGCAAAGAGTGGAAAACCTTGTTTTGTTTTCGCATAACCCAGTGAGGTAAGAGCGAGTGGGGGTGTTAAATGTTATTTGATGGCGCCCTTACTCGTGTATTTCCGGTATGTTAAGTCGTGTGCAGCGCAGTTGTCACTGTGTAACAGGTTGTTGTCTGATATAGGTCTGCATGAGACGCATGCAATGTGTTCGCCTAATAAGTCAAGTTATGCTTATTCTTCATGCGCTGGAAGAAGATTGCCCATTTCACCTTCACACGAACATTTTGCGCCCAGACTGATGGCTGACCAAGCTTTTTAAAGGAGCATGTCGGCAGGGTCTGTCCACTGATTGGTTCATTGGTTGATTGGTTCTGATGTGCCACTACTGTGCATTCACCACCAGCAGCAAAGGTTGATGAAATTAGGCCTGGAAGATACACTCACCAGTTGAATCAGGGTTTTATTACAAAAGAACACGGCAATAACCCAAACCATAAAAAGTTATATTGACTGTAAATAGCAGCCAGAGATGCATATATATGAATTTTTAAAAGCATGCTCATAAAATTGATTCTTTGTGCTGTGTTGACAATTAAATAAATAATATTAAATATACAGTTTTCTTTCATTTGTCCCCTAAAGAACCTCTACCAAAAGATTACATTTAATACTAATGTATAAGTTGTGGGACAATAAAAAATATATAACAGTGATTTTATTGTGCAGATGGCAGGCCTGTTTTATATTAGTATGAACAATGGACCACCTAAGATGTGAAACAAAAGCTAATAAATAGCAGTTTTTGTGTGGTGGAAGCAAAAGTCAAACAAGACATGCACTGTCTGCAGTGTGTTTCACATGGAAGCTGAAAGTAGACCTATAACCAGCAGCAGTGCCACAAACAAAAGTTAGAGTCAGAAGAGAAACAGCTTCCCTGTGTTAATTGAGTGTGATCGACGACTTGTTGGATGTGAGTCACCTCCTCTTTCAGGCCTGAGAGGACACCTGTGTATCCTGTTGTCATGCCTCATTAGAGGGAAGGGATACTGTAAGGAGTTTTCAGTGCTCCCCGACATCTTATCTGGTTGCAAACACGTTGTGTTCCAGAAATCTAAAGCCTCCCGATACTTAGGCCGCTGGACAAGTCATTAACGTCATCAGCTTGCAGCTGAGGTTGTCATGGCGCTCTGTACAAGGTAGCTCTTGCCAAGAGCTACCTTGGGGGCTGCATCTATTAGTTGATAGTGACAAAGATCGTAGAGGCATTCACATTGTGAGATTATCAACCTACATTTCTAACACTATCAGATATTTGTTGCTGGCCATCTTTGGTCACAAAAGTGTCAGATCAGTCATTGTTGACCCTCTCTCACAGAAAGACTAACTGTACCACCACCTAGGAGGTGGTGCCTTTGTGGGTACCTGGGTTCATCAGCATCTCATTTAATTAGATTTGTAACATTAACCATTTGCTGCTTCTTGTTTGGTTTGCATGGCTTTTGTCTTTTCACCTGTGACTACTTACCTGTCCCCTTAATTAGTGCCATGTTATTTCTATGTGTGGCTTTAGGCAATGTTTGAATTTGTTTTGATTTTCCAAGGAGACTTTTATATCATGTAATCTGGCCAGATGAAAATTAGCCTTTTGGCTAACTCTCTCTCTCTCTTTCTCAGAGAGATAAATATAGATATATATAGATATATAAAAATTAGCTTCAAACATACTTCTTAATGAAATAAGCCTGTACTGCCAACTTTGCAAAAAAACAACAAGAAGGAAAGTATGCACTCATCGCAAGATGTAGCCTCAAGCCTTGCTCTCTGGCTGGTAAACCTTGTGTCCTTATTAAGTGAAAAGCAGACAAGCCTGTTACTTTCGAATGTGAGTCCCAGCATGACTGACAGAGAACGCAAAGGAGCCCATGCTGCGCCGCAAAGAGCTGGGAAAGTACCGCAGGCCTTCGTGGCACAGTGTGCATTTGTCTTGAGTGCTCCTATTGGGAGAGATGACATGCCCCAAGTTAAAGTAGGCATGCTTTTGAGAGCAACAAAAGCTAATGAAAAAGAGTGCTCTGTTGCCTCCAGACAGCTGCTGCTCTGAGCGACTGGTTTAACTTCGAGGTTATGACATTGTTATCAGCCAATTGAAAATCGATCAGAAACATAATTTAAAAGGCCACATGTAGACATCTGCAGGAAGTACTGATCTCCTGCTGTGTAGAGATAGGAGAAACACTGGGGAGCTGATTTGACCTTGTTTTTTTTCTGGGAAAGATGATTGAAACATTGTTAACACAGAAAGCTAGTAGAAAGGCTGAACACAATCCAGGCTGCTCAGAACAAGAGGATTTAAGATACAGTACATAGAAACAATAGCTTTGATATTACCCAGGCAGTGATATATGTCACAATAATACAAGAGGGGAGGAACAGGAAAACAAAACAAACAAACCAAAATGAGAACAAATCAAATGTAAAGCAATTTGCCAACAGAAATAATCATGTATTCACTGATGCCTTCCTCTATATTTCTTGACAAAATTCAGGGCAGACCACCACTGCAGTCTTCCTGAGATGCCCGTTAACTTAGTGTATACACTTCACAATGGGGTCTCCCCTATTGGTCAGAAGGGGAGGTTCTTAGGAGACAGGACATAGTGCAATAAGAACAATGATGACAGTTTAGTGTTGGCCTTCATAACAAAGCTTTGTGGCATTGAACATTCATAATATCAACTAAGAGTGGTAGATAACATGTACTTGCAAGCTGAAAAAAGCATGGAGCATCTTCACATGTGCACAATAATGGCATTGTTTGGTCACTGTTAGAGTAATTTATCACTTGCTGTTCACTGTGTAGTTTTTTTGAATATTTCCTCTTGCTGTCACACACACACTCGGGCTCGTCCCAAATTACATGAAAATGTTACCATGGGGATGAAAGTACAAAAGAATTCTGTGTATTGGGGCTGAAAAATCAGTTGAGTTACAATAATGATATGTAAAACATAACTTTTAAGTACTTTATAATTAACAGTGTACTAAAGACCACTACAGTAAGAGTTCCTATTGTAGTAGTTCATATTTGTGTATCTTGAGCTTGCATCCAACACACTTTGCTGAGGAGGACCACTTAACAGGCCATCCTCCAACACACTGTAAGATTTTTCTATCAGCTAGTACTTCAGGCCTGTTTTATTTTTGTTGTTTTCTGGGTCATAAGAAAAGTCATGGCACTCTTGGAGAGTGATCATACGTAGCTTCAGTTCATTTATTTTCAAGCGTCCTTGGTTTCTTTGTGTTGAGGCAGAGAAATGGACTAAGTTGAAAAGTTACTTAAACGTGGATAAAAGTTTAATTCAGCCAGTCTCAGCACAAACATTTATTTAATTATCGTTCTTGTAATTCCTCTACTATGCTGTTTTCACATTACCTCTAGGTTTATATAAAAGCAGAGCAAAAACAAATTATTTAGTTGACCTATCCTTGTGCTCATTACAAAAATGTGTGAGCAAACCGCACAAAAAAAAAATGTCTCCAGCTGCTCAAAAGGTCACTGCTGCACTTGTACTCGTAAAGACATGCCCTAATTAAATATGAATAAAAATACAGTTTTATTAGGTTTAGTCGGGTTTGTGTAGATCTGGCAACAATTATGAGTTTAAATAATGTTACAGCTGTTATCAATCTGCTTTTAAAATATGAATGCAGACTATGCTAAGGTAGCACTGGAACACTGGGTCCGTAATTTTGGTGGTCAGCCGATCCGGTTCAACAAGGGTGCAAAAGGATGTACTACACCCTCATTTGAGTTTTTTTGCAGTTATTTTAATAATTGCAACAAATTTTATATATTTTTTCATAGAATGTAATCATGGCTTTCAAATGACAACAGTGACTCAGCTCCGTGTCTACGACAGCCTTTGCCTAATGGTCATCACAGGTACATGTCATTTGAAACATGCACTTCATTAGCATACAGCAAAAGGTTTAACTTCAGTAAATCCGTGTAGGCTATTGTTAGTATGTATTTTCATGGATTAATTCATCTTGATAAATTTTGTGGATCTAAATAGATGCAATGGCTCCTGGACATATCAGAAAGTGGATGAAGCAGCCACTGAAGCTAAATAGGACACTTCTACCTCCACTGCTGCAGAAACTTCAGCAGGTCATGTTTAGAGTAGTCAAATTATGAGCAACAATGAGACTCCAGCCAAAGTTAGCCGCCTAGCTGTTGCAACTACACTGGCTACTGGCACTACGACCTGAACCACACCACCCTATCCCCAGGACTGGACTCAAACACTGCCACAGTGCCTGTCCAAGTATGTCTAAATAACTACCAATATTTTTTGTAAGTAAGTAAGTAAGTCTTTATTTATATGGCACTTTTAAAACAATTAGTTACAAGGTGCTTCACAAATGCAAAAAGTAAAAACAGTAAAACATACACAAAGAAAGAAAGATAAATAAAAACATGCAAAAAAAGAAAGAAATGAAAAGTAGGCATAAGGAAGGGTAATTGATTACATGAAGGCTTGTCTGTACAGGTGGGTTTTTAGATACTTCCTGAAAATGTCCAGAGATTTAGCAGATCTGAGGGTTTGTGGTAGTTGATTCCACAGAGTGGGGGCTTACAACAGTGAAGGCACGATCACCTTTTGTTTTGAAATTAAAGCAGGGCATGGACAGATGGCCAAGATTAGATGGTCTGAGTGGACGGGGGGGGGGGGGGGGGGAATATGGAGTGAGAAGGTCAGACATGTAGCTGGGGGCGAGGTCGTGCAGTGCTTTGTATGTAAGTAACAGGATTTGGAAGCCAGTGGAGGGGAGGCAAGAACAGGAGAGATGTGGTAACGATAGTTGGTTTGTGTTAATAATCTGGCAGCTGCATTTTGGACTAGTTGGAGACTAGTTGTAGAGTATCTGTCAAGTAGGATGGCATGGTCAATGGTATCGAACGCTGCGGTTAGATCTAGAAGGACCAGGATGGAGTGTTCACCTTTGTCTTCCTGCATAAGGATGTCATTAGTGACCTTTAGTAATGCTGTCTCAGTGCTGTGTTTATTTTGAAAGTGGGTGAATGTAGGCCATTTTAAAGAAGCCAGGTACAGAGCCAGAGATAAGTGAGTGATTGTTGATAGATAACAGAGTGGGGCCTACAACGGGAAGGACAGATTTTAAGAATTTTGTAGGGATTGTGTCACATGGACTAGAGGACGGGCGCATATGTGCTACTGTGCTGGAGAGGGTCTAGAAATTCAAACAGACAGTTGAGTAGGGCAGCAAAATGGGGTAGGGGGAAAGATGGTTGGGGTAAATTGTGACCTCAGACCATCAATCTTATCTTTAAAGAAAACAAGAAATAGTCCAGGATCCTGAGAAGATGGAGGAAGAGTACTAGAATAGGGATTTGACAGCTGGTCAATAGATTTGAAGAGGAATCTCGGATTGTGTTTATTGCTACTGATCAACCCAGAGAAGTAGCTCTTGCATCTGTTATCATTTTGTTTAAATATAGTAATAACTGTTTCACGTGGAGGTGGTGTACTTCGAGTTTAGATTTTTTCCATAAGCGTTCAGCCTTTCTAAATTTCCTTCTGTGTTGTCTGATATTTTCATTTAACCATGGAGTGTGTGTAGTGTTAACGGGCGATACAGTTCTTGAAGTTAGCGGAGCTGAGTGATCGAGAGCAGATGTGCAGAGATTGTTAAACCAGTTAATTTGGTCATTAATATTTAGGGGGACAGGAGTTTTCTTGGTCATACTGAAGAAGTAGGTAAAGAATCTGTGTATAGATTGATCAGAGAAGATGCGGGAGCTAAATGTACATTTTTGGGTTTTTGTAGTAATGAATGATAGAACATCAAAGATAATACTTTTATGGTTGGAAACAAAATCAAACTTAGCCAACAAGTTGAGGGTCATACCAAGAGTAAAAACAAGGTCAAGAGTGTGTTGTGAAGGGTCATTGATTGATTACAGAATTCTCAATCATTGCTCTTCATATTCTGCAAAATAAAAACTGTAAAGAACCTATACTGTATTGAAAAAGGACAGTTATTTCCACAACTATTTGAAAAGGCAAATAGGCTGCCTGATTTGAGAGAGTCACAGGTAATTTCCTCTTGCCGCACTTCACTGGTTCAAAAAAAGTCTTGCTCTCGACTCTTGAGAGCAAGACTTGAGAGGAAGTGCGGGGAACACTCTCCCCTCACTCCGTCTCTGATTGAAGGAATAGCCTGAAGGTTTTCACCACTTTAACATTACAAGCCACTCACGACTAGTAAGGAGAGCTTTGATCTCTTCTTCCTTGGAAAAGTCAGCCTCTCTGCTTACCTGTCAATCAAAATATATCAATTAAATATTTATGTACCACATCTCTTCTTTACTCAAGCTATTCCCCTATTCTGCTACAATAACTCATTCTCTCTACATCATCCCTGAGAAAGCATATGACAGAGTTTAAGACAACTGTCCCAGTAATAGTACTTTTGAAAACAATTAGAATGTCTTCTATGATTACATGTGAGGGCTGCAACATCGGTCTAATTTTTACGGTTATTACATTACGAGTATTTGAAATAAATGCATCCCAAAAAAAATAAAAGATAAATCACCATGCAGTGCATTCTCATCCATCATTCACACATGGATTGGGATGGAGGCCTTGGTATGTCATTGCTTTCACACTATTTAGAGAGTACGTCAAGCTTAAGCTTTCTCTGCTACAGTCAGAATAATTGGCGCCAAAAAGGAAGGACGAGTTGAAAATCAAGATGTTATGTAAAACACGAGGAACAGATGATGAGACACAGAAACTGTGAGTTACAGCTGACATTCATTCCTTTTGGTTAGATGGATAAAGGCCATTCTGATTTAAAAAAAAAAAAAAAAAAAACAGTGCCATGAGAGCATTATGGGAGACAGTGTCAAAGCCACACCACTTTAGTCTGAGTGATATAACCTGACATAAACAATAAATATATTAAGTTTTATGTCACAGAAATGCACAGTGCACTCACATTTGCACTTTTTGGCATTCTTCTCGTATCATATATGCCTAAAAATATACGTGTTTATGTTTATGTTATGTGTCATAAAATGTTCTATGATATTTTACTTTATGATCTTGTTCTATGCTGCTTATAGGTGCTCACATGTATGAATTCAATGACATGGGAACAGTTGATTGAAACTTATTTGAGTCCCTCAGAAAAATAAAGGCTTGGATCTCAGATAATAGCAATGGTCTCAGTCATCTCAGTGAGCAGGGATTGGCTATCCACTTCAGTGCTGGTATCCAATAAGAGGGAGAGCGAAATGTAATCATTTAATTCATCCTGTCCAAAGAACATCCCAGAGACTCATTTCTCTTCACACCCACACAAAACTGGCTGAGAGAAAGCTTGATCAGCTTTCATATAGCATGCTGGCATCAACAATGGCTGAGTAATGAGTTTAATGAATCACAAATACCCGTCATGCTTTGATGAACAGCTGTTTATTTTTCTGTGGTTTGTTGTCTTTCCAAAGGAGTCCAGAGCAATTTAGAAAATATGGATTCAAGATGGTGTGTAGCTAAAGAAAAAGGGAACAAATTTCCATTTTCAATCTTACTCAGCAGTGCGTGACTGAGAAAGAATGGCAATATGATTGGTGTGAGTCAATCGTAAAAACCCAGCAGGAACCACTTTGAAGTCGACGCTGCACTTTTGTGTAGTATATGTGTAACTCTTTCTTCCTGCCTGTCTGTCACTCCAACTCAGATGTGATATGCATGATGACTCAATAAATAATACAAAAGTTTGTATTACAAGTAAACAATTTAACAACTTCACATTTGAAAGGTGCATTACCTTAACAGGCCTCATCTATACTTGTTTATAGTTCAGCCTCGTGTATTTCGAGTTTCAGTCTTTTGGTGAACTGTTACAAACCCACCTGTCAATCACGTCAGCTAAGTGTCTAACTATGGATAACGCGTATCGTTTTCAAAATCCAAACGGAGACGATAAAGCCCCCCCCCCCCCACCTATTTAGTTTTTTTGCACTAGGCTGTAAGCATGTTTATTTATGCTGTAAAAACAGGATTTTTGAATGTGGTGTGTATGTAATTTCAGTGTTTCTGGAGCCAGCATCAAGCAGAACCTCAGGAACAACAGGATTTTGCACTCACGCATTGGATGTTCTGATTCATCCTTCCCAGCCAAATTGGACTCGTGCAAATACTGCATAGATTCGTTGTGTCAATGTAAACTTTTACTGATCCACAGTCAGTCCCTGAAAATGATGCTGCAATCCTTAATTACTGTGTTGAGAGAGGGGTGAGTAATAGGCCCCAGTGCTACTGTAAAACATGAATTAATATCATTCAGTCATCTCTAATTTAATCCAACTCTTTGTTCAGACATGAATGGGAAGTAATGAGAGAGGAACCTGGAGTCAAAAGAGCTGTATATTCATAACATCAGCAAATGAAAAACATGTTGCCTTTCGTAATGGGTAAAGGCTTCCAACTGATGTGCGTCCCTATTTCCTCTATAAATAATATTTTGAACCAGGAAGCTTATATAAATGCATAATACTCTTTCTGGGTCAAAGTCACCTTTTGTTTATTATGTGGTATTAGCAGATTTTGGGGGAAAAAAAGCATTTCATTTAAACATTTTCTCTATTTTAAATGAATGAGGTCATGCAAAATTTAGAGGACAGAAGCAGCCGTGCAAAGCCTCTGCAAACCAAGCCTTTAGGCATGTCAAACAGACGTAATCAATAAATTAATAAACAATAATTGTT
The DNA here is from genome assembly GCF_947650265.1 of Symphodus melops. Taxonomy (NCBI): domain Eukaryota; kingdom Metazoa; phylum Chordata; class Actinopteri; order Labriformes; family Labridae; genus Symphodus; species Symphodus melops. Next base: position 11,741,933 of record NC_136695.1, on the reverse strand, counting down.
CTCTGAGTAGTCCATTTCAAATCAGGTTTTCAGTCTTCTAGCTGCTGAATCATAACACCAGTCTGTCAGTTACCAGGCCCAAGACATCCATGCCCGAAAATGTAATTATAATAACTTGTAATTCTGAATTTTATCAACTTCTCATTAATGGCATGTCAGTCCCAAGTGCCTTGTTAAGGCTCCTGGCAGCTCATTATAAATGGTAAATGGATTTCATTTTGTACAGGGCTGACAATAAAAGGATTCATACACATTTATATGCCACCAACGAAACAGCGGCTGCAGATTTTGGTTACTGCAATTGTCTTGCTCAAGGACACGTTTGCAGGAGCCATGGGGATCAAACCCCTGACTTTCTGGTTGAGAGACGACAGACTACCACTTAACCACAGCTGCCCCCCACACACCCTTAAATGTACAGGTCTTTTTGCTATTATATCAATGCTTAGCAGGCAAATGAAGAACTAAATAGATAAAATTTAGGTCGTCCATCACGGTGTGGGTTGAAAGTAACAACCCAACACTGACCTTGGTTTCACACCTGATATGGAGCTGCTTTTTTGACACTTCCAATACCTCATATTGCACATTTCAAGAGCTCTTATACTATTGGCCCATCAGAAGATTAACTCTGAGCAGGTTTACATTGGAGTTAGTTGGTCTGGAGAAGGTCTGACACATTAATCTGGATAAAAAAAAAGTCAGTCCAAGACTGTGGTTTATGAAACATCTGGCCATCACATTCCCATCATCTTCAGCTTAACGAGCACACAGTAGTGTGCCTTAAACTATGTTAAGAAGTGAACATCAAAAATATGCTACTGAGGTTAGCGTCATAGCGTTTCGATATTCCCTCCATGCAGCTTCAGGATATTCAAATGTCGGCTTCTTAATAAAACAAGATCACATTTGAATACTCCAGAATGACTTTTTTTAAATCCTGTTTACCTCAACAAATGTATGCTCACTTACAGCTGTACCTAAAAATTAAAAAGAAAAAAAAAAGAGGTGGGAAGCTATTATGACTGCCCTGGGGAGTGAACAAACATATCTGTACATTCTGTTTACAGCTCTCATTTAGACACATTGTAATGTATCCCTCAGGCCAAACAGTTTAATGCATTACTAACATAACCATTTGCAAATCCAACATGGCCTGCATACATCATTTACTGTTACTGTTTAGATGTCCTTACATTATTCTTTAGTGTGCATACATGTGGACCATAGTCATTGTTTCAGAGTAAAATAACTTTAAATTGTTGACCTACTTATCTGTTGCATAATTTCAGCAAGATACCTTTAATGATATGTAAAAGGGCATGTCTCGTAATCCTGGTGTAGCTCGCCATTATCTCAGAATCTTTACCATCAGTCCTCTGGGTTCATCAACTGTCAGCGAATCAATGAAGAAGACTATTCTGTTTGGGATTACAGTATTGACGTTTGCACACACATTGATACAAAACAAAAGACGGATAATCCTTGGTACAACTGACCGATACCGAACAGTATATGCATGTCAAAAAGCAGTTTGATAATGACAATAAAAGGAGCAAGAGAGAAGAAAGAAACTGAAAAGAAAAATATAATACATAAATGAAATTAGAAAGGGAAAAAACATTTTAGAAATTGAGGTAAATTAATGTAACGAATTCACTATTCCCCATCCAAAGCAACTGCCCAAAAAACAACTCAACTTCGAAGGCTTCTGCGATATACAGAGAGAAATGTTTTAAGGGTTGAGGGCTTTTATAGAGCAGTGTCTAAAGGTGTCATCTTCCCACACATCTGAGCTCTATTAAAGCCATTAAATAGAATTGGGCTAATTGAAATCCCATCTTCTTTCTTGTGGATGCCTGTTGTCATGGGGACCGTGAAGCTTCACCTGATCAACATCTGGTTTAGAGTCAAATTAGGTCTCATCAGGTTGAAGGTTTATTTGGCAGTCAGCCTCAGTGCCGCACAAAAGCAGGAGCCTCTATTCACCCTTCTCTGGTACACACACTCTTATGACTGAGCTAATGGGTGCCAAACAGATTATTCCTATAGATGCTTTTATCTTTTTAGTCAAGTTAGATTTGGGTTTCAGCTGATTGTAAATCATTAAATACTGCAAATAATATGGTTTTCGTCAGAAAGCTTTCATTCAAAGTGCCTCAAATCAAATGAATGGCGAGGAGTATTCTTTTAGTGGGAGTGATTTGAGGATGGACGATTCAAAATAGAAGCATTTAGAGTAGCTAGTAACTACACAACAGCAGTACTTTATAGAAAATCAATGTGCATTCATCTCTGTGCAGGCAGTGAATAGATTAATCTAGTTTTAGATTTAACTCATTGTTTTTCTGTGATGCTGTGAACCAGATGAAGTCAGTATTAGGTTCCTGTATGGTACCAAAGTAAAGAGATTTACTCTTACGAGTTAATAAAAGATTTTTGAAAGAAAACATAAAAAAAACAAAAAAACAAAACAGCTTTACAAAAGAGAGAATGGTAAATTCACATGTTACACCTCGGTACCCCACTGTCTTCTCTTTAGTTAACATCAGCTAACAATCGTAGCTAAAAACCAAAAGTCACCAAACTCTTTAAAGATAAACTACATTTTATAATTTGATGATTATAAAATGAGGCTGCTATGTAAAGTGACCATCAGAAGTAACTCATCCTATTCACATTCACACTCTGCAGATGAGCAGCGGGAGAAACTTGGGGTTAAGTGTCTTACCCAGTACGGCCTGCTCCATGCTCCACTTCAGCGGCAAGGAAGTGTGGACAATAGGAAATGCAAGCACATATAAGAAATATTTTCTGCATCTTATCCCATCTCCCCTTATCACATTTTTCTTGTGTAACATAACAATGTGTACCTGCTCTTATTTAATATTAAATACCAAAGGAGTATAGGGTCTTTTACCTAATATTTGTAAAGCGTCGAGAGACATTAGTTACAAAATCTGCGCTATAAAATAAATGTTTGATTGATCGATGTGGCTGAAGGAGATGGAGATCAAACCCCTGACCTACCAATCGACTTTACCAACTGAGTTACAACCGCCCACTGTGGCTGATTTGAGACAAGAGTCTTATCTTGTACAGAACTGACTGGATAATATTTTGATTCAGTAACTACACTGACATGTTGATCAAATTGCAACACCCTGAACACCATGACTATGTTTTTCTTAAATACTGACATGCAGGGGTCTTGAGTCTAAAAATAAAAAGAATGGAGGGTTATTCTATTTTAAGTAAAGGAAGTCATTTAGATTAAATAGAAAAATACAGCATTGAGTATTCATTTAGGCCTCTCACTGTGGGAATGGGCGTGAAAGAACAATACTCCAGAGATGTTCTATAGTGTTTTGGTGACCTCTGCAGGATAAAGTGTTTTATCTTTTTTTCCTGTGTAAACCATCATGGGATGTTCTGTTAAAGCAGGATGTGACAGGAATATCATTATCCACTATGCTGAGTGAAAGAGATAAACCAGGACGTACATGTTTCAATAAAGATGAGCCCATAAAGCCCATATTTCAAAACTTGTCCAACATTTAATATCTTTAGGTTTACTGATATGCCAAACAAGACATGCAGGTTAAATGGGGAAATAGCCTATCCTCATCTTTCAGTGTAAGCAATGGAGTACGGCAGGGGGGGCTTCTGTCTCCAGCCCTGTTTAACTTATACATGGACAATCTTTCAAAGCAGCTGGGGAAATGAAAGACTAGTTGTGTAATAGGGAACACTTTGTTAAACCACCTGATGTACGCAGACGATTTAGTTATGATGTCACCCAGCACTGTAGGGTTCCAGCAGTCGTTGGATATATGCTCAAAGTATGGGGTTGAGTTTGATGTACAGTACAATGCAAACAAGAGCGTTGTGTTAGCTTGTTGGACTAAGGAGGATCAGAAGCTGCACTTTCCAATGTTTTACCTGTCAGGGCAATGCATCTGTGTATCCAACTGTACAAAATATCTCGGGCACATCATTACTGACAAGATGGAAGATGATGCTTACATGTACAGGCAAAGACGAATGTTGTATGTCCAGGCGAACATGTTAGTAAGGAAATTCAATTACTGCTCTGATGATGTAAAAGTGAACTTGTTCCGTGCTTACTGCACCCCTGTGCATGCAGCCCCTTTATGGGTCAACTACAAAAAGGAGACCATGCACAAACTGCAGGTAGTATACAATGATTGTTTGAGGATACTGCTGAAGAAACCCAGGAGCAATAGTGCTTCTAAGCTTTTTTTGTGAATTGAGATTATGCTGTTTACAAGTCCTCTTGAGGAACCTGATGTTTAAATTCATGTGTCGACTTGATGAGTCACAAAACTGTTTTATTGTGAGGCTCACAAGGCCCAGGTGTAGCTCAGTCCGATATCAATCACATCTAAGGAAGCATTGGTATGAGTGCCTTTTAAGACTCTTGTGAAAAATGTTTTTTTTGTTTTGTTTTCCTTGTTTATATGTTTATGTAACTGTTTTTATATGTTGTATGTCTGCCTATTGGGCTTAGAGCCTGTAATAAAGTTTATATATATCTGGCAGGGGAGACAAGGAGATAAATATTCAAATCTGATGTAAGCCTTGATTAAGTGCAGACAGGGAAGTTTAACAGAAGAAAAGGTTTCATGACCTTCAAAGTTAAAAAGTTTCTTTCAGGAGTAAAGTTTCGGACACACGAGGACTTGGAAAATAGGAAAGAGAGAACATGATGAGAATAAAACAGCAATTCCTTTACCACCAGATTCACACCCACACAACCCCGGGCAAACACACACACACACTCTAACTCACATGAGATACAATTGACCACATTTTACCTTCGACTAGCGTCAAAATGGATGGTAGAGTTCACAAAGACTGAAGGTGAAGGGTGGCATTATTGTTTAACTTTCATAAACACAGAAAGACTGGTTAATAAATAAAAGCAAATTATAAATGTACTTTCAAATATGAAAATCAAACAGTTTCAAATAATAGTATCATAATAATTCATGGAGTCTCAGACGCTGAATCATTTTAATTTTGTTGATCATTTCATCACGTTCCATCACACAATTTACTTTTCCTGTTCTTTGAATTTTACGATCCTCTGGCTCAACCTAAATCATTGATGGTTCACTTTTAATAGAATTGGCAGATCCCTCTCTGCATTGAGTATATATGCTGTACTATGCTAGCAAACAGCTGCCTGGATTGAAGGAGGAAACATCCACCACTCCTGTCTCCTTGTTTGCAACTCAGCCTGCCAGGAACCAGTTGCTTCTTTAGCCTTATAGCATCAAGTGTGTTAGCTGTTAGCCTGATAGCTTGTCTACTTAGTCCACCAGGCTTTCCCCAACAGTTTAGCCATTTAAACTCCAGTCAGTAGCTTTTTCTCTTCTAGCTTTATGAGTTTGCTCACAAGTTTTCACCTTCACTCCAGAGAACACTTTCCTACAGGAAAGCTAGCCGGCTTCCTGTCAGTTTCAATTATGCATGTCATGAACCGGCAGTCAAACTAATATCCCGCTATCTGCATATTCTGAGTTTTTATTCTCCCTTTTCCAACTTCCTACCTGTTTTGAAGCTGAATCCTCCTGCATCAATGGACGGCTTGATGAGCCCTGACACCAAGACATCTCTGAGGAGGGTAAATGTTTGGTCATTTTCAATGTATCCCCCGGAGGCACTAGAGAGCGACATGTTCATTATTGCAACACACTGGTTTTTTCCAGCCTCCACTGGCCACCACCCCAAAGATTGCCCAGCATTACATAGCTACATCCTGTTCAGAGCCTGGCCCCAACCAGAGCCTTGTTTTCACTTATTAGTCTGGGTGTAACCTGGTTCGTGGCAGTATAAAAGCAAAATAGCCCAATACTTTGGTAAATAAACTATGAACTACCAATTTGTCAATTGAACTTATTCAATCCAATTAATGAGGGAAGAAAATACTGGCAAGCAGAACAACATAGCTTCATGACCAGCTTTACATCAGTCACAATATATAAATGTCACACTTTCACCTTTTACATCTACTATATATTGGCTCACTCCTACCCTTTGCAGAAATTTGACTCTGAAGTGGATGTTAAAAAGTCTGGATCAAGCCAGGATGGAAAATGTGTCTGTTGGAGTTTACATATTCAGCTCACCTTGAACATGTCAGGAGTTTTATGTAGGAGGAGAATTAATGTAGCCAGAATACTCCAAATCTAACTCTATACAGCCAGAGATATGCATACTTTTTAACCTCGTGTTTGTGCATGTGTCATGTCTTGAGCATACAGTACTTGGACGTGCACTATGTGTGTTACTGGAGCATACCTGTAGAGGGCACAACAGAGTAGAGTTTTGAACAATTTTGATCTCCTGATTTTTTTAAATAACAAAATGTTCTGCTCAAACATTTAATTTGTCCAACACATCGGTAAATGACGCAATGCCTCAAAAACACATTGGAACACAGACAGCAAACATTGACATGCTAAATGTGAGCATTCAGCTGAATACTTTGTACTCACTGTATATCCACAGTATCAAGATATGAATTAGAAATCACATTTATGAAATATCTCAACTTCAACTGTAAATGAGTTGGATTCTCATCATTTAAATAATACAACAATGATCTCCTGGCAGTTGCAGGGTTACAATGTAATGTTTACATGTCCCCACTTGATGGCAGCAGTGTGACTTGAATTGGATTCTTGAAGGCTTTCACATAAGCATAACACTTGTGCCATCAAGACCACAATGTGGATTTCATTTAATCTGTACAAAAACAGCAGTATGCAGTTATTGGTCAATAATTCTGGTTGGTTTAAGATGATCTGGGGAAATACAGGTTGTATTGGCGTTTTTTTTTTCCACAATTAATTTTGCCAAGTCAGTAAAATGTCTTGATGAACTGCTAAATTTCCATTCACTTTTATCATGAAACGGAAAGCAGTGAGAAAATGAACACAAGGAAAAATGTTTCTGCATGAGTTTGGTAAAAATGCAATCACAACTTCTATTCAGGGAATCTGAAATGATTCAAAGCCTCTAAAGAAAGTTCCCAGACTGTTTTTAATTCTTGAGTTGGGCTCATTTAGTTAATTCCTGTTGACTTGTTTTTGAAGAGTGGTCTTTATCCCTCTGAGATTAAAATTCAGTTAGGAACAAAGCCAATGGAGTGTAATAAGAAAAACAAAAATAGCCTTGCATAGCCTGCCAGAAGGTATAGAATGCCATTTGTGTTTCATTATTTATGGTTAAGCCATACACTTTCTTTCTTTTTATTAAGCCCATGTCTTTTCTCCATGTTGCTGGAAATTACGCACTGCCTGTAGAGGAGTTTCCATGCTTCACTGCTTACTAAATCGACAATCCCCCCGTAGCCGAGCACCGTTCTCAAGCACATCATGCCAGGGCCAATTTTGATGACATCATCATTGCTGTCACTCTCACAGCGGACTGAGCCCTTTGGGTAAAATGGGTGACACGGACTGCTGCACACTTGTGTCTGCTCTTCCATTGGCCAACACCGAAGTATCCCCTATCAGAAGTCCCTGCAGTGTTGCTTTGCAGAAGCAGATTATACTTGATGACTTCATCTTAATCACACTCAGTTCAATTTTCTTTTTATCTTGGCACCGCCATGCCACACTGCCTGCAAAACACTCCACAAGTGGGTGCACACCAGCCTGGTTGTGTGCATATACATTTAAAGACAGGGACAAAAGAGCACACAAATGTTGCGATCCTAACACAAGTTTTCCCATTGTTTAATTTGAACGGAAACTTTCAGCCCTAATGCTACACGGTAATCACTAGGAGATACTTTTAATCTGAGTCAAGGACTGGATTCTCCTTATCTTGAGAGAGAAAAGACACAAACAATGAAAAACAAACAAGAAAACTGAAAACACATTTAAACATAGTGTCAAGAATGTATCCATGCTTTTACAATTACTCAGAAAGTCACTAATGAATGTTTATTCTTATAAAAAGCAAAAATAAGACGGGCAACAGCAGCTCACTCTGAAGGTACTTGGGTTGGAAACCAGAGGGGTGATGGTTTACTACCTTAGCATTGCCGGGGAACCCTTGAGCAAGGCCCCCCCCCCCCCCCCCCCCCACTCTGACATCTCTCCATTAGCGCATGTCCATTGGATCATATTTTAACATGTTCTACAACAAAGTGTGTCTCACGTTAAATGAGATTCATAAAGTATATAACGAAAAAAAAAAGTCATTCCATGCTGCTTGTAGTGTTGAACAGAAGTGAAAAGTACATTTTACGTAAAACTGCAAAATAGTCAAACTTTCTCTTAGTTGCAGTTTCACAGAAAAGCTTTGAAAATGTCTTTAAAAAAAAAAAAAAGACAATCTGCATCAGTTTGACAGACATGGTAAAGGCCATCACTGACATTGTACACAGTGATTCCATTGAATGTATTTCAACAACACAACTGTGACATTTAGGAGTGAAGATTGTGGTCCCTCTGTGTTCTTCTCCTTCACTATTATCAATTTAAACAGCACACATAGATACACACGCTCCAGGGCTCTGCTCAGTTTGTTAAAAGAAAAAAGTTCATTTAAGATTTATACTCTGTTAAATGAACACAGTAACTATATAGTTAGAATAAATTATACAAATGATACATTTTGAAATTAACTATTAAAACTGATAATGATTCACTTGTGTGAACCCTCTGTTTTACTGAATGAGTATTCATGTACTAACATATAATCTAGACTTGTCCAGCCTCTGTGTGAAACTGAGTGAATCCACAGCAAACTTGCCTCTGTTGTAGTTAGCTGTGTCTCTTCAGTGCTCTTTGAACACTTTTGACCTTGCTCGATGACTCACAGAAACATTGTTTTCTCAGACATGGCAGGGAGCCAAAATAAATAACCTGCCCTCAGAGTGTCGGCAGAACCGCAAGAAACCCTAAACCCCCGGACCGGGCCCAGCGCCACTCACTCACAGGGCTATCAGCGAATGACTTGCTGAAATTTTAATTGTCCGAATGCATCATGTGGTTTGGAAACAAAATCAAATCAGGACGGATCATCCTTCCTCTCTGACACCCATCCAAAGGAGAGTAGCATTTTTGATTAGGGTTTCATTTATTTATTTTAGAAGGCTCTGATTTCAAGGTCGAGTTACACCAACTTGGGGGACAAACAGATGACATTGTATGGATAGGTAATTCAAGAGTCTGCATGCTTCGATCCTCACAGATAAGAGGGAGATAAGAGACAGGTGTCTTGTAGAATAGAGGACATCCATCTAGAAATTCAATCGCTGAAGCTCATCGAAAAATGGTGTTCATGAAATAAAGGGATTGATATCAAGACCTTAGTTCAATTAAGGAGATCACAACTATAAACATACAGGATCATACATCTTCAATAAAAGCTAGTCTAGTCTTTTCCTCCACTGTTTATGCAACTTGACGTGAACTTATTTCCCCCTCTGCGATTAATAAAAAAATAGATGCAATTACCTTTATTCAGCATTTTACAGTTCTTCTAAATGCAATATTGATAGAGAGTTCCACTACACAGCTGCAGACGTCTCCATCCTGTCTTGTCTCACCATCCTATCACTCGTCTGATGTCACAACAGCAGTCAGGTATTACAGCATTAAATGTGATTAAAGAAATGCTAGAAGTAGACAGTAGATAGGACAGCCTGTGTAGCTCTTGTAGCTCGGTTGTCTGTGTCAGTTACAGTGAGAGAAACACAACCTGAAAGAAAACTGTTTATACAGCTGACTTAAAAAATATATATATAATAAAGATGCACAAGGTTACATTTTCAAACTATGCAGAATTCTGCTGGTTAAGTGATTTAAAAAACCAAAAAAAGCCAGCATGCAGTTTTGATTTTTTTTCCCCCACTTTGCAAATGCATGACTCCGTCCTTTCCTCCCATCTGTCTCAAAAGTCGAGCTTGCAATCATTGAGGCGGCTGTCAAGTCGCTGAAGGTGCATTTTTAAACACACTTGAAGTCTGCGTGAGTTATGGGACGGCACAATGGTGAGCAAATATTGGAAAAAAAAGGGGCGATGAACATCTCAAGGTAAGGACATATGGTGTGTGTGTGTGTGTGTGTGGGGGGGGGGGGGGGGGATTGGGGAGGGGAGAGAGAATCAATGATATTCTACTCAGCAGCCAATAAGGGACAAATGTAGTGAGACCTTCTGCAGAGTCGTTCAGTCGTTTTTTAAGAGCAGATGCAGAACAAACTGACTTCTTCTTGGCAGTTTGAATGATATATAAAAAGCCATTCATGCCTTGAATGAAGGTCAAAGTATAAAGAATAAGCTCAATGATTAAAACGACACTCAATATTCATGGTTGTTGAATGTATCCATCAATTTATAATCCAACCTTTATTCTGACAATGAAGAGTGTGGTGGAATTTAATGTGCCATCATTTCAGCTTGTTATTAATCGTCCTGGCCATTAATAATGAGACAGTAAATATTCATTACCAGCCTCCATATCATGACATAAAGGCTATGTCTGGCAAATTAAAAATGCATAAGGAGTAATGGGGCTTTATGAATAACTTAGCAGATGCCTCTTGAATGTTCGAGCATGGGAAAAGCAACAGAGACGTATATGATATGACAGTTTTCTATCCAATAAATACAGATCATAGCGCAGATTGAACTGGACACTTTGACTCAGGCATGAGCCTCTTCACAGGCAGTTGGATGTTTCACATATCAGCAAACATCTTGCACAGCAGAAAATATGCATCAGCAGTATGCAATGACAAACTGCATATTTAATAACAAAAGATTGTGCAGTAACATTCTTTCGTGTTCTATTTCTCTATATTTACGTTTCTTAAAGTCAATCCTAGATTTGCCCAGTAGATGTCAGGTTTGTCTAAGACAAGGTGGTAGGGACTCTTACCTGTCTGACACTTCATACTCTATGAACTCAGTACATGCAAAGACTGAAAAGTCCCGAAAGTGGCCCAGCACATGAGGATGCTCACACCACAAGTAAAATGCTCTCTAATTCCAAGTCATTTGTATTTCTAGCCTTCACTTAAACACAGTATGAATTGAGTGTTAGGATTAATGACGCTTCACAAAGTTTTGAAGGCTGCTGGCATGAAGTCACAAATCAGGAGAACTCCTCCTGCAGTTCTGTAATTCTGCAATTCACTGCGCGGACGCTTTTATCAAGAGGGACGCACTTTAGGGAGTAAGTACAACACAAGCTAGAATCTAGAAAAGAGGAAACAACATTTGCATGTGCAAACAAACAACTTTAAGTCGGATTGGATGCCGAGGTGCTGACAGGCAAAGAACAACAATGACAGCTGTTCTTGAGAGCTCTAATCAGTATAGAAACCATCTTCAAATTACCGTTATGAAATGAAACAATCGTCATTACCATCATCATCATCAATAATAACATCAAAAAACCATCATCGTCATCGTCATTAAGGTTGTAGGTATTCATGAAAGGCAGACTCAACTGTGCCAACACTCCCATATCTCCTACTCTGGGGCAGATGGTCACCAGATAAACCAGATAATGAATGAATGAATTAGTGCTGCAGACGCAGTATACGACACAATAGTATATGATTCGATCGGATGATGTTTGGAACGTCACAACATGACATGATTGACTTTATTGTCACGTTGGAGAAATCTCTCTTGGACACGTTGACCTGCCTAAGAGAAGAAAACCGAAATCCACATGCAAACAGAAAAGAACATCAACATAAACCATATCGAACATATATTGCACAGACACAGCATATATAAGAGAAAGTTGTAATAACTAGTTGAAACCCTATGAAAGTGTTTCATAACCCAAACAGCCTCAACAACCGGTTCGACATTTTAATCTAGCTGGGCACACAGCCGTTTGCATTATCTTAACTAACATCAGTGATGCCGGAAAGGAAAGAAATCATTTTCATTTTCTTAATAGAAATGAAACAATATGACGAATAAAACTAGAGCAAACATGTTGTTGATGTAACAGGTTTATTCATCTTTATATTGGAGCTGAGGTTCAGCCTGTGTGAACAGGTTTCATTGTAGATAGATTGACTTTGTTGCTTTATCTCCATACATTGACGAACATCTTTTTTTGACAACATCTTGTCGTTTATTTTCAGAGCACTCAGCTGTCATGCACACATGTCCTATCACATTATTTTGAAAAGGCATTGCTATGGCCACCTTGACATGAGTGCTAATCCTGATGAGCGAGACTGAATCAAGCTATTGAAGCAACTTCATTTTTTTGACTCAACGCTTTCTTTCGTACTAAGCGTACTAAAAGTCAAACAAAATGAAGTTTAGATTTCTACCGAGCCCATTCATTTTATACTCGTCTATCTAGCTCTTCAGTTGAATCTTGGATTATTTTGAACCTTGGTTCTCTCATATGATCATAAAAGTTGTTCACTTTCTCTTCAAGTGCAGTCACTACCTCATGTAGTGACTTGAAACCAACGAGGTGTGCTGGTTGGTTTACTCCAAAAAAGTCGAGGTGATGTTCTACCTGCTCCTTTGAAAAGCGTCATGAGGTGATATTTGTTATGAATTGCTTCTGTCCAAACAAAGATTGAGTGATTGATTGACTGGTTGATCAATTTTTAAGGTATCACAGTAAAACATTATTTAATGAGAAAATCTATGCTGCCTGAATAAATTCCCCCAGTTCTAATGTGGCGATGACCTTCCAATGCAGTGACACTTTTGTCATCCCTCGGCAGGACGCATACTGCTGAACCTGATGTTCAGTTGAATTAAGCCTAAAGTTGCAGACATCATGTTTTGTGCACATAGATCTGAGACTATGATATGTCAATTCGGAAAACACAGGCTTTCCACACTAGCATAGTAGTTTTTCCAACTTACTTTAACAGCAGAGAACTGACTTAAGAGGTTTCACTCACAGCATATCTGTTGCATCTGTGAATTATATAAAATGATGAGTCGTTGTGTTACAGGTGAGTTAAGATGTATGCTGTCTTATAATCATGGCCAAGAACATACATAAAGTAAAACTGTAGACTGTGAAATATTGAAATGTCAGGCTTTCCAATACAACAATCCAAATAAATGTGATTATAAAGGTCCTTTAAGTTTTACCAGTGCAGTTCTTAAGCAAAAAATAAATCAATATTTCATCTTTACAGTTAAAAGTTCATAATGCAGATCTGCTGTTTGACTGTAACACAAAAGTTATATTCAAACCTTAACTCAGTGCAGCGGTTCACATCTCAACATATAGCATATTGTTTTCTAAATCCCAGTAAGACAGTGCTATTGCCTATGTGTATATCTACATTAGCACGCAGCCACTGCATCAGCGCTGGCTCCCATGCTTCTCTACACCTCAGAGTTTTACTATGGAACAGGTGGTGCATCTACTCAGCTAAACAGCTTGTTTTACGTCGTTGCTGAAAATAAACATTGACCGATCCAAAAAACGTATCACCAGTATCCGTCCATTCTTAGACTGCTTTGTTGAAACAACTTCCAATTGAACATAACTTGTCTATAATTGCTTTTTTCCCCCTCCTCTTTCCTCCTCTGGTTTTTCTGCTGCAGAGAGCTACAAGCTGCTCAGTTAGAGGTCTTCAGCTGCATTGCACACACACTGCGGACAGTCGTGAAGCCCCGGAGCAAAGAGCGGACGTATATATCACTTGACTGTGTGTCAGGACGATTACTGGATAAAGATCACAATATGACACTTTTCCTTTTCTGTGCTGGCTCAGTGAACAGGAGGAAAGCTCCTGCAGCTCAGCATGCCCCCTGTCCAGGATATTGATCACAGATCTCAGCCTTAAGACCTCTCCAGCCTGTTAGAGAAAATCATTCTGCCTTTTTCATTGTCAGAACATCACAGAGGCACTCTCTATTATGAGGACTTAACAAATAATCATTTACATCTGGTGTTGTAGTGAGTAAGTGTTGATGTCCTTTTTGCAGTACATATCATGCAGTATCATATATCACATACAGCCCATGTCTTTCTTTTGATTGTTAACAAAACATCTTATTTTAAGAAAAATCAATATTAGTCCATCTTGTAAAGAAAAAAAAAAAGAATAATTTAAAAGTCATATAGCTCAATCAACACTTAGAGGTCTTCACAGCCGATAACAGCCTCGTAGAGGCAAAGAAGAGAAAATTTAATCAGTAATGCAAAACTCCTTGTTCTAAAATTTGATTAAACCTTTAGCTGCTTGCTGTTTGACAGATAGGCGCCACACTATGTGTACGCTAATGTGTGGTAGCTTGTAATGTAGGTACAAGTACTAAACGTACACACTACATCCTGTGAGTGAGTGTGCACTTCTGGGGGTGATGAGCCCAGGAGGCTGAAATGAACAACGCTTCTGACACTACCTGTAATACTTCCTAACCTCTCTGTTGAACTCAAACTCAAGCCTAGTTATCTCTACTAAACATACATCTACTAAACATAAATCTTTTTCTATGGTGGAAAAATGAATTAGTGTATCTGACAAAAAAAGGTAAAATGTTTCCCCCTAAACACATCAGCTCTGTAGTTTCTAGCCACCATTACTCAAAGCAGTGGATGAGAATGAATGGAGTATTTGTGAGGGACTATTTTCAGCTTCGACAGGGATTAGGTCCAAATAAATAACCAGTTCACTCAGAGCGACAGTGTTTAAAGTAAAATGCAGCCCTATGGCACAGTGGACTTAGCTAATAAGATCCATTCACTGTTAACACTAAAAGCAATACCAAAAACCCCCCCAAACAAACAAAAAAAGACAACAGATGTAGTCATTGAGCTTTCTTTTTGTCTGCAAAGTTTATACAGTTGTCAGCAAGAAATGACTGTGATGACTTTGACATTTGACACTTTTACTGTATAGTGTGAATTCCAATGGGTATATTGGAATGATGGTGGATGAGTTTATTCCACATGTCCTACATGTTATGATTCAGTTTTTGGTGGTATGAGAAACACAGCGGAAAACTTATGCATGTGTCCTATTTTTACAGGGAATAAAAAGAGAAACAACCACCAGAAACAAATCAATAGTGCAAGCAAAATCATTTTTTTATGCAGTTATAAGTTCATACACTACAGTTTGTCACACTTCATTTTAGCCACAGCTGAGGCCTGCAGAGGGGCCGACTCTCCCCCAGCCCTCATCCCCGCAGGGACATTATGAGAATCATAAATAATACGTGCTAATGAGATATGAATTGATTACGTGGGGGGAAAAGCTTGATGCTCTCAATCCATCACCCTAAATGATGTTCAACAATAGATTACCAGCCAATAATTCCTCCAATATGAGATTAAATAAAATAGCAGGGCAATTTTCAGCCGCCTCCCTCTCCTCCCATTTTCCAACGGCTGGAAATAAATCTGCTCAATTACTGTACCATCAATCCGTTTTTCACCGCTAAGGACATTATTATTTCATTTAAAGCTTGTTCATGCATCATAGATTATTTCATTTTACTCAGTCAATACAGAGAAGTGCAGTATTTTATGTTATCCACTGGGGCTTACGGTGAAGTGGGATCTTAATAGAGTATTCGTGGCTCAGGAAGAGGCCGCTCACTGTAAACAGAAAGAACTAAATGATCACCTGGGTGCAGATAGAAAAGCCCAGATGTATATAATCATGCTCACATATTCAGTTTTAAGACAGATGTATACATTTTGCTCCATGCTGTCCTCAGGCAGCTGACAGACGATGAGAAAATGGTTCTCCTTCAAACCTGTGATCAATTGAAACTGCATTAGCTGTGCCTATAAGATGATTTGGAACATCGCTTCAATCTCAAAGAACAATGAAAATTGGATAACACACATGCTCACTGGGCTCTAACTTAGCTGCAAATCATGTTAAGGTTTTCAGTAAAGCCAAAGTTGTGATTGGTTATTTCTCCTTTAACTGCATCATGTTGTACCTCTGAGGGTTTGCTTGTGATGATCTGTGTTAATGTGTGTTCTTATCGCTTCCTTATGGCTCAAAGACACACAGGCCTGGAAACAAACAAACAGAAAACAAGACTTTTGAAATGAAATCCTACATTCATGTAAGAGGTTTTGATCATTGGTTGTTGTTTTTACATGGACTCCAAAATGCAGAATTTTAACTTGGTAGGTTTGAAGGTGACTTTTGTTGGGGGGGGGTTAGCTGGATTTTTATCTCATGAGTGCTGTGTTTCAGCATGAGAATGGTTTTCTGAGCCTATACTTTTGTTCTTCCGGTCCCATCATGCAACACATTGAGCTGTTGCATAACTGAAACGGAACTTTAGAGGTTATTCCTTCACCAAAATTTGCTTTTTGAACCTTTTTGAGGGCCTTTTTTGCCTACTGATGAGATCCAGGAAATGTTGGGGCATGCTGTAAAGGGCAGAAGTCGGAATCAAACCCACAGCCAATATGATGCCTCTGTAATGTGACATACCTCCTATAATCAAGAACCTTGATCAGTTTACATGGCTATAGTCAGTCTACCAGTTGATCTGTCATTACAGTGATCCAGTCCCTCTAAAATAATCTTGTTGTAACTCTTGGACTGTCAACTTAGAAATTAACAGAAATTCATAGAAATTCACAAACTTTTCTTTTTACACTACCAGCAGTAAACCGACCTTCATGTCCCTTTGGTGGATAGATAAAGATAAAATGAATTGGCAGACAGTTTAGGGATGTTTAAACTGTGGTGATATGAGCATGGTTGGGTTGCTCTAGTTACAGTTTTTATCATTCTTAAAATAGAATCACTTAATAAAACCCACATTCATTTAAAATCTCTCCACAATTTGTTTTTTTCACAACAGATTAATGTTTTTATTCTTCCGTCAAATTGTTGTCATGTTTTGGTGAATGTGAAGGTAACGTAGTCTACATTGTCTACATATTTGCACAATAACCACTCTTACCTAATTAAAGGTGATCAGTTGATTCGCTGAGACACTGTCAAACTCACAACTTCGTCTTTCATCAACTGATGTGTCCCAAACAAAGTGCTCCATTCAGATGTCAAAATGTGTCAGACATGTTTATTCCATAAATCCATAACGTTTGTGGCGTCTGCTTAATTTACCAATGAGTTTTCAGCTTACTGTAAAAAGAAAATAATTTTGTTTCACATTTTCTGTATTTGACTAAACATTAAATGGTAAATGAACTTGAGCTTGTATAGCGCTTTTCTATAGTCTTCTCACTACTCAAAGTAGCTTTTACACCGCAGGTCACACCCATTCTCACTGATGGCTGGTTAAATGGCCCATCAAGTAACTAATTCCATTCACCCACATTCATACGCCCTTGACGCAGCAGTTCAGGGTTCCCAGGACACACGTCAGATGGTACTCGCAGAGTTGGGGATCGAACCCTCGACCTTCCGATTGAGAGACGACGACTGAGCCACAGCCGCCTGCACACCAAATACCAAAAGTGACTCTTCTATAAACAGTACGTAACACACTGTTACACCGACAGATTCACCACATACAGATGTACTGATATATCAAACTGTGGATTTTTGCTTTGATCTTTTATTGACATCTGGTATGAAGCTCAGTATGATACAGAGTAAAGTATCATTCAATGAGTAGAACAATTTAGAATAGTAAGCAGTTTGTGTCAACAAAAAGGATGCAACAAATGGAGATGTTTATGGTAGAAACTTTTCTTGGGTTGATTTCTTGGTGACAAAAACATCAACAAGTTGTAACAAAGACAAAAACAACTTTTCATGGTACTATTGACCAATTTAATGAAACAATCACATGCACAGATGATTTCTAGACTTATGGACCACACATTGAGCCCAGAGCACAAGACTTAATTTGGAATATTTTCAAAATTTCCAACCTTAATTTCCCAGGAAAAGTTTACCCGGAAACTTTCCACCCCTAATTATGACCTTTTGCAGACATACAATAGACCTTTGATTGTTCCAATAAACAGTTGAGACAAGTGTACAAACATTTCAGTGAATGTCCATAGCGGCTTTGTTCAGCCAAACTAAAACCCCTGTAAAAACCAAAGCCTAATTAACCTAGCTTTCACACTCACTGGCAAAAGTTGGTGTGCTGATATGCTAATGTGCTAATACAAGATGGTAAACATTGTATCCAACCTTAAAAATCAGCATTTCAAAGATTTCGGGAAGTGAGTTAGTATTTTAGCGCCATGGGTTTCTAAACTCTAAAAGTCAATTTTGGAATGGGTTTGTGGTGAGGCGCCTGAAATAAGTGTGGTTAAAACAGTCTATGGTTAAAACAAGCTAAAGAGATGTTGAGGGTTTTATAGACACGATGTTAGATACCCCCACTTGTGAATTTTAAAGTCTTTACTCATACTTAAAACAAGTGGCTAAATGAGACAGTGGTTGTTGGGAACTCTCTCACTAATCCTCCTTTTAACCTCTAGTCATGTTTTTCAGTGCTGTTGCAAATATTTGGTTAATAAACAACTTATTAAGCTACAGTTTCACTAGCTTGTCAAAACCGGTGATTAGATCAATGAAGCATATGCGTGATGTCAAAATCAACTGACCGCGGTGTAGTACTCTTGTAGCATAACGTTCTCTCTGCTGCATTAACTCTTCAAACTTTATATAAATGGTGTTCACCTGTAAAGATTATTCATCTGAACAAAATGTGTATGCATAAAAAAACTTGTGTTTGCCACAGAGCTTATTTTCTGCAATGATCCAAAAACCAATGCAAAAATCCCATAGGCGAATTCTCATTAGAACCCATGCCATGTTACTTCCGGGTTGGCTGACAAAAACAATCTCAAAACACTGCTTTGCTTTATATTCATACAGACAGACAGACAGACAGACAGACAGACAGACAGACAGACAGACAGACAGACAGACAGACAGACAGACAGGCGGACAGGCAAACAGGCAGACAGGTGGACAGGCAGGCAGACAGGCAGACAGGCAGACAGGCAGACAGGCGGACAGTCGGGCAGCCCTGTAGTGTGGGATTTTTTAAAAATCCCTATACAGTGATGTTTTTTGTGTTTGAAAATAAAGTGAAAGAGTAAGTGTTAGGATTTAGGATATCAGAGACCATTGAGCCAATAATAAATAGGGAGACACATGCAAAAAAAGAAAAGAAAACAGAGTCAAAATGTGTTCAGATTTTGCAGAGATCAACTCCAGTCTGCTTCAAGCCCTCAATATGATGCACACTTGAGTGGATGCGTGTCATATACAACATCTTATGATCCGCCCTTGATCATGTTTAGATCCCACTTTTCCCAGATTACACTACAGTTTATCTCAAGCGCCAATACTTCTACAATTATTTTATCTGTCAGGCCTAACCATCATGCCTGAGTCTCTTTATACCTCAGCTTTGTAGCATATATCCTCATCCCTTTCTATCCTGTCTTCCAGTGGAATCCCTCTCTCTCTCTTGCTGTCTTTCTGCTCCCTGCGTGGCCTCCTGTGGGTGAGGAGTTGAGTGGGCTTGTCGAGGGGCTGAAGTCAGAGCTGGATTGGGAAGAAGTGGCTGTCACAGTGTCTGATTAATGACCCGTCGGTGGCGTGTCCAGCCACATTAGGGCTCCATGTATCTACCAGCGTCCACACGGGGCGAGGGGCTTTGTTCTGGGAGGAAATGGTGTCAGCTGCCCACAGCCGTTTGCTTAAAAAAAAAAAAAAGATTTACTGTCATCAAAGGGCAGATTAAAGCCCACAATGGTGACATTGATTTTTCTTCCTAAACCAAAAAATTCACATTTTGGGAGAAGCCATTCCAGGACTAGGGAGTGATATGATCAGCTTATTGTGAAAGGATAATATAGAATCTTCTCCCAGAATGAACTTTGAAAGAAGTAAATTGTAAATATTGATTTCTGAAATGAAGTGTCAATCTTGGTTGGACCAAGATTATTCCTTTCATCTGGGCTGAACCCCCGGCAAACGATGAATTCAAAACTGCTGACAAAGTGGAGTGTATAGGATTTCTGTTAGGAGCAGTCGGCAGCGCTTTACCGCTTGGCCGGCCTGAGCCCCTGCCGGTAATGGCTGTTCAATTTTATCAGATAACAGAGGAGATCTCATCAGAGGCGAAAAATGAAATGAACTGTGACTCTGAATCAGGATCCCTGCTCTTATCCCAGCAAAAATCATCCGCGCGGGGCCCAGGGCTTTCCATTATTTCAGGTCACTTCATTACGGCCCTGCACACAGGACCCAATTGCTACAAACAAAGCAGGCCCTTCCTGTCTCACCCAGGGGTCGAATGTGAGGGGCAGTTTGATAGGCTCTTGACGTGTCCAGGGTTATCCCATTACCACTTAAGAGGGTTGCTGAAAGGCAGCAAATCTCGCCCACTTGTTTGTTATCCTTTCCCAACCTTTTGTATCATGAGAGGTTTTATTGCTCACCTTATTTCTTGTGGTGGGAAATAATTCATCTTCTCCATCTGAGGTTCAAAATGGATTTTTTTTGGACATGTGAGGAAGATAGTATGAACTGATGAGAACAACATTAAAAATTCTATTAAAATGCAGGTTCTTTGTTTGATCTATTTAATTGTTTTTTGTGTCAGATGATATTATGAAAGAAAACGTTTTGGTGCCAAAATTCTTATCTTTTTAAGAATTATTTTACATTTGGATGTCTGCACAAAAAAACTTGTCCATGTGTATTTTTTCCTACTTGCAATAATGAATGAAATAAGCCGTTATCGCAGAGGAATTTTCTGCTTTGTGAGTAATTACAGTTTTTGTTACAGCCTCCATAGGCCCAGCATTGATCTGCAGGAGGAGAGGGTGGTCGATACGCATGTGGATGGGGGGGGGCATTTGATAGCTACATGGGAGAAAAATGACGTTGGTCCAAGCGGAGAGATTTGTAATAGAGCGATAAGACGAGCTAAAGGAAAGGAAACAAAGAGTGAGGGCGCTCTGTGTTTCTCGACTCCATTGATAACATCCTTTATTTTGAAAAGTGACGCTCTCTGCCGCTGAGTCTGGCTGCTTTTTTTTTTTCTTTTTTGATTAGCATTGACTTAAAATAGGGCCTTGTCAAAGAGTAGAAAATCAATGTCAAAAAATATTGAGACCCTGTAATTGTATATTAATAATTCAGTGATGTACTGACACATTCAAACATCCAGGCTCTTATTTCTAATTCAAAATGCTTTGCAATCCAATCATACTTTCACACGCTTTCTTAAGGTCCCTCTTTCTTAGTAGTTTCATCCTTGTGGAGTAGCTTGAGAACTCCCAGAAGTGCTCTACATTCACACATGCAGGGTGGAGTTACAGCAGGCCTGTGCACAAACATTTTCTGAAGTCTTTGATGCATAATATACATTCACACAGATGCAGTGTCGTTACACGTTGAATATTGGAGAGATTTTTTTTTTTGAAATAGCTGTGGTTGAGTCACTTTCTGCTTGTGTTGAATCAATGAATACAATTGTCAACATTATAGGGACTTTATGGGTAATGAGTTGCCTTCAGAGATTTTGTTTGGAGAAAAGTGAGTAAGAAAGTTTTTGGAAAGAATGAATCTCGTTCCTTTGAGAAATCTGGATTGACTTAGAAAACACATTGCATTTATTTCAAGCTGATGCTTCATTCCTCATGTTAAAATCTTCTCCTTGTGGTAACCGGGTCTATGAGGGTTAATCAAACTCAACTTTCTATTTTGGTAACTGTGGATTTTGGGGCTGCTGTGGCTCAGTGGTAGTCAGTGGTCTCAGAACAGGGAGCTCTGAATAAGTAAGTCTCAGACACTAACTGTGATTTATAACAAAGAAAACTTTTTGAGTATATAGTTAAAGTCATTAAGTCCTATCAGGTGTTAGCTGCTCAATGGGGGGTTTCTAAGTTGAGACAGGTTGTCGTACTGTCCATGTAGTCCACAGTTGTCCCATCTAGAGAACGTTGTCCAGAGAGATTCGTCTGTTTGAGAGACACATGCCATGAGGAAGTCCCTGAAGAGGTCAGCTTTCACTTCCTAAAATTGGCCTGCTTTGAAAACTCTCCTCTTCTATCTCCTTGGACTCTGCAATGAGAGCGTGCAGAGGACACTTACAACCAAAACAAAATGGCTTTATTCCCTCTCTCATCTCATCCTCTCTGAGTAACACAAAGTTGACATTAATAGAAAATAAAAAAAAAAAAGGGTGGAAAAAAAAAAAAGTCTTGAAACAAAGTTGAAGCCTTTGGTTACGTTTCAGAGCACAGGGCAATTTAAAAGCCTGAAATGTGGAATTAGGGAGGATTTGATGCGTTTCAAATTGAACGGAGGGGGACACCGTCAGTGGCGTTTGCACCTTCAGGCATTATTTAAGTAATGTCTTGTGGCATGTTTGAGGCATTGGAGGCAAGGGCATAGAAATGAGGGATTTATGCAGACGCCACTGCAGTTTTTTTTTATCTCCCTCTTTCAGTGTGAGTGCACGCTCCGCCGAGTGAAAAAACAAGCAGACATACAAGTAGATTCAGATCATACAGAGTATGTGTTTGAGCTATCTGGATATTCACTTTAAACATCTAAATCAAGCTGTTCTCAACGGACCTCATCCGCTCCTTATCGAAACACAGGCAGTGGCAGATAACTTGATTTGCTTAAGGAATGGAGGAGATATTAACAGCACTTGACTACGGCAGTGGCCCCTTCTGTTGTTGGTATTAAACCTATCCAGCACTTCATTATAGCCTCACTCTCTGGAGAGTCCCTGCGTACAGTCTCTCTTTATCTCCTCTTTTCTCCTGTGTTTTGCTCCTTCCTTCTCTCTCCCTCTGCTAGAAGACAAGAGCATCATCAACATGCGCGGTGTGCCGGTGTCATGCAGATAGCCCCTGTGTTGGTAATGGAGGGAACAGCGATCGATAGGGAGCAGGAGATGGCTGCAGCCTCTGTTTGGCTAGCCCTAATCCTGATGAGTAATGTTGCTGTCATAATAGCGGCGATAATTTAATGCTGACACTTAACTCTGTGATGAATGGCCTGTCGCCGACGCTGCCGCCAAGTCAAGCGGCCCTGTCGCAACTTTTGAAATATTAATTTTATTCAGAGACTGTGTGGTGGAACGAACATTAGGGAAGTCCAAAGTGATCAGACAAAGCAATCAAGGATGAAGAAGGACTTGGGTGATGTTTGCTTTGCGTCTCACACATTTCAGAGGACATAATAAGTACATCAATGACAATGATTCTCGTTATAGGAAGGTTTAATGTGGTGGGAAAAGAGACAGAGCACATATATGTTTAGAAACAGATAAAAAAAAATTTCCAACTGATGAGGTACTTCCGTCATATAATCGTCGTTTTTCTTCCTTTATTGAGATTGAAATTTCTTTCAGTAAAATTACTTCTCTTCATATTGTCAGAAACAACCATTGCCAAACTTCTTTTGAGCTTTTAAACAAGTGTTTACAAAAAGCTTTTCTTTGGATATTTTTCCTGACAATTGAAGTTTGATGCTTAAGCTGTTCTTAATTAAACCCAACAGTGAGACATTTTATTTCATTTTGTCCTTCAGGCAGAAAGAAACTACTCTGTATGCAAAGCTGTTTTTTTACACACTCAAACATTCAATGTGAAGCACTTTATATTGTTTCTGCAATCAAATGCAATTGAACAATTTTACAGAGCGGAGGAGGAGGAGAGAGAGAATATTGTTTCAAGGTGCACAGGCCTGCTGCTATTCGATCAGATTTGGGTGGAACCCAGACATTTAATCCTGATTTGAAAAAGAAGCATGTTAAAGTTGAGCCATTTGGGAGAACACCTTTTTGTATGATCCTCAGACCTCAGCTTTGGCTGCTTTATAATCTACACAAGTTATTTTTTTTATTATTATTCTTCTTTGATCTCGGTGTTACTGAACTCACGTACAGGTATTTTGCAGTAAGATATCGTGTGTTCACCTGCAAAGAAACAAGAGGAGAAACAAGTCACAATCTGGTAAGAAGAGATTTCATCCTATTTCAATCAATTGTTATTCACATGAGTTATCTAAAGACACTCTGCATAAAGAGCAGATTAAGACTGCACTCTTTGTTATGGCATTTACAAAGACCCAACTTTAAAACACCATGAGCAAATCACTTGGCATCATTAAGCAGAGAAAATGTAACATGGAAAAAAAAAAGTCCTTTTAACTGTGGAGTAGAACCAGACTCATGTTGAAAAGCCATCCACTGAGACTGTGTTGGTAAAGGAAGACAGAAAGAAAGAGATGGAAAAAAGAAATTCAAGACAACAACAGCAACAAATACAAGAGATTCTGGGCTCCAAAGCCAGTAGTCGTGATATAAGTTTGTGAGGTAGAAACAGCAAAGTATGCTATACTAACAACTAAAATGTCAATTTATTGAAGGACTGATCATGTTAATGATAATGTTGAAGAGCTTTTGGATTCACATGAACATTTATGATTATTAAAAGAGAGGTTAGATTGATATGAATAGCTGTAGCAGTTGGAGTCCGGCGGGTCCACAGCAGCAGGTCCTCTGCAGCAACGATCCAGAAGATCAAACGAGTCAAAGGAGCTCAGCAGACTCTCTGGAAAATATATGGTTAGTAACTTAACGGGAACATGACGATTTTAAGTATTTCATTATTTTACTCTGTCTGTAAATACATCCTCTTTTAATTTAACAACAACACCTCACATACTATTTTTGTTGTTGTTTTTTTCCCCACAGGTGCAGGTGGTCAGGCTGCTTTTGCATCACACACATGCTTACATAAAATGCACACAACAAAAAAAAAAGAGAAGAATGAACTCAGCATAAGAACATAACTTAATCTAGCATCTAATACATGGACATTAGTAAATGGTAAATGGACTTGAGCTTTTTTAGTCTTCTGACTACTTTAAATCATTTTTATCGCACACGTCACAGCTACCCAATCACACACTGATGGCAGAGGCTTCTGTGCAAAGTGAGAAGTAACTAATCTCATTCATACACCCTGCATGTAAGGTGTCCTTGTTTTTTTCTTTAAAGGCGCCCTCAAATGAAATGTGTTCCCTTCCCGTTGAGAGATGACCGACTCTGCGCACAGCCGCCCCACTGTAACTCTGCCTGAAGTGCTCTGTTTGCATGTCAGATTAATCACCATTATGACTTTAGATACGTCTTTTTCTTTAATTTCCCAGAGCAATTTGCACGGTAATAGTATGTCCCCACTCTCTTCTAATCTTAATTACTGTACCACATAAATAAGTTCAAGTGACAAAGAAAAGTTTCCGATGAACACCAACTGCACCATTTCCGAGACACTTTGTGAAGTCTGACGACTTCCTGGAGGGAGAATAATAAAAAATGAGTCAGGCAGCTGGAGACAATGAGAGCTGCAGATTTTATTCTTTTCTCATATAAATGCTTTTTTATGTTTTGGAAATGAATGTCTGGAGGGAAACGGAATGCCATATACCGACAAAGTACACTATTTACTTGCAATAAAAATGATTGATTAAAGATAACAGATTCAGCTTTGCCTCGGTACCTGGTCATTACACAACAAGTCAGAGTTTTTAGCTTTATTTTGTGTACCATGATGGCATTTCTTTGCAGCTATAAGTGCTCTAATAAACTCAATCGTTCACTGACTAAAAAAGTGATAATAAAAAACGTTTTTCTTTGTTAAGATTAAATGATTGTCTGTTGAAATGGTCCTGAATTGGGGATGCACAAAAACAAGTGCTGTTACTTAAATTACTGTATTTTGGCTATAACTATGTTTCCTCTTTGACCCTGTGAGATTTCTTTCAAGTCATACTGTAGCAGTGAACTGAGGATGACATCCCGTATTTCTTCCCACACAACACCATTTACAGTGTCTTCACGTTGAGATGGTTTTGATACTCAAACTGTTTGCAGGCCACGCTGGGGCCTTGAGTACAGAAACTTAAATTGATTTGATTCCTAACTCTCTTATCTATAAATGTTTAGGAACAGAGCAGTTATTTTATGATTTATTACTTCAAAGCCATAAAGTCTCCTGTTGACACAAAAGCAAAGAACTCACTTACTTCTTATCCGGCTCGAGTCTATCTCCGAGGCCACCGCCGCTCGGCCTGCAGCTTGCTCTTCTCTTCTACGTGACTCAAAAAGGCGTTTTGATGTTGTTGACAGAGCTTGTGGAAGGAAATAATGGAAAAGATAAAAACTCCAATTATGATTTTTTTTTTCTTCCCAGGCCAAGCAATTCTTCAGTATGACAGATTGTATGATAAATGACACATTTGGAAGTCAGTTGTTGAAGATGGGATGATTTCTTGAGCAGCAAATAGGCAAACTTGACCTTTTTTTTCTTCTCTGAGATGCGTTTGTTTTCTCCCCTGATGTAGTGACTGTTTTTGATGCAGGAAATGATATGAAGTGATGCTGCAAAGAGAAGCAACTCTTGATATTTTCTTTATCTAAATATTCTAAATGCTACATTATCTCACCTTTATCGTAGGCTTGGTGGTAAATCGACATTTTCTCCTTGCAAGAAAGTGAAAAACCTGTCCCTACCTCTGCTCGGGATTTGTGTACATTGTTTCTGCTGAGACCTACAGACCAATGTAGCTTGGCTGGAATGGGCCGACGCAGTCATTTGACCTTGGGTGGCTTATTTGCTCCAGTGAGACAGCCTAAATATTTACCTGTCATTGTTGATGATACTCCAGGCTTCAATGCCCTTAATGGTTTTGATGGA
This sequence comes from Symphodus melops, assembly GCF_947650265.1. Classification (NCBI taxonomy): domain Eukaryota; kingdom Metazoa; phylum Chordata; class Actinopteri; order Labriformes; family Labridae; genus Symphodus; species Symphodus melops. The sequence continues at coordinate 11,715,238 of NC_136695.1, read as the reverse complement.
GAAGCAGGGCTTTGCAGGAGCGGGGTGATGGGATTGCAAAATTAAGAGCAGTGAATTGGGCTATATCTTTAGGACACTGCAGGCTTAATTCTGTGTCTTATAATACAAGTGCCTTAATCTGTAAAAGACTGGAGCAAGATAGAAGAGCAGTGGAGAATTGCAATGGAAAACAATGTGTCAACTGCAGGAGTTTAACCTTGACAAGGTCTGTGCAGGAGGAGAGTAGTGTGGCGAGAGCAGGTACCTTACACAACCCGTTAGCTTAAAATCACAACAGAATAATTGTTAGTGGTATTTAAAACAAAGGAGATGATTGTACAGTAGCTGCACATGTATAAAGAGTGTACTAAAGGAGGTTTAAGGCGTCCATATCTTTACTTGTCAACACACAATAACAGTATATAATGATTTTCAAAACCTAGGATTGTATTCAGTTCCACATGGGCACTAAGGACATTACCTGAATACTGATCTTAAAGAAACATGTTGAGGTCAGTATTTCATTTTCCTTTTGCATTTTCTTTAACACTCCACTTTAAAAAAAAAGGTAACTTCCCCATTTCAAACCCTTGTAATTTGGAGACAAAGACAGACAACCTGTACATCAGATTACTTCAGAAAATACAAACATTTACACACTTTTGCCACAACATAAAACTTAAACTATGCTTAACCTTACCTTAACAGGAAGAATCAGAAAATACTTTAACCACAAGTAATCCATGAATAACTTATAATCAGAAAGGGGTCACTCTTATTGGCTGATGAGTAGCTTACTTGAGATGCTTTAAATATAAAAATGAAATTTAAGCTTAAACTGTTTTTAAAAAAAACTATTTTACATGGTACTGTTTGGTTATATTTTGTTAAATTTAGATTAGATAAGATTTATTAGTCAACAGTTGTTACAGTGAGAATAAGAACCCCATCACTATAAAGATTTAGAATGTAGAACCTCATCGTAGCGGCTTTGGGTTAGAATCCAACCTTTGCCCTCTCCTTCTTGTCATCTCTCTCTCCTCCCAACATTTCCTGTCCATTTCCTTTCCTATCCAAGGCTCACTTTTTTTTTTTTTTTTTTTCAAAGGCTTAAACTGCAAACCTAACGGGATGGAATAATGCGTCATGTTTAGGCATATTTTATTGATATAAACTTTATGAAAAGCAGATTCTGATTCGCCCCTCCAAAATTCTAAGTGGGACAACCCAGCCACCTGCTTCAAGATTTATTTTCACATTTCCTTTTGTTCGGCCAGTTAATTGTGAATCTTTTTGTTTTAATCTTCAAAAACGAGTACATTGATGATTAATGTTGCCTTCTTCTTTATATACATATAATCTGTGAGGCTGGAAGTGCCCACTGAGCTGGTGACGGTTTGGCGCCTTGCTCAAGGGCTCTTCTGCAATGCTTGAGAAGTAATCTGGCACCTCTCCAGCGATCAGACCAACTTCTATGTTTTGGTCCACATCGGCGACCCTCTGATTCCAAATTCAAGTGCCTACAGACTGGGCTGCTTTTCTTGTGATACATAAGTGAAAAAAACAACAGTCATACAACATCCATTTAATACTTAAGCATTAAGGTAGTAATATTACTATGGCGATAGTAAATAAATGCTGTACATGAGTCAGTGTGCCAGTTGGGCCACCCTAGTCAAACCACTGTGGACACACCCCAGCATATGGTTTGGCACAAAAGTCGGAGACAGTTAAAAAATGAGGGTGGCCTTTATTTTTGTGAAGGAGTCACAGATGCAACTGTCACTGATGTTAACACTTACTGCATTAGTTCATCACAAATGCGTCTACAAAAAAGGAAAAAGTCAGACAGGGAGTTATATGTATGGGCAGTAAGGAGCATCTGCAGGAAGCAGTTGCATGAGAAGCTGCAGGTGACAGACTGCACACGACACTCTGACTCTTCTTTGCCATGAAGTGATATTCCTCCTCTCACTCATTTATTCAAATACCAGGTTTCCTAAGCGGGAGGAATACACCAGTTGCCCATTATTTTTGACACAGTGGCTTTTACAAACCACAATTACTGTTTCCACTAGTAACCACATGGTGTCAAAAAAAAGAAAGAATCTTATTATTTAGACATTGAGAAAAATGGAGTTGGTTTTTTTTAAATGTTGTGTTTTACGTTATATAAAAAGGAAACTGTTTGACAGGATATGATTTTCAAATTCTCACTCAAGCTCAGTTCCACTCTGTCACTTTCCACTTGCTGGTTAAGAACAATTGCAGGAACACTGAGCAGTGAAACCTGATCTAAATTATGAAAAGATCCAATATTGATCCAAATACTTAGCTACTTAATCTTTATTCAAATGCCAGCAGCTGCCCAACAGCAGCTGCCAACAGGGACAAGCAATGATCCTTACAAGCCGCTTCCTCCTCTCCCTCCTCCTCCTCCTGGTCTTCCTCCTCACTCAGTGGGTTCCAAAGTCTGCTGCTTTGAGTCTCATAGCCAAACACCAGAGGGATTGCTGATCCCCATTTCAGATACTGGCCCTCAATCTCTTATCATTTACAGCTGTCCAGCAGTAAACAACAAAACGAAACAAAACAAAAAAATGATAGAAAGAGATGAAGGGTGGAGGAGAGTTAAAGGGACAAAGTCCTTTACTCCCACAGAGGTTTCGCTCCCTCAACACCATTGTTGACCTCCTTATGACGATAGCCATCAAAATCATAACTGTTCACGCCGCTGTCACTTCCTTATCCTTGCCGCCGAAGTTTTCAATTTCAGGATTGATTTGTTTCAGGGGCGTTTATCTTTTCCAACAAAGAGGGAGGGAGAAAGCAGTGGCTTTTTTTTTCTCATTAAACTTTTGATTGCTCCTCAAGCTAAAGCTGCTTCCTCAGAAAGGCAGTGAGTCAGAAAGCTGGGGACTAAAGTGCCCGTCCTCAGCTATTACTATATCATGTTATGTAGAGATGGCCACCAGAGTCCTCATCCAGATGCAGGGCACAACATGGACTATTCAGAGCACCATCTGGCTAATATAATAAGGTAAAGTAATGCATTTTTAACCCTCCCTAATTGGCTAAGTCATTTCATTATTATAAATATTAGGTATCTGTAATGGGGAACACTAATTCCTTTGACTAGACTAAAGATTCCCGCCTTCAAATAAGCATGCTAATCTAATTAGAAAGCTAGCGGAGCCGAACGACTACATTTTCTCATACTTAGCGTTGGAGGGCCGGGGCTTTGTGGAGCAGATGTGCTGTGAAATTAATTTCCTCTGGTGTAACCGGAGACACTCTTCTCACCATCTCTCTGTTATGAAATTTCCATTTCACAGATGATAACCTATTATCACTTTATTCAAGGGAAACATGTTAATGGCCGGGAGGAAGATTGAATTATTCATATTTGCTCATTTCTATTCTACGGCGCGGCCCTGCTCTTTTCATGCACTGAGAGAGGGCTAATGTAAACATGACCAGAATCCTTGTAAATTGGCTTGTAGAGGAGGCTGTTAGCATAGTGCCTGGGGACTGATGCTAGACGGGGATAACAGCTGATATCTGTAAAGTACAGGCTGTGCATGTGCGTTTGTGTGTGAATGTGTGTGTGTGACAGAGAGAGAAAGCAAGTGTGTGTATTTGTATGTGAGCGTGTGTAAGAGTGGGTGAATGACTGAACGAGCGTGTGCGCGTGTGGAAATGTGTGTCAACAGGGTAACAGGGATGCTAGCAGCTGTTAATGGCAGCTAATAAGACCAGGAAGCAGTTAGACACAATGCTAAGTGTGCCACATTAGCTTTGAATGTACAATACTGAGGAACCTGGAGTCAAAATATCAGGATATAAAACTTCTATCTCACAAGGGTTGTCACAATAACAGAATTTTAAACTAGTCGAGTATATATCAAACAACACTACTACCTGTGTGAAACCAAGGCAGCAAAAACAGAATTCCTAATTATCTAACAATAGGGAACATTCTTGTTTTTAATTAACAAAAATTGGAAGCAAACTCCTGCAAATTGTCTGAAATGCACAAATACATTGGCAATGCTTCAGTACCGAAATGTTACCATGGTGTTTGTGCAATTTAAAACGAACACACTCTTTTAATTGCAGTAACTTGGGTATTGTTCAATACTATCCATCATCATAACAAATAGATCATTTTTAAGCGTCGTGTAAAAAAGAATGAAAGCAGTAAAAATGTTGACAACCTTCTATCTCACACGCTATCCACATTTTGGCAAACTTTTTTAAACGAAGAGGGAAAGAAATAAGAAACTGAACACCAGCTACAAATTCACAAATCATTATATCTTTGTGTATCACAGAAAAGTTTGTATCTTTCTTCACTGGTGGTGTTGGTTGGCACAAAGTGTGTCTGCAGGGCAAAAGAGGAAACAGCTCATTCACAAATAATGTGCTACAGTCCTGTCCCAGTGACGTAGCTGCTGTTCATTCACTAAAGAGGTCTGACCCCCACCACACACACACACACACACACACACACACACACACACACACACGCCACCCCCATGGGACAGAAGCTTTGATCTCTTTATGTGTTGGCATATGTTGTGACGCTCAAAGAACAGCCTTACTGGGATTTGATCTCTTGATGTATTTCCGTTTGCTTACATTCAAAAGTAAAAACATATGGAAACTTTCACTTTAATTATTACTCTCTCATTCATTGAACTGTACCAACCAAGTTCGCTGCGTAGGCAACTCTTCTCCCATATCTTGAACAAATATGTAAAATGCGTGAAATAAATCAGGTAGATGGAGAATAAAAAAGTGGAAGTATAAGCCTTTAATGATAATCTACATCACATATTTTTGTTCTATTCGATTATAGAATTGACATTGTGTTTAAAGAAAGCAGGTTTTGTATGGTTTAAAGCCCAAAGTCCACTTTGATGGTTTTTTAAAAAAAGGATAATGTACATTATGAACCAGGCACTCTGCAAAGCAGACTGTTTAATGAACACACAAAGGATAAAACGAGAGATATGAGTTTATCTCAGAACTTAAAGAGTTCTGAACTTTTACAGTTCATAATGAGATGATAGGTTAACATTTTATTCAACGTCTTGCTTTAAAATCCATGATGCCCATGGGCCTCTGCTCGTTACATTGCCTCTACATAAGGCCTGCAGGCTCATAGTTATTGATCAATATGACCATGAATGACGATTTTTTTGTATCTGTGACATATAGAACAGGGACAGATATATATATATATATATATGATCAGCTATTATCAGATGTTTTTAAACAGAAATTAAAGCAAAGTAAAATGAGGAACACCATAATTATTGTAATAATTCTGTGGAAAAATATGATCTTCTTTAGAATGATCATGGATCAGGCAGCAGGATCTATGCATGAGACTCACTAGATTCAAACATTCAGTGATCACTAGGTGGCAGTATAGTATACTATAATTGCATATATGCATATTGCTCCTCCGGCTTAGGTTGCCTCAGACTCCAACACTTTTTCTTCAGGCACAGAGGTCTTTGATGCCATGTGACCCCGGCTGTTTGATGGCATTTAGAGACCATACTTTTCCAACTGCCATCAAAACATAGACGAAAACGAGTGTAAACATTTAAGAAGAATTACTTAAGTATTTGTAAATGTTTCTTCCCAATATACATATAGTATTTTTTAGTGTCAAGATTAAGACATATTGGTGGATTTCTTGTTTAAAACCACATCTTCAAAGAAACTGATTTTTAAATTTAAAAATGTAGGAATCTGATGATTTATTATAATTGTGAGAAAATGTGTCATTACTGAACACTCTTTTAGGGATGCATGATTATTAGATAAATTAATTCTGACTTTCAGCTGTTTGTTCCACTGCACTTTGAACTGATGAAAAAAGGAAAACAAAGAAACCAAATTGTACTCTTCTTGGATTTAGAAGGAATGAAAGGAAAATGAAGGGACACAAAAACTTGTCTCATGAAGTCACTCTCTGACCTCAATCCTTTTGGAGGACCTCTCTATTATACTGCTGCTTAACACAATCCATAGCAATCCAAATCCTTATCAATATCAATTTACTCATATCAATAAAGATCAGGCTCCCTCTGGATCACTTCTCACTGGCATCTGTCTGACATTGCAGGCCCCCCTCACACAAACACAGACACACACACCTACACACACACACAAACACAGCAGCCCTTGACTTTGGCGTCAATAAGGCTGACCGTCTTTGTGAAAGTATCGACAGTTATCAAAAAATGCCCTTGATGTAATTTCATGCCTGTCGACACTCACGGGCCATATGCTAAGGATTATGGGATGCCTGCATGCCGCATAAGTGTAAAGCACTGCAGAGCCAGGATCCCGGGCCGTGGTCACTTTATGGGCGGCTTTAATGGCCACTACTGGTGGTGTTAGAGCCACAATGGCCGAGTACAACAGAGTGTCCACTGGGGGCTACCATCATCCTCAGCTCCAGAGCAGCCCAGGGAATCCCGCCCCTCCCTGAAGTGGCACTAACTTATCACATTAAAGCGTCCGCAGTGTCACAGCATATGTTGAGTCTCTGTGTGCGAGCCTTTAATGTCATAAGCCTCTCATTTACATTTTCAAAGGTATTCACAGAAGCACAGTGAAACAGAGGACAGAGAGGGCTCTGCTGACGGCGTTTTAATGTGTTTTGAGTTTTTTTCTTCTTTCAAAGTGTCATTGAGGATTGGAGACGGAACAACAGAAGTCTAGTAATGTGACAATAGATGGAGTTTTCTGCTGCCACACACAGTTTGTAAAGCCCTGTGAGAACGAGCACAGAAATCTGTATTTCAACCATCATTAAACTGTGATGTGTGACAATCCATATACATTTGGTCATCACCTTTTAGAACATCAATTTTTCTCCTGTATTTAATCATCATTGTACATCTGTCAGTATGTCTGAATGTAATCAAAGGTATTTTTGCTTTTGAGTATCTTGCTCATTTCTGTTCACATATCCTGAAACTATGCAATAAATAATCTCTTTCTGAGTGTGTTTTATATGTCCAAACTTGTATTCTAAGTTCCAGTCCATTTCCAAATCTGTTGATTGAGAATTTCTAGATCCAGAGAGGATTTCTTTATGGACTATAAAATATTCTTCTTAACCTTTCAAGAAACTTAGGGAGTGTGGTGGGGGCTGAGAGGTTAAGGTGCAACGACAAACAAACAGCTGTCCAGAGTTTACATCAATCCCCCTCTCCCACATTTCCTGTTCTCCTCTTTATCTAATTGAGCCATCAAACGCATCATATCTTAAAAAGAAGCAAACCACATGTCTTCGTCTCTCAAAAGTTAACATCTCTCAGAGACATTGCTTGAATAACTACATCACCATCCGGAGCCAATTGAAAATATACACATTCAGTTTACAGGTATTTACTTTATTTCTCATAAATCCCCCATTTTTATCTTTTTTTTTGGCACATCTGATGTTTTATATTCTCTTTAATATCAGCTTTATTGTAACATATGCCGCATAAAGGAATTTAAAAGTATCCACAGGCTGTATCACTCCAAAAGCACATTGATGTCTTCACTGAGTCTTTAGTAGAATCATATGTGTTTTACAACACAAACTAAAGACTTTTGCAGTGATTTTCGCATCTTTGCATCCTTTTGTAACCCTGAATTTAATCAACTCCTCCCCCCTCCCTTTCCTCTCTTTTTGCACTGCTTTGTTTTTCTGCTGCCGATGGTCGCTGAAGCGCCTTAGCTGTTTTGTAAGCATGTGCACATCCTGATCTCTCATAATATTAGTTAAAATCAATGTGCTGCTTTTTTAATTATTGCTCATGGTACAAAGCGGGGAAGGCTCATTTAAGGGGGGATCGATATGGGAGAGCGATTGGTAGACGGTGGAGCTGTACATCAGGCGGCTTGATGTGAAAATCATTGGGGCCTGTGCAGGCTGTGGCTCGCGCTGATCATCCTGGTTAGCCCCCCAGCTGGCTGCAGGGCCTGGGTAATGGGTGAACCCTCCGTGAACCAGCATCCTTAGCCTCCACAGCACCCCTCAGAGCGGCACACAGTCTCACAACGCCCGAGCCGCTGCACAGGGCAGGAATCACACATCATAAACTCTATTACAAATAAAAAAAATAAATAAAAAAATAAAAAAGTAAGACAGAAATCCAAGTGCATTTCCCGCACTCCTCTCTTCATCTCAGCATTGATTATCTGTGCCTGGGATTATTCTCTTTTTATTTGGTTCTTCTGCCTCTCTTGTGCTACTCTCTCCTTCATCCCCTTGATACTCCCCATACATTGTTCCTCTGCGTGCACTTCTATTATCTCTGCTATCTGTCCCCTGACCGCAACCAGGCCTGACTGCCGGCTTGTGCTCCTCTGCTCCGTGGGCTTTAAAGAGGTTAATAACTTGAGGCCTGCGGACATTATTTAAGGGTGGCCTGAGGAAATGTAACGTTCCCCTGTTTCTGTTGCTTTAGATCCACCTTTGACCCAGGAATCGTCCCTCGCTCCCCAACACAAATGACAAACACATCCCTACGTCCACTGCATCCCACTTTCTCTCTCCTCTTTCACACTTACTCTCCTCTTCCCCACCCCGTTTCATTCAGATCTCCTTCATCATGCAGTTTGGCCCCTCTGGCACTAAACTGATACAAATGACGTTAATCTGGGAAAGTGTGAACGGCAGCGTTTCACGGCCTCTTACTGTTATTTGTCACCATTTCTGTCTTCAAAATGGCTCCATTTTGCACAGAGATAAAAAAAAAAAAAAGTTAAAAGACCAAATAATTGTTTTCATCATTAGGTTTCCCATTGATCATGCAGTTTGTATATCAGCACCCAGTGGATGATTTATACGGACTCTTCTGCAACCAATAGCATCCCACTATGAGGGTATCAATCCCTATAAGCACTGATCCAATGTACAATCAGCATCTAGGAAGGCTAAGTTGCACATTCAATGTTCCCAAACGGACAAAATGGTAGAGAGAAAGATCTCCTTTTTCCTCATTTACCACTTCTGCTCATTTCAATAATGGTAACTGAACTGCAGTGTGGAGTCAAACATTTTTAGAACCAGAAAATGTATGGCGTATGTTCTAAAAACTAATGGGCATTTTCTTGTTTTGCTATGGTAAAAAATGGAATTAATGCACTAACCGTTGTTAAAAAACACATTACTGATCCATGAAATGCATTTTTGACGTTGGCTTAAAGGCACTTATGCTATCACTTAAATCAAAAGCCTTTATTTTGACAGGCTACCAGAAGATAATATGTCCAATTAGTATTTAATACCAGTTAGACACAGTGACCCTACCCTCTAGATCACATTCTGAAACACTAATGTAATGGTTGTTTCTCATTTGGCCGCTCTTTTTAAGATGATCGTTATATATCATCTGCATCATTCACATGCTCGCATACACACACAACACTCACACTGGGGAGGGGGGGGGGGGGGGGGGGGGGGGGGGGGGGTATTCCGGGAATCAATCATCCATCTGTAAGAGCAGTTCATTTACTAATTAAAATCCTTAAAAAGGGTGACACATTGACTTAGCACTAAATCCTTTATAGCAACTTTTGACCAGTAACTGACAAAACAATACATGTCCAGATATGTCAGGCTCATGCAAATAAAGCCTGAAGAACTGGCTGTTTTTGTCTGATCACCAAGGTCATTTATTTCTGCCTTTAATTCCCCCCTCTTAGCACGATGTATTCAATCATGCAGATTGTATTGTGTGGTGGTCCCGTTGCATCTCTTCTTTCATGTAATGACAAAGCACACTAGAGGAAAAAAAAAGTTCATATCTGAGTGGATATCAATAAATTAAATGCATGCTTAATTTTCCTTGCTTGTCAGTGTTGATGCCTGTCAATTTCAAAAGGGTCTGTGTGCTTTTTTCTAATGAAAGAGGCGGAGGGCACGACACTCTTTCATTTGGCTGAAAATGCTCTGTTCAGCCAGATTTAAGATGAAATGATGCCTTTGGTTATGGACTGTGATTAATGTCAAGGACATCTAAATATAGATGATCTGCATGTGCCTTCAGCGATGCTGAGTGTGCACCATGCAGAGATCACACACAGATAAATATCACCCCAGAGCCAATAATAACAAGGAAGAAGCAGCACACAGTATCAGGCTTGATAGGGATGATGCTAGATACAAGAGTAACAACTGGCTCCACATTGTTGAAAGCAGTGACTACAGACACAGTCAAGTTTGAGAATAAATATTAAAAGTTTGAAGGCTCTTAAACAACCCACAGATTAATATGTCTTAACATGGATCTTGAAAGTCGATTAAGTTTAAGCATATTTTTTGGAACTAAAGGGCCCAGGGAACACTTTATTCCAAAATGTTGTTCAGTAAACTATGTAGGCTTCCAATCAATAAATATACTCAGATGTATTTTCGCTAAATAGAACTCAGTCTATCAATAAGTCTCTTATTACCACAGCAACTGCCACGCTTACGGAATAAGTGCTTTTACACATTCAAAACTAAATCTATATCTTTTCCCACAGTCTGTCTCCTTCATGTCTTTAATATGATGTCTTTAATAACCCTAACTAAAAAACAACAACAAAACAACCCCCCAAAAACAACAAAAAGTTTCATCTACTTTGTGGGGTACAAACAGACAACCATTGTCTAAGATCAGGATTTACATATAAAGTGTAGTTACAATTATTATGATACTTGAGTTTCCTAAGTAAATCATTATGCAGAATGGCCCCTGACAGAGTTGAATAATCATTTTGAATTTTTAAGTTTTATTTGGCGTTTTTGTTTTACACACAGTTATGTAAAATAACAATAAAAACAATAAAAATGTCTCATCTTTTTTTTGTTTTGTTGCAGAAGACTAGCTGTTACATGTTTGCACATAAATGTAGCGAGGTGTACCAAAAGTCACAGAACATGCAGATTCCGGGTAGTGTGATTCTTTAATTGAAGCTTTATTTAAAGGTTCTTCGTTCCTCTCCACAATGTTGACAGAAGAAAAAAGCTTCAGATCTTGAAGTACTTCAATATTAAAGAAGAAATAAACAAATGTGTTGTAATGTCTTGACACAAACGCCTTGCGAAAATCAGAGTGTTGCATCAAGCAGAGTGTTCTTCCATAAAAAACATTTATCACATATCTAAACAAACATCGCATGTAGCCACTATATCATCCTGTAACTGCCTCTCCCCCTGCAGAGAACACAGAGGAAAAGCCAGATCCACAGCTGCTTTCATCCAGATTGAGTCAAGTTTCCCTTTGATGGGAGAATGTAAATGTGTCATTTACACCTGTCTTGTCTTTTATCATGATAAAGCAGCTCATACTCTGGGAAAAGAGGCAAAGAGAAATGTGAGCAGTAGCTTCATTCATCGCCTGTCCTGTTTCATTCACACGCTTGTGATTCTCTATCATGCTCCTCTCAGCAGCCGTCAAGAGGCCAGCTTGCATTGAAACAAATCTCTCATATTCTGCTTTTTGATTTCATTCTTTCTCCCTGTCGTCTCTCCTATTAGCTTATTCATTCTTCACATGTGACTGCCAGCCTGTTAAGGTCATATTAAACCAAAGCAATCCACTTTAAATGGTTATCTACGACGCGCATTAAAAAGCTCTTTGCTGCCCTTTAAATATTGTGATTGGGTTATAGGGGGGTCGCTGTTTCGGAGCGCTGATCGCTCTCCCAGGAGCCCGCTTCAGAATATAAATTGAGTAATATTATAAAGGCGGGCACTCCAGAAGGACTGGGTAATGAATAGGATTCATGATCTGAGGAGGAACAGGAGGTCATGCAATGAAGTGAAATACTCTAATAACTCCAATCCAAACCCACTCAGATAATGATACATTAACTGAGAGACCTCTGTATTCCTGTTTTTTTTCCCCTCTCTCTTGTGTCCGACCATATGAGCATTACATCTATTCCTAAGCACACGCTGTGAGAAAAAAAAAAAAAGAAAAAAAAAAGAGAAGAAACGCTGATACGGGTGGTAATGGTTATTTAAAGTTCTCATTTTGACTTTAATGTCAAGGCCACCTACAGCAGTGGTAGAGGGGTCACATCAAATCTCTGCAAATCTTGTAATCTTCTGGAAGGACATGAATAAAAAAAAATAAAAAAAGGGGGGAAAAAAGCAGATTTGTATTGAATCACACATGATCTTCTCATACGTCTCAAGAAATGTACCCGGCAGATCAGACAACAGATTACTTTCAGTGAAAGCCTAAATACAAGATATTAAGATTTCAGACGTAATCCCCCACTGCGATTATGATTTTTTTTTTTATCTGCAAGGAATTACATTCATCAACTTACATAGTAAGCTGCGTTTATATGAGGTAGCACTGATAGTTTTGCATGTTATCCCTTCAGATCAAGACAAATCTGGTGGATGCTTTCATTGGCCTTAAGTCTCTTTGTATCTGACCTATCTCTCTCATACCTGAGGATGACTGATTACATGTTATTTCACCCGACTGGGATTAACATTCAAGCTTTGCCTTAGTCATAATTTATCAAAGGACTACTGTGTCAGTGCTCAGAGGGCTTATGAGTGGCTCAAAAAGATATTTCTTAAGATATAAGTTGAACATTTTGACTCTTTGGTCTTCTCTTCAGGATCTTCTTTGGATTATTTTGAGGTTGTTTTCTTTTTGTTTTTTCAACTTGTGATGCGTTCAAAGATCTGCAAACCTGCACTGTTACATCATGCTTTAATAGAACTGGGAGACTCTGTCCGTCAGTGGATCTTGATGGAGTGTATAGGAGTGCTGAAATGAGTCCGGCTTCTTGCAATCAGGCACAGGGAAAATGGTTAATTCCACTTGTGATGACACCGACTCCGCAAGCACAACAGTTTTCAAGTGCTGACACTGACCAGTAATGACTGAACGAATGGATAGAGAATAGAGAAAGTGCGTGTGTGTGTTAGTGTGGAGGGGCTGGGGGGATGGACAGAAAAAAGGGCTTGGAAAGGATGGAGGAGTCAGTAAAAAGGACACTAGTAAAGTATGAGAAAGAGAGAGAAAGAGGCAGTAAGAGAGACACAGCTGCTTCTGCACAATCGCTTTTCAGCATCTACAGTCCCGGGCTAAAATACCATTAATACAAGTGTCAGAGAGTGAGTGGAATCAGGCACAGCACGATGGCTTTGAGTGGCTTGAGAAGAAATGCCCAGGATCCTTTGGGGACGGGCCTGTCCGAGGCGCCTGTCCATTCTTCTGGCCTCCTTTTGTTGCTGCTGCCTCTCTGTCCATCCTCCTCCTTTTATTTTGTGTGAAGATTAAATTGCACATGATCTGTAATGTCTCCGGACCCGTGCTTGTCGTAGGTCGGCGACCTTCATGCTGCTCAGATAATAGATACATCCTCTGTTTGTCTCGTGGTGAAACGCTCGTCCGCCACAGTCCAGTAACCCGCCATTGTCACACAGTCTGAAGCAATTAAGTAAAATGGTGGATAAAGCCTCGGTGCGTCCTTTCAATATTTATTACATCCTCTTTGTGAAAAGAGCTATTTAGGCGCTGTATCTAAAATGATCACTAATGCAATTACAAGTGCATTTAGAATACACATTAAGGGTAATCTTCACCCCTTAGAGAGGACCCCAATGAAAGGAGATAACAGATGCACGTTGCAAAGGCTGTACCATGTCTGTGAATACCAAAGAATATCCACTACATCTACTATTTCAAGCGAAATGCATACTAAGGCTGCTTTCAGATCAGCATTATTGTTATCCTTAAAGTGGTAATCCGTGCAATACATGATAACACCTGTGTTTATTTATTCTTCTATGATCCCACAAGGGTAGATGTCATTTCCATGGTGGATATCCAGCAGGAGTTTTGCCCTGACACATTTTTCATTAAACTCTGATCTGGGAGTTTTTGTACTTGTTACTTATTTACTTTTTTTTTTTTTTTTTTGTAAGCTCAGGCATCTGCATGATGGAAGTTAACCTTTTTTTCTGCACTTCAACCAAAGCTGAAACACAAAACATAGTCCTGATATGTATGTTGCGGGTCCACCAGGAAGTTTGGCTTGTGGGATGAGATGGTGAAGAGTCTGAAATGTCTCAACATAAGCCTCATGAAAGCAGAGCTCAAAATAGGAGTGGTGATTCAAACAGGAAAGTGTTCTTCAAGCCCTTGGGTTACAACAGATGTAGTTAACTAGACAGCCACAGAGTCTTAATTAAACCCCATATAGTAGATGTGTGCTGTGTTCGCAGAAAAATTAACAATTTATGGGATAAAAGTTTTTTTTTAAACTGTACAACCCACAAACCCTGCTAAAAGTAAAGTAAGGTGTGTCTCCTTTGCCTTTTGAGATGATACAGCGATTGTTGTATTTGGATCATTTTTTCTACATAAGAAGAAAGCAGTTAGGCTGCACCCTTGATGATACAATTACTGAGAAAAAAAGGAATTTGACTTTTTGAATGTAATCATGCGGACATGTAAGCGGTGAAAGTTGTCATCAAACTCAACAGGACAAACTGGCAGCGCTGGGCAGTAACAAACTGCTTTGTTTGCTTAGCTTTAGAAGAACCCGGTCTGATAATTTATGACTTCAACATTATTTTTTGTTATCCCCAAGAGAAGCCAGTGTAGAGTCAAGAACATGATGTCCACTTTTCTTCTTTCCTATGTGAACCAAACATTTGCGTTGACTCAATATTTTAACTTCAGCCATGATTGTAAAGTATTATGGCTGGGGATGAAAATAGCCAAGCATTGACCTCCAAGGCTGAACAATGGAACCAGCAGATGGCCTTCTGATACCTTAGTACTGATACTTAATGTACAGCACTTTGGTCCACTTGGCTATAATGTGCTATATAAATAAAGTTGACTTGACTTTACTTAGCACAAAGTAAGGAATGTCTAACAGGATGGAAAAACACATCAGCTTGACTGTCATAAGGTAGCTTCAAACATGAAATGGAGTTTCCATAGAACACCTGCACATTTTTTTTACTGAAGAGTAAAGTGTTTTATGTTGTCACTATGAAAACTTCTAAGCTTACAGACGGTACAAAATAACTGCAGTTCATTGAATGGCCACTTGTGGCTGTAGTTGTGCGTTATTAGTGGAATGCCTTCTCAGAGTAACAATTGGGAGGTTATTATAGTCCTTGACCATTTTTTGATACTTTCCATGTACATTTTGTACATATGGTGTTCTGTGCAGTTTATTGTACTGGTAGTCAAACCATAAAAGTATTTGTTTGGGGCTTTTTAGCATGATTAGTATTTTCTTACTTGGTAGTCAAGATTGTTTTGGTTTTTCCCCACAGATAAATTGGCTGTGATGAGGACAGATTATTTGAAATGCTTAAGCTAGTTTAAGCTATCTGATCCATTGGAGGGTTAGCGGCCAACACTTTCATTTCACAAGCACTACCCTACCCGAGCCTCTTTAGCTTTACCAACTCCAGTTAGCTACCTCCAGAATGAGAATCTTATTCAGTTGGAAACTGGATGGTTAACTAGCTCATTTGTCAGTCAATGAAAAAGCAAAAAGGAATGAATTCTTTGGTTTTGATAACAAACCCTGGCTCTGTTCCAGTGCTGCCCTCTTGTTCAAGTTCCAAAATGCTGAATTTAAGGGTTAATTAACCAACCACTGATAGCCTATCCCAATGGTTCATGTATTGTTGATATTGTTAAATGTTTTTTGATGGTGCCCTTACTCAGTGAATTTATTATACTTCCAGATGTGATGTGATGTCACCAAGCTCCCGTGAGCAAAGCGTTAGCTGCTATTGGGATAATGTTTAGCTAGCTCTTGATGGTCAGCCATTACCTCCTGGCCTTGTGATGGCTGTATTAACATTTATTTTCTCGTTCTCTACATGTTGAACACATAATAGGACATGCATAAAAATTATTCTTTGAATTCCCTCTTCTGAACAGGTAGTCTAACTTATTGAGTTACTTGAGTATGGACTTGAGTATCCCGATTTTTGTATTTGTGCAGTTTATTTTGGATTCATAAAGGGGCAAATTAAAGTGATATTTTTTGTTACAATCCAATTTGTTACAACCTCAATTAAGATTAAGTAGTTTTAGTAATGTATCTCATTAATTTCATCTTTATGTTTTGTGTACTTTTGCACATAATGCAAAACTGACATTATTAAAGCGTAAAAGCTTCCATAAACTGATTATTGAATAATATGTTGATCAAATGAATGATTGCCAATGGGACATCAAACGACTTGAGATTCTGACCAGGTTACATGCTGTGCCTGCTATTCCATCATTCATCTATTCAACAGTGACTCCTGTATGTCTGTCGCTAGCACTAAGTCTCTGAAACCCTCCTCCCTCTGTGAGAACCAGTCTACTGACAGCTTGGAGCCAGTCCCTTTGTCCTCTCTCTCTCTCTCTCTCTCTCTCTCTCTCTCTCTCTCTCTCTTAATTGACTCCCCAGTTTGATAACACATGCCTGTCTGATTGGAGCCGGGCTGTCTCGGTGATGCTCAGAGGTACGTGCCTCTTCAATAGCAGATCAATTAGTCTATTAAGATAACCAGGGACATAGGTCCTCTACCCTGGCTCCTTTTTGGAAAGGGTCCAATGTTGCAGAGTGTTCTTTAAAAATAGGTAGTCTGACACACTTGACCTGCAAACTGAATCTGCATTTTTTCATAGATAATTTACAGTAATAAGAAGTTATAATGATCAATCTGCAAAAAGATTTCCATGTAGTAAACACATGAAGCTTTCTGGGAATGGTGACTTTACAAGATAAAATCAAGTGTTATCCAGGCTTAGGGATTTCCCCCCTTTTTTTAATAGTTATATATGTCCCTAATCGTGCATAAATGCTTTGTGATACAGACAGATGGCAGATATCTTATCATTTTGTATGCAACAGTTTCCTCTTGAGCCATGACAGGTGGCTCTGATATTCATTTAATTTTGATAATTCCAGGGATTACTCCATGAAATTTAAAGCTTCATCACTTGGAAAGATTTACATGCAGAAACAGAGAGGAGTCGCCCTGAATATTCAGTCAGTATGCCCAAATAAAGTCTGATGTCACTATCATAACCGGCATTTGGTGCTTTTTGCATGCAGGGCTGCATGTTGCATTGTCAGACTCATGGCAAAACCAAAATACTATTGGTGCAAAGATCAAGGTTTCTAAGTAAAGGACACCTAATGCAGGAAAAGTGAGTTTTCCTCAAGAGGTCCAAGCAATAACCAGGCCAAATGACAGGTCAACTGACATCACATCATTACATCAGCTCCGCAGATCTGGTTTGCTACCTCTTCTCGTTGAGATATATCCACCAATTGTGTCCTTTGGTAAGCAACTTTTATAGAGGTCCACAGAAAAGCCTCCTGGCCTAGAGGTCAGGGGCCAATGTGCTGATGGATTATGGGGTTTCAGCGTACCCGGAGCTGCTGACAAGCTTTATTGGTTGGGAGGATGAGCTTGTAAACCTTTATATAATTATTGTATTAAGGCCAGTGTGCCCCTGCCTTGCTGGCACTTGTCCCCGGATCAATGTGGAGATAATTTCAGAAATGAATAGTTAGTATCGATCAGCCCCCTTAGTGATGGCTTATCAGCCTCTCGGACAGGTTGCTGTAGATTATTGTGCCATTGTCATTTATGGCCTCTGTCATAGAATTTTTTTCCCTTTTTTCTGAGTAAGCCCGGTTCTAACAAAGACAATTCAATTTGCAATGGATTTCATTCTGGGGTTTTTTCTACCTCTTCCCCACTCTGTGGTACACAATAAGCAATAAATCACAATCGTTTGTGTTTTTATCTCCTTCTTGGCTCCGTTGTTCCTCAGTTGAGCCCGGGTGTTGGGCTGGTCTCTGAGGACCGGGGGTGGAAGGAGGAAGAGGAGGGCGAGCGTCAGCACTTGAACTCTGGCTGAGGGATTGAGGGAGCTTTGGTTGAGACAAACCAATGACCTTCAGGCCCTGTGTTTATAAAGGAGGGAACTTTGTGTTTTTCTTATTTAGTGCTTTTTGTGTGGCTTTAAAAAAAAAACTGCCAGAAGTGGGTACATGTAGGCTTGAGCAGCACTTTATTTCCTCTTTCAATTCATTGAGCAATTTTGAAAGTTAAAAAAGAGTATATTACATTTACCACACCAAAAGAAAGAGGCTGTAATGGAGTCCAAAGCATGCAAACTAATGTACCATTTGAAGTCGCAGCTCTGCTGTAGATGTGTTTGTGTGTTTATTCATCCAGTAGCCTCTTTGTTTGAGCAAGGCGAGCCCCCCTGGTGTCATGTTTGTACTTTCCCCTCTTGCCTTTTAAACTGTGAATGACAAGATGTATCCATCAGAGGGCTGCAGCTCGATTTCAATAGCAGCTCAGGGGGAATCATTCAGAGAAATGTAATTTACTCACTATTGGTCAGTTTGACCCCCGACCTCATTCACTTGACACAGTTGCCATAGAAACCATTGAAAAGAACAAGAAGAGAGTCAGATAGCATCATTTCAGCTGCTCATCCAATACTCACAGTCGAACGGAGCAAGAAAGAGGAGAAGAAGAAGACACTGAGGTGACACGAAAAGGTGATGCAAATGAATAAGCAGCAGAAAGAGAAACGCACAAACAGAACAAACTGGATTTACACTTCATGCAAGACACGGGGGTTCATTACACTGAGTGCTCAGATCATTACATAATTATATCAACACTGCTATTTGTCATAACTGTCAGACAAAGTCATTTTTCCACGCCGCTGACAGATTAATTACAGCCAATTATTTCAGAAGTGTTCTCATACATCCCATCTAATTAGTCATACAGTTACACAGTGCTAATAGCTCAGGGATCAAAGAAAACAAATGACTATCATACATCATTTCAATTAACCAGCATGATGGATTAATTAACAGTGTCATTTTAATGCCCTGGGTGGTCGGATATGATGAGGAATCATCGGAGGAGGATTTTCACTTTAACAATGATGGTGAAGCCAAGAGCATCCCTGTGATTTGTAGTCGCCACTCAACATATGAAATTGAAAATAATTCTCAGATTGGTTGATGTGTCAAACAATTTCAATGATTTTTCTGTTGTTAAAGGTGTTTATGTTTCTTTATTTAAAAACAACTTTTAAAGTTCCTCCTTGTGGATTTTAACTTCAAAATGGCATTGCTGTCATATCTGCTTTTTTCATTGTTGTTGTTTCTCTGTTTATATATCTCGTTGTACAGCATATATCCCGATCCAAGCCCAAGACAGTAAGAGCAGATGGCTGTTCAACGTGCAACGTTCTGCTCGAGGTTTCTTCCCAAAAAAGGAAGTTTGTCTTGTCACTGTCTACTTGCTAAATGTTACAAAGTGCAAATGGTAAACGGACCTGTGCTTGTTTGGCAGTTCTCTAGCTTTCTGACAACTTACACTGCAGGTCCTATTCACACACTGCTAGCAGAAGCTGCTATGTGAAGTGACCATCAGAAGTAACTAATCCCATTCATACATATGTCGCTGCCGAAGCAATGGAAGGAACGTAGGATGAGGTGTCTGCCCAAGGACACATCGGATATGCAGCTGCAGAAGTTGGGCATCAAACACACTGACTCCACCAACTGTCATGTACACATATGTGTACTTATGGACTGAAGTTCCTCGAAAAAGCGAATATGCTAGTAAACATGCACACGTGTAAAATGAGAAAATGAGTATCTCTGGTGCAGCTAAAAAGCTGATATATAGGTTTTACGTTTCACGAGACTATTTCGTCACAGCTTCAGCTTAATAATTTCAAGACATGATTATGCCTTAGATCCCATTGACATAAGGAGGGAACATTGTCAAGATGTATAAACATATCTGTTAAATGAAATTTCTGTGTGATTTATTTATGAACATGTAACTATAATAATGTTCACTTAAAATAACCAGTGCTGAATTGTCTTTAGAGCCTCGACTAATGTTTGGTGTCAAGGTTTGGTGCATTGTGTCAATCACACAACCTGACAGTATTCCAGTGACTCCAGTAAATATGATGGTTTCACACCACCAACATTATCTTCTTGTGGACATTAAGCTTGGTTTACACAATATTTGTAAGAGGTAAGTGTTTCATAGAACATTTTAAACATTTGGTTTAGTCAATTTTGTAGAATTTTTTTGTGCATTAAGGTTTTAATTTTTATTTCAAAGTAACTGTTTTTTAAGTTGCTCATTCTACTTTATTGTAGTCTGAACAACAATTCAAACTTCAATCAACTACTGAAATGATAATTATGACCGTGTCTTTTGAATTTAGTCTTGAACTGTAAAAATAAAAGTATGACAATCCTTCCTTTTACTTTGTTAAATTTTATAAACCTGAAAAAAACGAGTTTTGTAAGGTGTTTCCTCCTGCTGTGTATCTGTCCATTATATGATTGCACCTATAACCTACTTCAATTGACTTCATTTTAGTTTCAGTTGACTTATTTAGCTGATGTGATTTTTTTTGTGTAAATTGTTGCTACTCTGAAAAAAACATACATTATGCAAACAGCTCCTCAAAAGTGAGTTCCTTTTTTTGTATAATCTCACACGTTGTCTCGTACATCTGCTCCCACATGTGACAGACCAATAATCTCATAAGCCTTTTTATGACCAAAACAGCAGAATTAGCTTATCATTGACAGTTTAGGTCAGCACTGACCCCCTCTTGAGGGTCCTTCATCAGTACCTGCAGCTGCACATGCATCATCCAAAGACAGGCCTTTAGTCTGCCTGTCAATGAGACTGCAAGCTGGATTTTTTTGAGCACAGCTCTTTTTTTTTTTTTTTTACTTTAAAAGTAAGCATTTGCTGCACATTTTTGACAGACGTGTCAATATTCAAAGTTAACGGTCCATTCAAGAAGAAGTGTTTGTGGAATTTAAATCTCTGCACCTATGCGCTGACATCCTCTTATTCCTCGTTGACACACAAGCCATCAGACGATATATGTAAAGTGTTGACCTGATAAATGAAACTCTGACATTGATTTCTCAATAGGACATCATTGTGTTTTACTGTAGAGTCTGATGTGGCAGCTCTCAACCACTGTTTGAAGCTGCAGGCAACAGTTTCCCGGTGCCTAATCCAACTCAATATGGCAGACACACTCACTCTTCATTTAAACAAACAAAAGCAGCACATAATGATCAGCCCTGCCATTATGGCCGATTGATTTGATCTGGTCCAGGGCGCTGTGGATTTATTTTCTTTTATGCCCATATGGATGTGTGTCACAGCCTCAATATGCATCACAAGTGTGTGCGTGTGTGTGTGTGTGTGTGTGTGTGTGTGTGGCCCTGTCCAAACAAATGGAGGCAGTTCAGGCCAGAGAGCCTGCAGCACTGCTCGTCCTTTAATTGCCATTTACATACTGGAGGAATCATTCATTTCTAATTCCTCCTATTATTTGTCACCCCTAACCCCTCAATCCATCCACTCTGTCTGATGCCTGTCAATGTCAGTGCCCGAGACAGTTCTCCATCTGCCTCAGTTAACTCATGGTTGTTCTTTTTACAGCAAAGTCAGGGTTAAATGTTTTTATTATAAAGAGCTGTTATGTGACAAAAGGGCTCAAAGTCTGACCACAAAGCAGTGATCTTCATAAACCATAAAACTCAAAAGCATGGAAATGATGCATTTCTGTTTTATAGATTATCCTGCAAATAATGAAAATGTAATTTAATTAACATAAATGCATGAAGTATGATGCAAATAACAGTTATAGCTGACTGAGAACGATGAGGCTTTACTTTGGGGGCTGTCCACATGTGATGACTTGAAAAAAACTTAGAGGATGCGTGCACAAAAAAAAAAAAAAAAGTATCAAACAAAAAGTCAAGAGTTAAACACAAGGCTAACTTCTCAACAAAAGGGAAACAATGAGCCACAATGAAGAAAAAAAAAACAGCAAACAAGAGTACAGAGGTCTGGCATGGAGAAACTCTGACGTCCGACATAGACTGACATCTAACAATGACATGACAACAAGAAGGGAAGAAACACAGAGACTAAATAGACACAGTGCTAATCAGACACAGGTGAGACTAATGACACAGGTGAAGACAATCAGGGCAATCCAAACTGGAGGGAAACACAGAGGCAGGACTCACAGAGGGAAAAAGAAACTACAAAGTATAACTGGAAACACAGAAAGACACAGAAAACTCAGTTTTCAACAACACAGTCTTGTACGAAGACATTTATTTTATTTATATAGGAAAACATAAAAACACTGAAGACTAAACTAGAAAACATTAAGATAGAGAAACACACAATGGAAACAAGCAACACCAAGAAAGAATGAGTACTAAAACAAAAAAATCTAAACTATGATAATATACAAAACCAAATAGGACCAACCCATGACAACATGAGGTTGCACTTCTGTCCTGAGCTAATAAAAAAAACACCTATAAAGTAATAGACCTGCATTCAACGATATATGAAACAAAAAACATGCACTTAACATTAGCAAGATACCGCCTGCCATCATAGGATGTCTGTAGACATATGATGTATTGTGGACTGATGTATGTTTGACTAACAGTACAGTGATATGAATGCAATTTTAAATTACAAGTACAGGGTAAACAACAGAATAAGCCAGCATTGATAAAAAAAAACAAAAAAAAACAGTTGTACTACTGAGCAGTTTATAATGTTACAGTTAAATATAGAATAGTAAGAATATATGTAAACCCTGAAGTATATTCACTGGATAAGTTGAAGAAGGACCTTTTGATAAACAACAATGCAACCATCGGGCCTAAAGGGCCATCCAGTTTAACAAAAGTTTAACAAAAGCAAGAGAGCCTTATAAGACAAGGAGCCATTGTGTAACATCTGTCTGAACTTCGATGTTCACGTCCAGCAGATATAATTGCATACTGGTAATCATTAGCCTCTTATACAATGCATAAACATGAACATGCTTTTAGTTTATGATTACATTGGGGCCACTGAAATGATTTCCACCACTTAACTTCCAGTCAAAGGAGATTATTGAGCTTTATGATGCAGCCACTGAAATATCAATAGTACTGGAAGGGGCTGTCCGGGTTTTTGCACACTGCTCTTTTGTTTGCTTGTAAATGAGCTGCATCAAATTCAATGACCACAGAAGCCATTAACAATGGACACATTGGATGAGATCCATGATACACACTTTGAGCACACAAAGGATGCAACATTGGTGAGGCACTGGAATGACAATAAAGTGCTGATTATTAAAGCCAGCACTAATGATGAATTCACATATTATTTTAACCAAAGCATCACATGCCAGCTGCATCTCTGCAGGGATTGTGACCTTCTTGTATAGATTTTAGTAATCCAGGTAAGTGCTTTGCATGTAGACGTTCTCTATTGGACCTGTCGTTGGCATCAGAAGCCCAGTAGTTGCAATTACTCGCTGATCATCGCCACGAGCCAGATAATAATTAGAGGTTGACAAAATTCAGGGCCAGATTGGAAGGCTATTGATTTCCCCATGTTCCCTTCTTTGGAAGGATCAAGAAAATAAGACATGAAATTTACTGTCTTCATAAAAGTTTTAGTAAATCAGGCCCCTTTAAAGGGCTATCGACAGTTTTTTCATTACCATACATAGTGTTCTCTAAAGCGTTTTTGATTATTAGCAATACGAGAGCGCCTTTCTCCTGTGTGTCTTTCATGCACCAATAAATAATGGCTCCTTTGGAATATTTGGAGGTAATTTTAATCACCCAGTTGAACATATAACCTCAGCGAGGTCATAACAGGATTACTTTCCAATTTAGCGTTGACAAAGACCGCCTTAAGCTTGCAGTTGAGAAATTCACATATGAAGGCGTGCAGAGAGGTGGGGACAGAAAAAAAAAAAAAACTATGCAAAGACACATTGCTGAGGGGCAAAAAAAAGAGGACAGAAGATCTTTTTCTCAATATCTAATCTTTCCTGAAACAATGTTTTCTGCGTTAAATGTGTCATACGTATAGATGGCTGCCAAAGTTCTCCAAAGACACAATAGAGAGATAAAGACAGGCATTGAATGAGAGAAGTGGAACTCGCACAGGCATGAAGAGCAGGCTGACAGGAGACACTTGTGTTTTGTATGCACGCAGACAAAGTCAAAAGCAGTTGCATTTGAGTTGCTGTGAGCATGAGAAATGTGCAGGCTGAAGCCCAGGGGGTCATTTCCCCTCCTCGATGGACAGACTATTAACTTTTTGATTGGCAGCAGGGCTGACGCTGCCTGTTCATCATTGAGCCCTGTCGATTTCTCAGCATCTGGAAACAGCACATAAATTCAAAGAGCCGAGTATGAACAGTGCATCTCAGCATCCTCTGAAAGGGCTGCATCACATGGCCATAAAGAAAAACAGCAGCATTTCACTGACGCTGATTTCCTCGCTGGCAAAAAGTCACCGAAATAAATGACTTGCAACACGCTGCAGAAACGAAGACGCTGAGTGCTGACAGCCTTTCTCAAAGTAGTTTTGTGTATTTCTTTTCTGCTTGTTTCTTGTCCTGTCTGCTGTTGACAGCACAACAAAATCTTACCCTGCTGGATGCACAGTCTTTGGAGAAATGGCAACATCCTGGCCTACAGTGGAATATTTAAGTGATGGAAGTTCCCAAACTTCAGCTCTCACTTTAATTACTTGTTAGTCTTTTATAGGGGAAGAAAATATGGCTGTCAGGGTTTATGGGGGGCAGGAAAAAAGGGCTGACCTGTTTTATCTGCCCTTGCACACGCATCAGTGTAATGATGACAAAACGGGATGTTAACTAATGATTAGTAGAAATGGTTGCAGTTAATTAGTTGGTCCTTCGTTTATCGTTCCATTTGCACATTTTGGGGAGCAATCGTTATTAATTAGGGCCATCATGCCGAAAGGGGTGAGGTGGAACCCTACAGCCAAGTTAATCAGGCTGCAATGAAAGCTCCATTATCCTGCTCCGTCCCGTTGGCCTGTGATCTATTAGCATTATCTAAAAGCTGCAACGGGATCAGCGACAAGGCTGAAAGAAAAAAAAAAAAAAAAAAAAATCAAAGGGACATAAACAGGGTGGCTTTGATCGGTCCAGTTCTTGGGTCACTGGTTATATGGGAGAATCGCACATGATATTGTGTGGCTTTTTGTGTCATTGCATAAATCCAGGCTGTTGGTATTGAGTGCGGTGGAAGTGTTAAGTATTTGTGACTGTGGACCTATCTGCAGGGGTGGAGTGACCGTCCTGATACAGCTCAGGTTAATGTTTGTAGGTGAAGTTGAGGGTAAAACAGCCACTTTAGTTAAGGAAGTTCTTAATAGATGTGATTTGTTGGAAGCAGGCTGGCTGGAGAACATGCAAAGAGTTTTAAGAAACATTTAAAAAAAACTTAACAATCCTAGCTATTTAGGTTTACTTGTTTACTGTTGGCAATATTCAATGTTCCTTGTTTTAAAGCCATAAAGAAAGCTGCAACAATTTATTCTACTGTTGTGCTTCACGTGGACAGTGTCAGAAATTGGGTCGAGCGAGAGATTGGGCGATGACATGCAAGGAGCCACAGGTCTGATTTGAACCCAGGCTGCCTGCTTGGAGGACTACAGCCTCTGTACATGGGGCATGCACGAACCACTTTGAAACCTGTGCTCCAACAATTCTTCCTGTCGATATGACAATATATCAGTCTGTACCATATCAAAAAAACTGTCAGAAAGAAGTAATTGAACTGGAAAAAAATACCTCTTCTGTGAAGATCGGTGCTGTAGTTTATTTTGACGCAAGGTATCTAGTAATCCTCAGCTTAAAAATAGTCCCCAGTGCTCAAGTTGCATCTCTTTGAGTAACCTTTGCTAAGAACTGAAGATGCTTAATCATTCCAAAAAAAAAGAAAGTGAATGTTTCTGCTGTTTCTTAAAATATTCAAGTTACCAGGCATACACAGACTTTATCGTGTGTGCCACACACAGGGTTAGACACTCAGAAAGTACTGCGGACACTTCTGCACTGTTGGTCCTCTCATAAGAGAATAATGTTAGCGTCATAGTTTTTTCCTTAAAAAAATTTGAGAACATTTCCTGAATTTCACGGGGAGTTTACCAAGATGAAGAGTTGCTCGTTCTATTACAACTGTTTACCAGTTTAACATAACATATATGATTATATAATCATTTATAAATTAGAAGCATATGGTAATATAAGTGTCTCCTACTTGCTTGTTTATATGAGATTAAACCAGAAAATCTGAATTTCATGCATAGCATCTGTGAAAACACAGAGCGAAACAGGCATGTCATGCTATTGTAGCTGTTGTGTTTGTCAAATTTTCCACTATGCATACTGTATAATCTGTGCTCCACTGCATCCGATGACATTTCAAGATCTATTTACATTCTCCTTTCAAATAATAACCTCTATAAGCCACATTAACTCTGCATTACTCAGCTGCTAAAACCTGCAGCTTGGCAAGGGATATGAGTCATTGTAAATGTCCTCAAATTCCTGCAACACTGTGAGCTGATTATGCTCCAGACTTAGAAGCATGAAATACTGGGCGCATTCATCACAAATAACCAGGGACCTGGCACCAGAGTGTAATGGAGGAAATCAATGCATTTTCCAAGCCTATTTCATGCAAATGAGCTCTGAAGGAAACTGATATGGTTAAGGCAAGGTTACAGAAAGAAAAGGGGAGAAAGGCCGGTGGCCCCTGGAATCAATAGAATAAACTTGAGAAATGATTTAGATAGAGCAGATATGAACATTGAAATAAACAAATAACCCAAAAGGAAATCAATCATATAATTTAAAGAGTAAACGGCTTGAACCGAGGTGATCTCCCTCTTGGTTTAGACAAATGGAGGATTTTTAATTTCATCATTGATATTATGCCAGACTTGGAGATTTTGCAGATGGCTGCAACCAGGAGGAGGGGAGAAAAATCAATTGAGTCTAGTACTGTGGTCTTAAGAGATGTTAGATATTTACAGCATGGAGGTATGGAGCCTTGTATAAATTTACATTTTAAGAGATAAAAGACCTCTGTATTTTATCTTGTTATTGATAATAGAAACTGTCGACTTTTATCCTGTCCCATCTCAGGGAAGCCTGGCTGTCTGCTGAACGCGTTTGTGTGTGTGACCGAGACAGCGGACGAGAGCGTTGTTTGTGTGCATGAGAGGGAGAAGAAGAGAATACCTGAGACAGAGCGGTGGTCTGAGGCAATTTCAAGCCTTTATTTTCTCGATACACAAAAGGCAGGCTTTGTGTGCGGCTGTTTTTTTTTTCTCTCTCTCTCTCTCTCTCTCTCTCTTTTCTTCACCTTCTCCCGCTTCCACGTCAAGGCAATCGTGGTGGCATAATTGCATCAGAGGTCCAGAAATATAGGGTTGCAATTTAGAAGGAGGATGAGAAGAAGAGGAAGAAGAGGAGAATGAGAAGCGTGTGCGTGTTTAGAGAGAGGGTAGAGGAAAGGCGTCTCAGACAGGTTCATTTACGGCTGGAACAGGGACGGAGAGGTTAAGACATTGTGACAAGAGACAAAGTAAATGTATATGTAAATGCAAGAGGTTGTTATCACTCCTAAAACACTATGCAGCTTTTCCTCGCTTTGGAGACCTAAATTATATTTAGGCCACATAAAATCCAATAGTCCAACTGTGACCTGCTGCTATGTAAATGGTCCAGGTAATTCTCTAAAACAGTGCACTGGTGGCCAAACGGGGGGAGCAAATAACAACAAAGTGTTTACATCATTTGAATGATTTAGGGCTACTTGCAGCGATCACTTTAATAGACTCCAGAGTGCTGGCACAGACTTCCAGGTTGCTGCTTTCCCTGCTCTCTCTCTCTCAGCATTTCTACAGACTTAACAAAAGCAAGTGCGAAAGGACAGAACCAAACGTGCTTTTGGAGTTCTACATTTCAGAAGTCCACCTCTGCTAAGCTGAGATGTACACCTTGCGTATTTGATTGTATGATTTGTTCATGTACCCCACATCTGTCCCTGGAGTCGACGAACAAGAGTCTAGCTGTAGATTTAGTTGAAATAATAAGAGCATAGATCATGGAAAAATGCATTAAACAGAGACAGTACTTAGAAAAAATGCAAAACAGGCTGCAAAAGTCAATATTGTAATAACGATAATCAATCAATCATTATTCGTGTAGTGCCAATTCACACCAAGTGTTATCTCGAGACGTTCTACAAAAGAGCCTATACAGAAGGGATAATATGCAGGATTTCTCCTTTGTATTCCTTGTGTTCCCGTTGTCCAAACTTCCTTATAATAAAAGAAATGATGCATGATGACAGACAGGTTTCATCTGTCAGGTCTACGGAGCATTTAAGAGTCTTTGAGCTCATCGTTTGGGTTTCAATTCTACTGTTTTGGTTTTGTCTCTATGCTGTGAAATCATTGTCAGGCACAGTAATCATATTTATGGGCCTCAAATGGGATAGGAAAAAAAATCAAAGGCATGTCATGTACAGTACAAACCACTGAAAAGCAGAAAAGACTTTAAAGACTACCTTGTGATTGTAATGTATCTTCAGTGTTTAGTTTGATATTTGACTCTGAAGTTTGTGGAGACCAAAAGGGGGATTGAACATTGCTTTAATATTTTCCACAAGTCCAGAAACATGACAAGTAAAGTAATTGTTGTATGCATTAGGTCTGTCTCTCCAGGAGAAGTAACCTCGCTAACAAGTCAGTTTTCTTTAAAAGAATGAGCCAACTGTATAAAAACCCAGCAGATTTAAACAGATCCAGATTAACTTTAATGCCCTTAATTAACATCTGTTCCAAACTCGTTGCTCTTCTCAGATGAGTACTGCCCTTATTCTGCACCTCAGTCATCACTGAATCTAAAAACAGACATTCAGATTTTACAATTTATTCTTGGGCCTATGTGCTTCGTCAACAATGCTCTTTTCAGAATTTTGGAGGATTTAATTCGGTGAATGCATGGCTGAGAAACAGATGTAAATCTTCAACATGTGCTGCTGATAGTTTCTCTTTGATTAAACACAAATCAGTGAGCAGCAGAGACGAGTCAGCTGTTGTAACTAACAGGCAGCCTCATTTGGTTTGCCACTAGCATGTCTTTCCCTTTTTTTCCCCCTCCCACCCGATTGCCTGCTGTTAAAAGAGGTGTATCCAGCCACTCCTTGTCCACTTTAATTTTTAATTACCA
This sequence comes from Symphodus melops, assembly GCF_947650265.1. NCBI lineage: Eukaryota > Metazoa > Chordata > Actinopteri > Labriformes > Labridae > Symphodus > Symphodus melops. Next base: position 11,686,067 of record NC_136695.1, on the reverse strand, counting down.
TCTTCCGCTCACCTTTGTTATAGTCGTGACACGCTCGCGTTAAGCCGTGTACAGCAGGCAGGCAGGCAGGCTGGAGAGAGAGAGAGAGAGAGAGAGAGAGCAGGGAGGAGGGCTACGCTTGTTCTCAGAACAGAGTGGCTAGATTCACTTCTCTAATTATGCAGGCAGACATGCTCTGGGGTGAACTCTGGTACCAACATGCTGCCTCTGACATGGGATCAGGGCCCTGGGGCCGCCACTGAGGCCCCCTGGAGGAAGGGGGGGGGGGGGGGGGGGGGGGGGGGGTTACGAAGGTGGGGGTGCATTCAGAGAGACAGCTGAAGATGAGGAAGTAAATCTGCACAAGAATGAATAAAAAGGAAACACTGATGGAGTGGAAATCAGCACCTGTGGTTATTCTTCTTTTACTGACCTACTCTGTACAGACACTCTGAAGGAAACAAGTATAGGAGGGCCTATAGCTGGCCAATCAGCAGTTTGCAACGCCTTCATTTTATATACATTTTATGCATATAGTTAAATAACATAATTTAACCTACACAATCATTGCCTTTGATCATTTGAAAAGGCAGATATTTTTGATACATCTTTTACATCTTTTAATTTTTTGTGTAACAATACAAAAAAAAGAAATCTGTAGGTTTTGGAAGCTGTGATAAATAGGCCTCAAATCTATGATCACTGGGTATCTGTACATCGAGCTACCACCGATCAAACCAAACAATTACAATTTGAAAATTCCAAAAATATCTGTTGTGTGTTGTGTTGTTGTGACACTATAAGTACACTTGAGCATTGTTTTTCTCAGTCAAGATTGTAGGTTAAAAAAACCCGTATCTCCTGTTATATACAGTAATGACAATGAAACATTAATTCATTGAAATGTACGATTTCCAGATGACAGATAGAAAATAAAATACATGTTTTTCTTTTATGAGCAATCTGATAGACTTTGTTTCCGCAAAAGATGTCAAATGTGTCAGCCTTTAAGTGACTGCAATCTACATTTTACACAAGCAGTAGAGCTGATTTTTATTTTTTTTGTATTGGGTCAAATATTCGCATAAAATCTTTTGCATCAGAAAACGATTTATGTAAACATTTTAGAACTTTGGAACAGATGGTCTCATCTGTTCTTTAAGAAAATGTAACGTCAACAGCGAGAACACACTGGAGATGCGGTGTGCGTCGCAGAGTCTCTCCTCCCCCCGGTGTCACATGAATATGTAGAGGTGTAATCAAGCATGTGAATTAACACATCTTGCTAAGCATGTATAATTGATATGAATTGATCCTTGTCTGCACTCCACAAACCCTCTTTGTCTGTGTGTGTAAGTTAGCGTTTTCATACCCACAGTAAAGTTAGGTAGAGAGAGAGGGAGAGACAGAGAGAGAGAGAGAGTCCAGGGTAAGCTGCCATTAGTGCCAAGCAGTTTAATGGAGACAGTAATTGATGGGTCAGCATGTTTCAGAGCGACCGCTAAAGCTTTGTTAATTGTCAAAAGTTCAGATTGATTGGCGCCACTGCATCAGTACATACAGTGGGATTGATTCATGTTTTGTTCTGAAATGAATGCACGTAATGGATGGGTCGGTGTGGTACTTTATTTATTGAATTCATTAATGCAGGCCTTAGGACAAGAGTGATGTCAGTGGCTGGGGGGGAGAGAGGGGAGGGGGGGTTAGGGAAGAGAGAGAGAGAGAGAGAGAGAGAGAGAGAGTGGTAAAGTGAAATTAGGAAACATCATCAAGGCAGAAGTTATAGCAGCAACAGTAAAACACCAAAATATAAAGGGGGGAATATGCACCACTCTCTTTGATATTTACATAAGATGTGGATATAATATATTTTACAGAAGCATTTGTTTGGATTTACTTATTAATCAGAATCAAACATTCGGTTGTTGCCGTTGCTTGTTGTTACGTGGCAGATGACAACATCAGTTGTTGATGAGGAAGGCAAGCCGGCCGGCTTTCTTCTTACCGCCCTCAGTGGCATCCTGGTCGGCCCAGCCAGTCTGAAAGCCGTTCAGGCGTTGTTGTCTGGAACATCTTGATCCAGCCCCGACTCAGTGAATCACATCAGGCTGCATTCAACATTAACAGTAACCAACTGGGCAAAGGCCCTGGGCTCCAATTTTTATCAGAGGGTTCTTTGGTGTCTTCTGAGGTAAAATGTGTGAAGGATTTTTGATTGAAAGTCTATTTATTCTGTTTATTCCAAGCGGCAACCTCCACTATTGAGAAATGAAGCCCATGGGAAATGGCAAAATATGACAAAAAAGTTTGTCGAGTGTCCACCTGAGGCTCACTACAGAAGCACCAGAAGTCACACACAAACCCCATTCAAAGAGAGAGAGAGAGAGAGAGAGAGAGAGAGAGAGAGAGAGAGAGAGAGAGAGAGAGAGAGAGAGAGAGGGAGAGAGAGAGAGAGAGAGAGAGAGAAAGGGTCCCCATGTGTGCCAATTCTGATCTGATTGGTCGGCCAATCTGCTCTCTTGTAATTGGTCAGCCGTTCTCAAGCTTTGCTCTCAGATATGTCCCACCCCTTTTATCATATTGAGAATGCTACAGTCAGTCAGAGGGGAGCTTGTGCTTGCTACAACAAGCCAATGGGCTTGGATCAGTGAAATCACAAATTTTCAACGAGGGGTGGTAGGGACCAAACATTTCATGCTACTGCTAACAGGAGGATGTCGGAGAAGCCGCGTTTCCACAGACTTTGAATTTTTACAAACAGATGTAGCTAAACATGCACAAAACCCCTTGGAAACACACTAAAGAGCATATAAAACCAGAAAAAGCAGAATATGGGACCTTTAAGAAAGATACCAGAGTAACAGTATTTCCGGCAGTAACAGATGGATTACATCAGCCTTCGACTATTCACATTTACAGTGTATGGTTTATTCAAAGAATGCCATTTACTTTTTGAACTTATTACAGTGTAATATTACTGAATACAGTACAGCTGTATATGTCTGACAGCAGAGGCTTGCAGTCGTTATTCATGCTTTAAGCATGTTTTAAGCATTTTAAGCATAAGTATTTCTCCGACTCTACTCATGTCACTTTTTTTTTTTCCCTGTGTAGTACCGCCTGATGCCCAGCCACCACCATCGGACTGTCTGGTCTGTACAACCACTGCTGTCATATTCATTGTATATCATTTTGAAAGTGGAGTCCGAGTCACCCTCTGGTGTTTTATAGCATGTATGAGAAAGGCTGCATTTAACACAGCAGCTGAGGAAAGTTACAAGCAACCAACTTCCTTATAATCATGTTGAGGAGAGGAAGAAAACAAGAAAATGTACCCTTCAAATGGAAGAGTGGAGCCTCTTAAACAGGCCACAATTGTATTTACAGACCTTACATTGTACTGCTGGGCTAAAGCAAAGATAAAGGAATTAAAAAATAAAACCGGGAGAGAGAAAGGAGGAGGAGGAGGAGAATGAACGAGGACACACAACGGCACACACAAATGCTCAAAACAATAGTACACAAAACAGCTTACACCATTAACAAGATTACATCCTAAAGCATAAAGGGATGTTGTAACAGCATAAACATAAGCTTGTCGACACGGCTGCGAAAGGATAATAGCTGGAGGGAGAGCAGCAGTTTAACCTTTACAGAACTGACACTATGAGCCGGCTGCTGATCGTCTGGCTGATGCTTTGAGCTGCTTAACCTGATGTAGATTTTTATATACTTGTGCATCATTTACAGAGATCCGTGCAGTGAATTTCATCCAAATGCACAAGCTCAGCACATGACTTTTATGTTTATGTCTTATTGGAAAATATGTTCCTATTTTTAATGCACCTGGGCTGTGAGCCAATGCGGGCGCTCGTAAAGCGTCCTGATCCACACACATAAACAAGTAAAGCACTGTAAGATTACAGCAGGGCCAAAAGAGAGACAGAAACAGCAGACAGAGGTCCGGTGACAAAGTGGAACACAATTAAAACAATAAAGTCTCACAAATGAGCATGTCACTGTGGAACCTTATCAATTAGGCATCCAAGTGGAGGCCCCCTCTGAGGTGTTTCAACCTATTCTTCCTGTCGTGCAAGACTGTAATAACTCCCCCCTCGCTCGAGGACTGGGAATCTATTTGTATGCGTCTGTGTTTCTTCCTCACACAGCCGCATGCTCGGACGCTCTATTAATCTTTCTATATGAACAGTTACTGGCGCTGATGAAATTGGGCCCAATGAGGCGCGCCTCCAGTGGTCGGGATAGGCCCCATTCATCTTGATTTGATTCGCACGCTGACACGGGAGCACTCAGATGACAGAGGTTAAGTCAGTGAGTGGCCGCTGCTTTCTTGTTTGCTCTTTCAACTCCCCACCTTTAACCGCCCGCCGAAATGAGAGGTGGGAATAGCAGGAGGTGTCTCATGTCGATGTTATGGGGCCACAAACTGGAACATCCGATAACTCCCTCACGGCTGATTTCACCCCCAGACTTGTCACCGGCCGGCACATCTCAAACAAATATATACAGCAGCGGCACTTCTCCTTGATAGTGTGTGACTTTGGCAGATCAGAGATAGATGGGGGAATAGAATCAGCTGCCTGACAAGCGGCACCTTCTCTCATCCAGCAATTTCACAGTGTCATTTTGGGATTATTTCATTACTTGCCATGATCCATGACTGAAACTCATTTTGGCCCTGAGTGCTCAGAGAAAATGTGTGACATGCGGTTGAGAAGGAGTGAGATATGGTAGCACTGAGCAGTAAAAACTCAAGAGTACTTTTTTATTGAGCCATTTTAATAATTAAACTGTGGCCCCTTAAAGTATTCATAGGCCAACTTTGGGTCGTCACTAGATACTGTGCACTCGTACACTGTTGACTGTTCTTGGACAGAAATGGCTGTCGTTTTGTGGTGCGGCTGTTTATTTGTGAGCTGAAGTACATGTTTAAGTAATTAGCGTTTTAACACTGGCCAGCTCGTGATACCATATTGTCTGTTTTCATGCTTCAGCGATAGCTCATTCAGCCAGGGCGATGATGTCAGAGAGTAACAGGTCCAAATGCCTTTGGCGGCTTGGAGCACTTTGCCCTCCAGCACCTCTCAGTTTAGCGAGGTGACTCCTCTCAGGTTACAGAAGGATTCCAGGCAGAAGACGCAGGATGTATCGCCACATTAGCTCCATTAGATTAATTAGGAATGTTTTAATTTCTAAAATGGAGCAGGAGACGGAGACATGATTCACAGCATGCCATTTCCGTCCCATCTTTGAATAAAAAAAGGCGTCTTAATGGTTTGGCATGCTCAAAGGCAACATGATACCACACTCGTTTTCAGTGAATGCATCGTATTGGCACTTTATGAAAACTAGCTGCTCTTGCTGAGGAGCATGAGTGATGAGGTGGCTTGTTGAAATAGGAAACTCCCATAAGAGTGCACACACACTCACAGACAATGCACAACACAGCAGCAGATTAACAATAATCTGCACAATTGTGAGTGTTGACACACATTGTACCTGTATGCTTTTCATCCTTTATACAAGCATAATCACTTCAAAACGTTGCAGAGCATGTATTCAGCTGCATGTTAAGACGCTTTGTTTATGCTGCCCAATTCATCCTTTACAAAACCCAGAATGTTAATTGTTCTTGTGTGTCATACTGATTTTCATGTTTCAATGGGAGTGAAACACACCAATGAGAGATTACTACAGGAGGCTGCATAGTTACCTTGTCAAATGCCTGCACGCATACATACAAACACACACACACACACACACACACACACCTACACACACACGCACACACATCTGAGACAATATGTGTGTAATTCCACCAGTGGTATTGTTACCTCCCAGTCGGGGTTAACTGTAAACCGCTTAGACATGGAGAGCTTTACTGCCTTTATAGTCTTACTCCCCTAAGTCAGCAAGAGAGACCAAGGGACCTTCATTGGTAAATACACACACACACACACACACACACACACACACACACACACACACACACACACAAAGATGTATACGTTAGATCATGAAAGCTTTTTATTTTGCTACTCTAAACATCCTGTGTCCATTACGTGTTTCCTGGGAAAAACAGAAGCTGAAAATCAGATTTTCCGTCAGCAAGAACAGGGAAATTGCTTTGTGTATATTTTAATAAGCGAAACATAAAATTGTTATTGTTTTTCTTTCTTCATATTTCCAGTATAGACATTAGACCCCACCCGTTATAAGTATCTCCAAAAGAGTGCATAATGTACTCTGGATGTTATCCTACAAAACTTTCCATGTAAGATCATAAAACTCTCACACCACTTCAAACTACATACAGCAGACTGATAAATCAGAGGTAGCTGTGGTCTGGGAACCATGTGGAGACAACCTCTTATTTTCATGACTCACCCAACTGATGTGTGCTAAGTGGGAACCGGGTAGCTGCAAAATGGGAAGTGGTTGAGATTATGACGACAGTGAGCAGGACTATAATTTCTGTGTGCTAACAGTTGAGTTGCATTCATGAATTGGCACTGTAGACTGAAGTTTGGAAAAGCTAAACTTAGCAAAGTGTCCCAGGAAGTGCATTCAAACAGGCTGATATTTCAGCCCGCTCTTGGGTTGATTGAAGACAAGCTGGGGATGTTGGATAGTTAAGTGGATACTTGCAATGAGGTTTATCTAACTCCAAATCGAGTAACTTCTTCGTCCCTTCATATGATGAATCAGAATAGATCTCATTTTATTGTTGGTAACTTAACCTGGACTCTGGACCAAATTCTGCCAGGTCCAAATTAAATTGAGATTTGTCTCTTTCATAATGGAGTGGTTATTACTAACATTCCATCTTATGCATTTATGTGTTCATTCAGTTTAAAATGGTCAAAAAATGCAAAACCCATCAATACCTGTTCATTTCACCACCAGAGGGAGATATTTTTTTGGAGAAGATGGTTGCCTTGAATGTTAAAAAAACAAAACAAAAAACAAAACAAAAACAAGGCACTGTTCCATTGTCAGCCACAATGTTCTATTCAAATATATATTTGTATTCATCAAATAGAGGGCAGCACTTGTCAACTACAATTATAGGAGTATTCCTTAAAGCCACTTTTTTTTTTTTTTTTTTACCTTATAGCAAGTTTAAGAGTTTTAGGAAACCAAGCACCTGAAATAAATCTATAGGGAATTTGGGTCCTTACTCACAGAACATGTGAAACACCTATATCAAGCAATTGCTAAATTAGCTTATCAAAAGAAAATTATCCTAACAGAAATAAGTGATAGCATGTTGCCTTTCTTTGGCCATTTAATTTTTTTAAGTGTAAACATTTCTCAACAGATTCCTTCATAACACCAACTGTGACATGAGTCTGTTGATGTGGAGGAGCATAATGTGGCTATAATTGTCTCTATAAAGCAAAATCTGCATTTTGGTAAACAGTATGAGATGTTTCTGCTAGGGGTGCTGGCATTGACACATTGTGCCTGTAAGGCAATTATTTATCTGTTCCAGTGTGTGTGTTGTGATGTGACATCAGTTACTGGACAGGCTTTGGTAAGAAAGTGTGTGTGGAGAGAAACCTGGCCCTCTGAGGTTTGCCTGTTCTGACTGCATTGGGCCAGATGGGGATAATGGAATGTCATTCTGTCAGCTCCTTGGCTGATTAGGGAGTGTTTGTTATTTATTGATTGTCTTTCATGGCGAATTATCTATGCACAGGTCAGTGCCAGCGTTTTATTCCTGGAGCCCTGATGGTTGGCCATTCCCGTCCTCACACAAAATCAATGAGTACAAATAAAATGGAATTTTAAAAATAGGGGGGAAATTAGCAAACATCTCAAGCGACCGCTGTCATGCATATGTTAGCGGTGATAACAAGCAGGCTGACATGAGCCTGCTGTTTCCATGAAAATGCATTCTCACCAAGTATTCAATTTTAACAGCAGTCAAATCCCATCCTCTTCCATTCTTTACAGCACCATTTCACCTCTAATCCCCTGCAAGTGTCCGCTAGCTGCAGCTGTGTTTTTCTTTGTTTATCATATATACAGTATATATCATTACTCATGCAGTGTCTTAATCTCTATTTGATCAGGCATTTTGTTATTTTATAGATCCCGAAAAAAACAGTGCAGGGTTTCTTCATAGATTATAAAAAAAACATTAGGGGCGCAAAGGGCGCTGTTCAACATTGCATGGGCTAAAGTAAAAAGCAAAACATTTGTTTTGTGCTTAAGATTATTCAAAGCAATCCAAATATTTTGCCTTTTTTACATCAACAACAAAGTTGCATCTTGCCTGCACTTTGCTATATTTTAGCATCTGTGTTAAATTGTCTATTGTGACGGACACACCATTTTTTGCCTATGCCTGCATAATGTCCTCTCAAAAAGCAGGATAAACAGCAAAAGTTGACTAAAAGTTCAATAAAAACATTTAAAAAAAGAATAATGTAAAAAATGAAATGGAAATAAAACGTGTTCTGACTCAAAAAAATGAAAAGATAAACATCTCTCGTCTATTTATGTCCATACAGTAAATGGTGTCGTCATAGCTATTAAACTGCGCTCTGATGTTCAAATAATTTCCACTCTATTGATTTAACATGAAAGTACTGTAACTTCTAGCACATTTGCTTTTGAGATGCTTCAAGCCCTAAGATGGCCCTTCTCCTGAGGCCCTATTTTGAACAACAACGACTTAAAGAATGTCCCCATGTTATTGCACTGCATCTGCGATCCACTATCGTAGTCTTCATTTATTTAGCTCATTTCTCATTGACAGACTCCAGCTACTATTTATGGTACTAGAGAGTCAACAACTGTCACAGCTGCCTCTCTTTACAAATACCCATTCTCTTCCTCTTTCTGCCTTTCTGTGTTGTCGCTGATGTTTGTGTGCTTCAGATGGATGCAGCCCTCTTTATTAGATAGCATCAGTCTTTTGTCTGATGACTAGAATTGCACAGTGGCGGCTGTCTGCGCTGCTGAACTGGATTTCGCTTCAGCCCTCTGAGGCCGATTGCTCAGAGGCTTTTTGTTTAACCTGGCGGCCATGTGATGGGGCCCACTTGGCCTCGTCATCCCAAGCATAAAAGGTGTTGCTGTCGGGCCTTCTTCTCAGACCACACGGCTGTCCGAGCCACATTGACTTTCTGTCAACGCCCGTTTGCTTATTGTTTGTGTGTTTGATTAAAAAAGGAAAAAAAGGAAGAAGAAAGACGAAAAATGCAATTACTCAAGTTGGAGGAAACCGAATGCAGACCAGAGATAATCACAGACTAATGTGACATTCCTCCATCACCACAGCAACCACAGAGAAAAGCCTCTGAGCAGCGGAAAAGTAGTATGAGAGAAAGAAAAAAAAAGGAAAAACGGTGCTGTGCTGTACAAGCACAGATTCCAAATCTTCTGTAAAGTGTTTTTGGATGTCCTTCGCTGTTGCAGAAGTGTAATGGCTTGTTGTGCACAAATGGATTTTTATGAAGCATCACAGCTGCATCTGTTTCACTCTGCATCCATTAAACCTGCTGAAGCTACAGTATTGTGCGCTACATCTGGAAGCTTAGAAGTGTTTTCACCGCATCACACAAAAAAATAGTTCCTTGAGATGTAGGAAAAGTAGACACATACCGTTTTATTAGCAAAATGGCCAATATAGGGAAGCCAAACGTAAAAAAAAAAAAAAAAAGGTAGGAAAATGGAAAGAAAAACATGTGTTACTTAGCCAGACACACACTCACTTACACTCTGAGTTAGTGACTGCGGGTGGTATATCTGTGCGTGGTGCGTCTCTTAATTTTCTGCGGAGTAAACAGCTTCCAGATGCACAAGTTTCCTGCTGGCCCCGCCCAGTCCAGATGCCCAGTCTGCCAGCAGATCTGCCTCAAATTGGGCACATTCAAGCAATCATTTAGTTCCCATCCTCCTGAAGGGGGAACTTTTATTAATAAAGCCTTTTCATCTCTGTATCTTTGATTAGGATGGGTGCTGCTGGGGGGGTTGGGGATAATAGCTTAGTTATGTGCAGTGGGGTTGGGGGACCACTGGGGGGAGGGAGGTGTTGTTGTTTTTCTACAGTGTGTTACAGTAGAGTGGAAGGAAGTCGTGTTAGGAAAGAAAAAGGACATCCTATGTTGTAAGTGGTTCCAGGTTATCCGACCCCCATACTTACTTGGGCATGTTGCCCTCAGCCACAAACTCAAGAAACTCCTGCAATGCTTTAAATCAGCCGTACACCAAGGCCCTTCATCTCAGGACGGAGGTTTCTAATTTTATTTAAGGTGGTGGGGTAAATAAAGCCATAGGCTGAAAAAGAGTTGTTTCAGTGTAATCCAGCCCATTGGCCATTACCTACACACTAAGTTATGTAGTAATGACACATGTGTAGTGATCTGTGATTTACAGGTGGTCATGAAACAACCTCAATGTGAGATATAGTGAATAATCTTATTAAGACTAATGGTATTTGATGACCATGTCATCATGAAATTGGAAGTAAAGTTGTTTCCTAACAACTCTTTCGCACAGTAATTTCATATCTTTTATAGGTCAAGTGTATAGTATTCAGGCAGCTGTGGCTCAGTGGCAAAGTTGGTTGACATTAGGCTGGAAGGTCAGGGGTTTGATCCCCAGCTGTCACTTCTACACTGGCATAAAGCATGAATGTTAATATGGTTCTACTTGCGGGTTTGGGAACTTTTTTTTAAAGCCATTGCTTGTTCAGTTGTCACAGATAGCTGAAGCAATCTTAAAGTGAGCTGGTATTCCCGACAAGTCCAAAAGTGTTTGAATCTGTCCATGATGTTTGAAGAGCCAAGAAGTCAACACTCAGTGTTGTTACAAAAAAACTCCTTTTGGACAATACTGACAAGTTAAAGAAGCCTCTGCCATCAGCGTATGAATCTGTTGTAAATGGGTGAATGTGACATTTTGGGTAAAAGAAGAAAAAAGTGTTGTTTTTCATTCAAAATTAATAATTTCACCCCAAAAAGAACTTCAGAAAGGTCACATTTTATACTCCTTTTCAACAAGCTGAAATTAGTCTCAGAGCTCCCCAACACAAGTCTTTGAAGTTCCTTGTTCTAAATCCTATCTATATGTATATTTTATTTTTATCATGCTTATAAATCTATCTATTTCAGCACAGGCTGTTTCTGTGTCTGTAGCTTTAAATGAAAATAAGATTCAGTGACCACGCCCCTTTTCTGAAAGGGGACATTGCTCAGGCTTTCTTGCACCATGCCTTATTGTTCACGGTGTGAAGGCAGGCTCAGAGGGCAGAACAAACACCTATAGCTGTGAGAGTGTCACCCACCTGGATGAAGGGTTGCTGCTCTTTGCGATGTCATGAAGGGAAAATCTCCAAACGGACTGATTGTGCACACTTAACATGGTTAAGTGTGAAAAGTCCCTGAGTAAATTAAGTTCCATCACTGACATAAGAGCCCCCATTAAACAATTTACAAAATGGGATATGATTTATTTATACTTTATTTTCTGTCACTGTTGTGCACTGACCCTTTTAAAAGGTACACATTTTTACAAACCTTATGGTCATGGTAAAATACCTTGTACATTTGTGTGTATACATATGCACTTTCCTTCCCCCTTGGATAAACAGACAGTTAAACAAAGAGGGAAAATGAGAGGCTGGAGCTGTTTAGCTGCTTCATCTTTGATGACAGCGACTCCTGGCTCTGTCTGACTGCGGGTCAGTCACAGAGATGCCCTCATGGTCGCCCGATTCCCATTTCCCCATCTCTGTCCTCCTCTACTGCAACAGCCAGCCGTCACCTTCCATTTGGGCCTGCTGTGAAACGCTGACATGCTCAAAGACATATAGAATTCCATTATTTTCACTCATATGAGGGTGCCACACTTGATTCAAGCAAGGCTGTCATGGCAAAACAGGAGTCCCTTCCCCCTGCACACAAACACCTATAAACACACACACGTCCCATCAACCTGCTCACCTTGAAACCCTGCGAACTGCGTCAATGAAAACGAGCTAATTCTGATGTGAGCGTATGATCCCTCTCCATTTAGCCAATGAAATGTTTTATGCAATTACTGACCTACCTCTTTGCTCTGTATAAGCTGCCGAGCGCGCAGCAGCTCATAACACTGCCACTGTAAATCACACAGATTTCATTTCAATTTCATTTCAAAGGGTTAGCCATCAATAATTAAAAAGATGTGTTTATGACTTACAAAGATCATAATTAATCTGCTCCGGGGGAGGGAGGTTTTACACAGATTATATCCATCATGTTCTGTTTGGCTCAGGCACGGCAGAGGAGAACATTGATTAAGATGTGCTTAGTGGATTATAAGCTGCTGTTCCTCAGGCAAGTCATAAAGAATAAAAGCAATCTTTTACCTTTCTGCTAAAGCCCATACAGTTTGAACAGGCTATGACTCATAAAGAGGGCAAAACATGGATGTGGGAGATTAGTTTATGACTCGCCTCACATTTGTCTGAGTGTGATTAATTCAGCCTGGATAAGATGAGTGGTTACACTTTTTTGTTTTCTTCTTTTGATTAAAGACACTGTGTTTCCCACACAACATTTGTGTTTATTTTCAGAAGGTCAGTGCCAAATGAGGGGTTATTCCTCTGAAGCTATTTTGAACATAAGGGATACTCATGTCTAGATCTTCAGTATATTACTGGTTATATCCATGCAGCATTTGATTCCAGTACCAGGTTTATATTTAAGGTACTATGAACTTCCATTTTATGATAATGTTACGGCATTACTTGCTTTTTCTCTTTGCTCATCCTGTCCTTTACGTGCACAAGTTGTGCTTTAAACTTTACAGTGGAAAATGTGAACAAAGGATTCTTCTGTTCTTCATGCAGTGAATCACTCTGTCACCTGATGACCATGGAGAAAGGCCTTTCAGATAGTGGATGATGGCCTGCATGGCCGTTGTGTTCTGCGCCCCATGTGTGGAGGCTGTGGTCATCGTCAAGGTGGTTGTGGGCTTAAATCCATCCTAGGCTCTGTCCTTTTGCTGCATGGCATCCCTGCTTTCCTCCCGACCTTATTCTGTCTCTCTTCAACTGTTCAATCCAACAAAGACAAACATGGTCCAAAAATATGACATATTTATTTAGATGGCAATCTTTTTGGGGGCGGTCATATTACCTTGTGTAGGTCATATAAAGGCATCAATTTAGAAGCAGTCTTTTAGATAACCCTTTAGAAAGCTCTTTAATGTAGGTTCAGTGATACAAAATGGAAAAGTAAGTTTAAATTCAAAGAAAAAAAGGAATTTGACTCAAATTCTCTGACATAAAGGTAAAACCCACAAATACACGTTTGTTTTTCCTATAGGTTTAATCGGCACAGCAAGTTTTAAAGCAAATATATAGAGATTCACAACTGTGCATTCAGACCACCTGAAATACATGCCCTTGGTTTGTTTCACACCACAAACCTTGATGTCCTCTCACTCAAACATATTTCTCTGCAGACTGTACATACAAAATGTTATTCCTTTGGAGAATGTCTCTTTAGTCATTGAAACTTTAATCAAGTAGATCTGGTCCATTGTTCCCGAGCTAAAAAGCAGCCAAACTCTGCAATCTGCAGAAAATACATTGAACTTGTTTCATGGTGAGTTGACAGGGGAAAAGCACATCAGCAGTTACCAGTCAAACAGAAAATGGAGAGTGTCAAGCAGTACACCAAATCAAGACAGATCCTGCAGCGAAATGTGTTTAGGCATTGTACCGATTTCACTTTTCCCGTCTCGCTTCTTTTCCTGCTCCCTAGGCCGGGCGGAGAGGAATTAGCCATTATGATGGCTCCGAGCCCGGCGCCTCGACTGATGGGCAGAGAAGTCTGGCCCCGTTTTCGTCACCTGTCTCTGCCTCTGGGATTTAACATGGCTGGGTGTCTGGTGGCAGACAAGACGAGGCGACGGGGGGAGGGGACACAGGTGGGAGGCAAAAACAAACAAACACAAGGAGAAATACAACATGCTTGTGAACAAAAGAATTAGACGTGTGGGCATGGAGAGATTGCTTTCTGTGTTGAGGTCACTTGATTTGACAAGCAGATTTTTTTTCCCTTGCTATACATTGTATAGAGGTATATGTTTGTGCTGCAACTGTAGCCAGAGCAACTTTAGTATGCAGCGAATAAAAAGGCAGGATGGAAAAGAAAAGAGGAGGAGGTGCTTGATTGATTTTTTTTTCCACTCCTCGGTATGAAAAGGTCACTTTGATCAATGCTGCATAATTGGGACTGTATTAGGATCATATCGGGTCATTTTACTGTTTAATGATGAAATATTAAATATTGGGTAGGTTAGATTGCAGTCATTAGCGGGCTCTTTCATTTATAGCCCTTTAATTAATTTGAACCTGACCCCTAGTCCGATACTTTGGAGTGAGCAGACTTAAAAGCTCTCTCTGCTGAAACCACAAGCTCTTAGCCAATTGGATCCACTTACCTACACACATACCTCACTTTGTTAATGGACATGGGAGAATATACGATTAGCACTTCAGTGAATAATATGACTCTACTTGTAGTATATGCGGAAACCACAGAGGAAAGTGTGCTAATTATGTTGCATTGAAGCCTTTTTTTATATGCAGTGCTTGAAAAAGAAACCATATATGTACAGGCAAAAGTTGAAACATATCAGATATTTGAATTTCCTCTCTAAGTCTGCAGCTTTAAATACAGTCTGACTGCTTTCTTACGCATCATGGAGAGTTTAACATCGGCTCACTGGCCGACTCGTTTCATCAAATCATAAAACAGACCAAGTTCAGCCAGAAAAGAACTCCTCCACCACTGTTGAACTTGACTCCATATTTCCCCCCAGACTTTAATGTATTCATTTCCTTCCTTCTAAAGCTCTTCATTATTAACCGTGATTGGACATAAAGACAATATGCGAGGAGTCGTGCCGCCGCGTAGATGAGTGCTCTTTCTGTAAATGACCAGCCGTGGGCTGGTAAAACAAAGAGTGCATCGGGGCAAAGGGAGGACAGTAGAAAGACTAAAAGCACTTTAACGACATGGCGAGACTCGTGTTTCCTAATGATGCAGGCCAGATTAATTATGCTCTGTGTATGGGTCATAATTATACGAGCACTGATCCACTCCACAGGCTATGCTCGGGCACTCTCTGCCTATGACTTGAGTTTCAGATCATCCATCAACACATTCACATATTCCTTTCATTATGTGTGTTATTTATTTATTATACTTATGTAGTTATCTTTCACATCAGGAGACTCAGAGGAGACATTCGAGCCTGGCGAGTGATCACGTCATTCTCTGAGGTGTTATGAAAAAAATAATAGTGAATGAAGCGTGTGATATCATTACCAACTCAAATATGTATATATTTCCCAGTTATCAAAGCCAGAGTAATCTGTAGTATGACAGTTGTAACGGGACGTGCCACTCGGCATGTATATTGTTGTCAAAGGAAGCACCGGCTGTTACGTGAAAGGCTGCTACATGAAGAAGCGGGAATTTCCACTGAAAGCTGCCGTACTGTTGCTGAATGTCCAGCTGGGATATGAATGTTGTATAAATAATTGTATTATATACCTCATAAACATATTAGCTTCCTCAGAGCTGTTTTGCCAGTTTTTCTCCACCATGGTCAAAGTGGTGAAGGACAGGGTGGGGATAGCAGAGAGACCTTGTGTGTGTGTGTGTGTATATAAAGTGAGATATTTTAACAAGCATGCAATTCTACGGACTATAACTTTAAGTGTCAATGTTGTACGTTTAAATTTAAATTAGTTTTTCTTTATTAGTTTCAGGGAATGAAAATAACTAAAGAAAATGTAAATCTTAATTGATACTGTATCGTTTGCTTTCATCAACATTAATAATAAACTATGAATTTCAACGTTTCATTTAACAAAACCTCCTCATATGGGCTTGAACATATATCTAATAAATGCATGCAACTTGAATCACTGCTTTCAGTGTTTTATGTTTCAGAAAAAGTGCAATATTCCAAATTACATAATCCAAATATCGAAGTCAAGATGTAGCTTTTGAAACCAACTTTTGGAAATAGGGGAGTTTCCCCATTATTTATTCATATGCAAACTGTTTATATATGTCATGTGAAATTACTTTTCAAGAGCTTTCCACTCGTTATGAAAACAGAAAAAAAAGAATCCAATCACATTTCAACAACTGTCGTGTAATGCATTAGAATTACATAGAGATTCATGAAAAGCAGTCTTTTTTTCCCTACAGTAGTCTGGTGTCCTTCATACAGTATAAGAAGCCTAAGTGGAAAGAAGGGTGATCTGTCGAGACTTCAGAGATCACATGGAGAAACAGGAGGCAATTTTCTTTGAGGTAAGTAGAGGCACTACTTGATTTAATAAATCTCTATGAGATGCTCCCATCTAACATCCTGAGGGGGCAGGGCTGATGGGGGGAAAGGAGGGGGGATGACAGGATAACAGGGATGTCTTAATTCCTTGACATAAACATACACACAGATTAATGAAGCCTTGGGAGATTGTGAAGACGGGAAAAGATTGCTTATCGATCCATATCAAAATTTTCATACTAATCCCAGCCAGGAGACAGAGTGTCTGCGATCAGAGTTAATAATCTGATTTCTAGGCTGTCCGGGACAATTCCAGCCAGCGTGAGGGCCTAATCACAGCGCCGTCTTCCCATCTGTGAGCAGCTGCCTTGGCCCCATAACACACCCCCCCCCCCCGCTCCCCTTAACACATCCCTCCAAACCCCCATCATCCCCCCCCCCCCCCCCCCCCGTGCCTCTGGCCCCTGCCACCGGCTCGGACAGTGATGGAGCATATGATAGAAACATGTTGACAAATTACATTTTTAAAATTTCAGGAGATTTGCAGCGGAGGGATTGGCTGGTGGCGGTGTTGGATGCTAAGTGCTGGTGGAGCAGCGCTGACCTTCGGACTTCGGAAGTGTGCTCAAGGGATTCCTCTGCGTGGTCTTCTTGTGATGTTTGACCTCCTGGCGAGTTTGTTGCAAATCCAGAGCTCCAACTTGTATAGATCATGGTGAAGTGTGTTTTGGATATCATTTACTTCATACAGATAATCACTTTCGATTATCAGAAAAATGTGTTTTTGACTTGGACATTTTGATATTTAAACAATATCCGGAAAATGTTGCCCAGTTGACAATCAGACTTTTTATAGCATGATACAAAAGTGAATGTCCACACCAAGGGGGAAAAATGTTCAATTGAAAGATAAGGATAACTTTATTGACCCCCCCAATGGAGGAAGTTTAGTTCTCACAACAGTTAAAAAAACAGGAATATAAACATAAATAGCAAAAAGTGAAAAATTCATCTATTTATTCACTATTGCAAATGTATTCATTGGCTTATTTGTCGTTTTCATATATTAGAGGTGTTTATTGTTAGTTGCTGTCCACAGGAGTGATCAAGTTTAGCTCTAAGCATACAGAAATCACACATCATATAATATCTAGGCCTTTTTACATCACAGTTTGAAGCTCATGAACAGACTCCAGGCAAGGCGACACTTGACAAGCGTGCTTAACTGCTTATCTGCTAGAAAACCTGCAATGATTCAAAGTAAACAAACCGAACAAGTCACTCATTTAGAACATGAATGTTGGTGTAAAATAGAAGAAAAAAAACCCTCTTGCACGTGCCACACTCTTTTTTTTTTTCGCCAGCAAGATCTCATAATTTGTGCTCGTGGACATAGTTGTCCCCCTGCTGCGACTAGGAGTGTTTTGTTTGAGATGTGAGAGGTAGGACGCCGTGAGAAGAGCTGGCTGACGTGTCTTAGTTAGGCTAATATCCTCGCCTCACATTTTTCTCTATTAAATCTTAATCACAGACTTGTCGAGTGTCACTTGACATTTGCATTTTGCCAGGCAGATCGGCGGTGCAAACGGGCGCTCAGAGGTTCGACAGCTTCCTTCCATTGAGCACTTTGTTCAATCACCAGCTCTCATCTCAGACAGGGTCACGGTTGCACATTTGCGATGAGAAGAATGGAGATATTCTTCTGTTAGCATGCTGGGTTCTGTTTCCCAGAGCTGAGATTAGCATGTGCAAAAAATATAAACTCAGGAACAGTGTAAGCCATCAATTGAGCTTTATTTGACACCAGATGAAATAAGCACACAACTCCACTAAAGCTTTAGTATATAATGAAAGTTTGTACTCCTTGTAGCTGATAATGTGAAGAAACAACGGAGAAATGACAAGGACGTGTGAAGAGAAGCTGTGGACACTCTTTTACCTCCTTTCAATAATCAATCTGCTCATCTTGATGTTTACAAAAAGAGTCAATACGTGGAGAGAGAGCTTTGTGATTGGCTTTGATTTCTACTTCCAGTCCAAATCAGACGTTATTGTCTCTGACTCTGTCTCTCTCTTTCTCTCGATATGATATTGATGATGGCGGACGTGAGGAACATTGAGGAAAAAACACATACCTATGCTGAAGACAAACATTTTCTGTAATATATTCTAATATTGTAAGGCCATTGGATTGAAATGGACACAAAATACTAAAAGGGGACATCTAATTTCACAGATGTTTTTACCTTCTGTTGCCAACAATATATTCTCATATTTCTTTAAAGAAAAAATAGGCAAATAAACAGTAATACTCCTTAGAGTTCCCCACTGTAATAGATGAATGGAGTGATACATTATAATGGCTTATTTGTGGTCCTATGGTGATTTGACTGAGAAAAGTGATGCCCTTGATGAACATATTCAAGAAAATTCCCCACAAGGCAGTGGGTTGATGTGACGTTTATATCAAGCAGCCTGTGTGAAGCTGCCAGGGCCCGAATTCTTGAAGCCTCCCAAGAACTACAAGTTGGTTGTAGTGACAAAAAGAAAATTTTCAGAATCAAAATTCCCCACAAAGTGAAAACTACACCTTTGTAAATATGAAAGTTATTCACTTTCATATGAAGGTGTCTTAGCTCTTAAAAGAGCTCCTGAGGTGTCAAACTGTTAGGAATAGTGAGGAGTTCTAACAGGCTTAAACGTTTCTGAATCTGAGCAGAAAATACAGTAATGTTCTTAATACTCTACATGAAGAATCTTTTTGACTCATAGTTGGGCAGAACAGACAAACGATTTGTTCAGACTTTTTAATCCATCACTGACTTTTCTCAGTGCAAAGTGACACATGCATGTTGTGTTTCTCTCCATGTGGTCAGCTCCACAGGTGTATCCAATCACTCATTAAGAACCATACCTGCTGATGTAACGATCAGCAGGTGAAGAAGCTGCTGCATAAGTGGATGTGTGATTTGGTCATATGGTTTTAAAGAACGTCTTACAAATGATCACACAGACGCTAATTTCAAAGTGTTTATAATTACACAATGTCTGATTAGATTAAATGTTTGACTTTTTTGTTTTTATCATCTGAAAAAACATGTTTCATACCTAGCAACGGAGTCAACCACACCTCCTCACTAAGATAAAAGTTTGTCTCTTCCTCGCTCTGCGTTGCTTGAAGAATGTTCCTATATCTCACCTAGGCAAAGACTCCTTGTTAAGATTTTTTTAAACTAAATTAGGAGCTCTCTGAATGTTCGTGAATACAGGCTCAGGATCCTTGTGCATGAATTTAAGCTGCTTCCTAATCTTCTCTGCTAACAAGCATGTTTGTTGCACACATTGGTTTAAACTGTAAATGTGTTCAAAGCAACACATTGCGCTATTGTTTGTCATCCATATTGGTTATGAACTACACATCACATTATGAATATTGAAGCATCCTTTCTAGGTAATGTCCTGTCTCCTATTAGAGCCATGCTAGTGTTGTTCTTACTCTCAGATGTACGTCACTTTGGAGAAAGTGCCTGCTAAATAAGTGTATGACTGCAAAAAAACCCCCAAAAAACCAAAACGTCTTTCTCAGAGACAAAGGGCAACTCAGGAAGATATTACATATAATATGACTGTGCTTGCCCAATTTTTCTTTTTTTTGAGAGTACAAGGAAATGTCAATTTTTTGTGTGAAAGTTATTGGTAGCCAGATTTGTGTATGTTTGGCTGAATCCAGAGGGTTTACCGAAATAGCTTTTTGAGCCCGTGTCCAGTGTTTGGGCTAACCTAACAGTGTGTTTGTGGTGTGAATAGCCTCTTGCGGTGCCTGCTGGTAAGAACAATAATTTGACAGGAAGGCTGCCAATAACAAACAAAACCCAGCCTCTCTCATAATCTGTATCTATTTGGGAGAGCATAATAATGTGTTTAGCCTAGCCCGGTTTTCCATTGTGCTGCAGCCTTGTCATGGTGGCTCAGGGGAAGATTTATCCATATGAAAGGCTTAGAGAAGCCTGTTCAGATCCGCCAGGATTAGGCCCAGGCTAATACACTGGGTCAACAGCATGGTTCTCCTAATGAGACAGGTGTACAGTACTTACGACTGTCTCTCCACGTAGCCGAGGCTCAAACAAAAGCTGATATCATCCCTCCCGGCTTAGCCTGACTCATATGATATCCCCCAGTAGTAAATACAGTCGCTGTATCAACCCTTATGCAGACATCCAACAAGCTCAAAGATGCTCTGGGCTGCACAGTATGCTATGGAATTGGGATGCCGATGGGAATCTGTAAAAATGAGAAATAAAACTTTTCTGGAGGATTTAAAATGCCTTTGTGTCCTTTTATATTCCAAAGGCAGATAAAAACAGGACATCGAACAATTACAGCTGTCGGTGGAGAAGAACTGGGATTGCTTTCATATGGTCTTTTTGTATTACATTGCCATGGTGCTCCATTTTCAACAAGATGAACCTCAGAGGTCGAGAGATGGTTACAGGGATAGGGAGGCAGAGTGAATCGGTGATCTGCCAATGTGTAGCTTCTATTCAGGACATGTCTCTTGAATTGGCTTTTTTGGTGACTTTAAAAAAAAAAAAAATTACAAACTGAAGCTTCTCAGAAGTAGTTATCTGTGAACACATCATCACAAAGAAGGGCTTGGGATTAACCATTTTCTATGAAGTGTCAAATGCCTGAACTTAATCTTCATAGTGTTAAAACCTGCAGATTTTTGTTGTTGTTGCTTTCCTTCAACGTTTTAATAATCAAGGCAACTGGTTAGTTAACATGTGTTTCACTAGCTTTGGAATTTATTTGAACACTTGAACACTTTGAATATCCATATTCATTCTCTGTGAATTCTGTTTTTGGGTCTGCACCAGCTGGCCTTTAAACCTGCTAAACACCACATCAGTCATTTGCAAATGTCAAGCTGCTGTTGATACAGAGTTGAGGCAAGCTTACAGTCAGGCTGTAAAGGCAACATCTGCCTTTTGGGGCTGAAAACTATAAAAGACAATGGAAGGGAATCTCAGTTAAAAGAAGAGCTAAAGCCCCATCAAAGCTCCCGTTTTGGCAGCCCCTGTTGAAAAAAATGGTACCGGTTTGCTGATTTTGTTTAAAACATGCATATGCTTATTTTTAACAAAGAAAAAAAAAACGATCATATGTAGATTTAGAATATTTGCAATTTGTTTTTTCTTCATTTTTTTTAAAGTTTGGCATTCATGTGACACTTTCTCACTACAGCTGTTTCAGGCTTCACAAATAACTGCATAGGGATGTTCTATCACTGGTGGGGTTTTTTTGGTAAAACAAAATTTGGTAAACTGAAACACGTTTTTTTTATCCCATATGTGGCGCTGCCACAATCACAGGGGAAACAATTGCAGGTTTAACAAAACAGGAAAACCATTTCCTTTCAAAGCCCAACATGAAAGTCAGGGAGAAACAAAAACACACGAGCACTGAGAGATTCTGAAGGAGACAGGGAGAAGATTTGACACGGACAAACAGACAAGAGGACCCAAACAGACACTAAATAGGCCTTGGGTGATTGGACACAGGTGTGACAAACAAGACACAGGTGAAACAGGTGAAGGCAATCAGAGGGAGGAAGCTACATGAGACTGGGGCAAGAACTACAAAATAAAACAGAAAACATTCAAAACTTAAGCCAGGAATATGAATGTAAAAATACATAGAATAAGACAAAATACAACTGGGAAAGAATTTAACTTGAAAATAATAATACAAGAAAGATAGTCACAAGAGAAACAAGAAACAATAGTGAGGACTGATGGTATAGAAAAATAACTATGCAACAAAAGAAGGAACAAGCTAAACAAGGGGAAACCACGACAGGTTATGTCTTGTCACTACTCACTATTTCTGTACTTTCTCTCTGATAGGGATGCTTGGAAATGAAAACGGTTGCTCAGATTTGCAAGGTTAACATGACGTAAACCTGGAGCAGAACAGTTAGAAAGGAAAACAACACTTGAGCTTCAGGGAGTATGGTCTGTTTTTTTTTTTTCCTTTTTTGAATAAAATGCCCAAAGTTATGATTTCACCATTTCACCTTGTTAGTTCTATATATATTTATACAAATATATGTGTGAATATTTTATAGGCTATGATGAAAAAACAAATTAATTATACAGATTTTTACATAAAATGTTTGTGGTTTTGCCTGTGGCGTGGTTTATAACCCATTTTAGCCAAGAGCTGCCCTGAAAAGACTGATCCAGCTTGGATACAAGAAAGGGCTCATCTCACCTCTGTCTTCCCCTCCGGCACGTTGTCTGTCACGCTGTGATTTGTGTTTGATGAGATGAGACAATTCCAAAACATATTCAAAACTGTTGTGTTGCCTTTCACAACCTGCAGGTATTTGATTCTCACGAGGGGCTCTCCCCCTCTTTTCTTTTTCTAACCCTTGTTCATGAACCTTACTCACAATCCATGAATCAAGCCCCTTCCTGTCACCTTCAGCAGCCCTCCCCCTCCCCACCCAGTTTTCCCCCCTGCGCCCCTCCCCTTCCCCGTGCTTGTCAAAACATTTGTGAAATCCTATTTTCTTTTAATAAAGTATAGTTCTGTCCTGCAGATGTATGCTTGGATAACATGTCATACTCTGTCTTTGTTGAGAATGGCGCCCCACTGATGTTCTTAGGCAGTGAGAAAATTGCCTTATTGAAACACGTTGCTTGGAGTGACTCTAATGCCACAGTGAGGGCCGGCATTATGCACATGACATATTCAGGACCTTGGAGTGGAAAAACTATGAATATAAAGTAATCACTCACGGCACCTACATGTTTCTCAACCATGATAGCTTTGCTTTTCCTCTCACCTTTGTCAAAAATGATGATTTCATGATTTTAAACAGAACTGTGGTGCCTGAGCTGCCTGCTTTTCCACAATGAATTCTCTTTGTGAATGCATCTTTCCTTTATTACCACACACACACACACACACACACACACACACACACAACAGCATTATAGCAATTATTAGACACACTCCTCATAAATCAGTATATTCCTAATTATAAAAAACATCATTGAAAAAAAAAAAAAAGATCTTATGTTGTGCACAGGCCTAGAAAATATTGCTGCCACATTGCAGTCAGTACAAGCACTTTGAATTTAATGGGCCAGGCTGTGTGAGTGTTTGTTTGTGTGTGCACGTGTGCGTAAGAGAGAGAGAGAGAGAGAGTGAGAGAGAGGGACAATGTTACAGGGAGCTGTGTAAACAGAAATACTAAGCTACCCCAAGAGTGCACTTTCTCAGTGAAGTTAAGAGCCGCGTACACATGTTTATTACAATTTCAAACAAAATGCAAATGCCATTAAACAAATGGGGCCGAGGCAAATTAGCCAGGAATTTAATATTCGCCTAGTCTATGATATAGGACATCTTGTTACGAGACACTGGTCTGAAGTATCAGTCGTGAGCCGAGCCTTTCATCCAGCCGGCTCTCTTGAGGATATTTGTAATTAGCATCATTTGCCTAATACTTCAGGTTAATTAGAATATTTAATTGAATAGCTCTAATCTTCGGAGATGACTATATTATAATCAAATTAGCACCACCACTAGGCTGGCTATTGAACGTGGCAGACTGCCTGGCTCCTGCTCTCTTATCTGCTCCATCTCCATAGAGCATTCTCACATACTTAATGGTCCATTTGAACTATGCTATCAACATTTGATTATTCCAGAACAACAAAGGCAGCCACACAACCAGTAGGCATAAAAAGAAGAGATGATAAAGAAAAGCGCTATGGCTCCCATATGGCAGGTTTGTGGGGAGAGCACTCGCTCTGTGTGCAGCAGCCGAGCCAGGCAGCGAGGCCTGTGAAACCATCAGGGAAAGGAGTCGACTCTTCCTCTCCTCCATGCGGCCCTCATCTACAGAGCCAAGTGTTTGCCAAGATAAGCAGATGAGGAGACATATGCTTGAGAGGCTTCTGGAGAACTATTGAGAGAGTTTGAGTCGTCGAACCAGATGAAAGGAGGTCTGTAACCCTGTGGTATTCATGCTGCTGCATACAGTAACTCTGATTTCCCTTTTTTACACCTTCACTGGGCATGAATACGAGGCACATGCCCACACAAATGTGTCTCAAAGGATTCCTCTTTTTTTTCTCCTCTGTGTGAAGAAGGTCGCATCATGAATACGGCACTTAAACTCTGTTTTCACGTGAAGTCTCTCATCCTGGCTTTATTAAACTCAAACATTCTCATGCTCATACACAATGATCGTCTCGCTGAGAGACAAACAAACCAATGAAAAGCTAAATATTACAGTGCGTTCAATTGCAACAAACAGATGGTAGCTAAATTAAAAGGAATTACATATACATTATCTTCACTTTATGGCTTTGCTCTAATTGAGGCGATTATAACTCCTACCTTTCTACTCTATAATGAAGTGAATTAATTCATTTAGGCAGGAACGTGTTGAAATTGTACTTGCCAGTGTTTTGTGTTAAGCATCTCAAGTGATAATTTTTGACAGTGCCATATGTTTCACTGGCAATATTTCTTCTTGGTTGAGTTTTATTACATAATTTTATTTGTCCCTGCGTTGATTTCTTTATATATCTGCAAATGAACTCTTGTTGCAAATAGGTAGCCATATGCCACCAGGATGCAGAATAGAGGGTAAAAAAAAAAATTCCTTAGGCTCTCTGCTAATTTGTTTTCTCAGCTCTGTATGGTTGTATTGCAGCTGATTGTGCACTGTGGCTATATTAAAATGATAATGAATAAATGTATCATTAATTCAACCCCGCCTTCAGTGCAGTCATTGAAAACCGCCAAGAGGAGGAACGCAAAGGGAATTGTGTCTCGGCCCTTTTGGTTCCACGCAAAGTTGGAGGAAATAAAGACAAAACAGCAACATGGCAGGTCATCGTGACACCTTCTCTATGCAAAGACATTAATAACAAACAATGTTTGTATTTTTACAATCACATCTTTACATCACATCTTTTTTCAGTTTTTTAATGTAAATTTACAGACTTGTTTACACAGAAGTTATTTTTTATGCCTTTCTGTTCATCAGCTTGTTTAGCTTTTTAAGTTGTTTACAGTTTTATATCTTTCTTTTTCTTTGTTTTGCAAAGAACTTCACACTCATTTTCTGACATTTACAATAAAGATTTTTGGTCGTTATTATAACGTTATTTATAAAATGAAGTATTATTCTGAGGGCATGATGTCTTCTTTTTTTCCATAAACCTCTGCTTCACTGGACATTGTTGCGTCGCCTGTCGCCCTCATTGTTGAATATAGTGATAATTATATGTGTTTGCTGGTTCCGTGTTGTGGGCCCCCTGTGGTGGCAGAGGACAGCCTGATGCGTCTTCGCGAGCTGTGGGCTCAGCTCTGTGATGCAGGCCTTGACGTTTTCCGGCTACAGTTTCCAAGTCGGACCCCCTGGGTTTTAAATTGCCACATAAGGGATGCAGCGTCGAGAGGTAAATGTTGTCTAAGCAGCACTCATGCATTTTAATCCATATTGTTATCTTTTTTGGAAACAATGGCAGCACGATTGGCATACCTCATCAGCCTTTGAGAGGACAGCGTACGGGTTTGGGTCTGCAGCTGTAAGTGAAAGCAGACAATTAAATAATTTACAAATGTTCCATTAAGGTGTCTGTGAAAGGCGGCCTGGAGCACTAAAATTGTATTTTTTTTGCCTCTGTTTCTTAAAAGCAATCAATTCTTATAAGGAACTTAAAAAGATGAAACACGGCCTTTGATGGTTGGCAGTGCCTTTTAAGATGCTTCTGAAGACACGCACAATGTTGTTGACATTGGAAAGCTCCTAGTGCACAGTGTGACAAATTTTCACAACATTTTATGCTCCCCTCCAGGCGGAAATGAATGAAACACGCACGCACATATGCTGAGTGTACTTCCTTAACTATAGCAGATAATTAGAAGGTTCAACATGTTTGTCCAAGGCTTTCAGGGTTGTGATCATACCCACAAAAATCCCGTGTTCTCATAAACATTTCAATTTTAGAATATATTTGGGTGATTAAAGATGATTAAAGTCAAGCCAATTATATGAAATACTTAATTATGTCAAAGTAGTAACAGTTTTATTTGGGGAGTGCGGTATGGTTAGATGCTTGGATTAAAGTGTGCAAGTCTTGATGCCACATGCTTTGATATTAAATACTTCACGGTACAAACGTCTGGAGAATCTGTCTACATCCATTAAAGTAAGCTACTCAACACGAGATGCTGAAATATCTTTTAAATAAAAAAACCCACTCAGGACTCTTTGTTTATGTTAGACTACTTCATAATAATTCCTCTTCAACAAAAGTAACTGCACATGCCTCGTAGTGGCAACAAACAAACAACCTGATACTTCTTAAAAAGGCATCTAAAACTCCTGTTTGTTTCACTCCACTGAGAGGCAGTGAGAAAGAAACCTCTGTGTTCTATATTAGGATTGTTTAAAAAAGCCCGAGCCGGCCTACTCCGCGATGTCCGAAGCAGTCAGACCCCAGTGTATGGTCAGAGGCGTTTTGATGCTGCGTTAGATGGAGTATGTCAGTCCAATCAGCCCAGCTTCCAGAGTCTGATTGGGGCTGCCAGCCAGAGAGGCAGCCCTGATATTAGCTCCACAGCCAGCTGACAGCCGACATAGAGAGCAGCTCATACGACACACAACAACAGAGACGGCAACCATGAAGGGCCACACTGCCTAGTAGAAGTAGAAGATAGTAGATATAAGGAGGAGAAGGACGTTTTGCTAAAAGTAGTGATCAGAAAAGTATTTCACTCTCTTCTCCTTTGACAATTACAACCATTGTTTAAATGTTATTTCAGATGTTCATGCTGTGTTGGATTTTTGATTTCTTTTCATGTTAAATATCAAGCAGTTATTCAACCCGCTAAGTTTATGGGTTCTGACAATGTGGTTTCACATCATACGTTTCAGTGGAAGTTAAGAAGTCATCCCATACAGTGCCACTCACTGGCCAGCTATCGTAAGTGTGCCAAAAACATTGTCTAAAAACCAAAATGGCCGACAGAAGGTCACAAAGGACATGCAGCTTCAGGAGGGTCTTGAAATGGCATTAAAGGTGACACATTCTTCGAACATTTAGTAACAACTATTCGATTTCAAGTTTGAGTAAAATGATGATTGATCACCTGTTTACTACATCTGAGGACATGCACTGCTGGCTATATTTTATTTCTTCTTAAAAATGTTCAACAGCCTTTGAAATGATTTTATTCATGCATGAATACATATATTAATATATTAAAGAGATTGATGATGAATAACACTGTACACATTGAGGGCACACAGTTATCAACCAGATGAAATGCACTGCTTTCTCCACAGGGGGCGCCAATATTGATAGAAACGAGAAGTTACCCACAAGAGCTTTATTTGCTTACGTCCCCGTATGTAAACAGGATAAATATGTTGTACACAATATGTTATATATTTTTTTCCCTGGCTCAAAATGAGCTAAGATATGAGACTGATGTTAACATAATCATGTGATGATAATGAAACTGACTGTTATTCATAGTAGCAGCTGAAGCTCAGGAGCTCCCAGGGAGATATATGCTAAATAACTTACAGTTAAGGATACATGGATATTTCGGGTAGTAGTGATATTACAGTAATATGATGTGAATGCAGACGGATAAATAGAGAAAGAGAGAGGGAGTTCTGTGTGGTAGTTCCCCCAGCACTCTAAACCTAAAGCGGCATAACTAGAAGCTGCTACACTGACGCTTGAGGAGAATACGCTCAGGCCTCGCTGTATTAAATGAATGATCCCTCAGCAGGGTTAACACGTCTTCAGGGTCACCATTTTAGGACAAGTGTCAGCCAGTTATTTGTGTAGGGCATGCATTTGTGTAGTAAGGTGAGGACGCAGTTCCCCTTCCCTTGTACCACAAATAGGAGGTTAAAGCTCCTGTAAGCATCTTGTGTTCTCTGTGCTTTGGGAAACCTGTAGTGAAAGAGGTGTTTACTGATTTTGTCTGACACGTGTAAGTTTTTAGTAGTAGTTTGTTTTTTTTGACAAAGTAATCTGATCCAGCTTTCTTTTAACATACACGTGTCACTCCTCGAGAATCTTTGCCAGGGAAATGTTTATAGGTTGTTTTGGTAGCTTACATTCAATTTCTTTGCCTACCCCATGGCAGCAGTTTCATACATAAAAAAACTATGTAAAAGAACGTATAATTCGAACTTGTGGTCATGTTTGCTTTTTTTGGACACAAAGAGTTATGAACATACATTTTTCCTTAGTTTCATAATCCGATAAACTTTCCTCCCAGGAGCTTTAACTTAGACTTCAGAGACAAACTGCTATCAAACTTTGAACCAAATATCTATGTATTTTCTGTGATTTCTTTGGCAAGAGTTTTGTGAGGAAAAAGTACTTCACTTTAGAGTCAAAGATATTCCCTCTATATCATAAAAGACAGAAAGTTGATATGTGAAAAGATGTTAACTGGATTTGACAAGATTTAATTTGCGTAGTGTCTGACAAATTAAAAATACATACAGACAAACATATCTTTATTAACCCACACAAAATATTAACAAATCAATAACAAGGAACTAATTCATCAAGCACAACACAGCAATGCAAACAAACAAACTTGCAATGCAATTATCACAAAATGTATTAGAACACCATCTCTTACATTAGTCACACCATCACTAACACCGGACTTGTGATCTTTTATTTTCCAACTGTGCCATGTCTGACAAAATGAAAAAAAAAAAAGCATCATGGGGGGACCCTACAAAAAAGGCTCCAAAATTATCAGAAAATTAGAAAGGAAAAAAAATGGAATATTGGTCTTTGGTCCACCCGTTCCTGGGACATTTGAGACTTCCCTGGTGAAAGCACAGTCTCCTTGACACACAGACAGCTGCAGGAGAGAGAAACTACTGCCAGGTGAAAATCACCTGAACACGTGCCTGTAAGAAAAGTATGTTTTGGAGAAGGTAAACAGTCATGCGTTCAAACATAACAAAGACAATGCTGAAACTATGGAGGGACACATGACACTCGTAGAGATAAACATAATTAAAATCATGTTCATACGTTTGCTCTCCCAATGATGGTGTTCTAGGGTTAACTACAGTTACCAAACAGCAGTGCAAAGAGTGGATGAGAGGCTTGGACTACAAATGGCCTTCCTGGAGGATCGATTAAGACTGTGTGGGGAATTGTAGATGGCTTCCATTGGATTATGAGATGATGTTGAGTATAGATGATGGAGGAAGCCATGAACTGAGGTATGTGTGCAGTAATGTCATTCTGATTCTGATTGATCGCAAAAGTTCGACATGCTGTTTCAGAGATTTTTGGGCATGTGCAAACTGGGTGACAATGAGAAACAGAGAGCTGTTTGGATCTGAGCGTCTCCTGCAGGCATGTGGGAGACTTCAAGGCCTCCCAGAAGTTCTGGGGGAAATTTTCTCTAAGGTTTATGAGCCATAGCAGATGAGTAGATGACCCAAGTTAATTAATATTGAATTTGTTTTCCTTGCTCCACTGATACTTACCTCTATCCTGATACAAGGGGCAACAATAACAATGGGTATTCCTATTAAAGCCCAGAAAGAGTCTGTTTTTTATCATGACAATTTCACAGTCTCAGCCTGTTAAGCTTTATTATTTGTTGTGGACATCACTTATAGGTTTTTATACAGATTTATTGCACAGCGGCAATATAAATGGTACTATTCTACGTGATAATGATTTAAGGCCTGTATGTAATACAGCATTCTGTGGTGTTTCCATTGCACTGCTTTCCCTGTCAGTCAGTTTTAAGTGCCTATAAATAAGCTAACGTACATGACAGCAGTGAAAATCTAAAATGATTTAAAGCTAAGACAAATTACCTCAATCAAATGTATAATGTTAAAATTAGATGTTCAGGCATGTATTTCAATAAAACACAATTGCTGAACGGTTTAAGGGGCAGATTTGCCTTCTGCTCTGTCTCACAAAGAAACATGACATAAATCGCTAAGATATAAATGATACATCCCAAGCTCCTGTCGTGATCGAATGAAAGAATTTTGAAACACATGCCATCTGTAGCTCATCATGCTGGACTTCAACAGCTTGCTGGAGTAACTGTTGTGTGCTCAGATGTGTGTTTTTTTTAATTAGCAAGAGGAATATTGTACTGATTTTTATTGGCAGGGAAAAAACATTTGTTCGTATACCTGTATCTCACATGATATACAGCAACAACTGAATAGAGAAAGGGGAAACATCTGCATGAATGAAAAGTAAGTATTTGTAAAGTAAATTTAACGTCAGCTGAAATGTACAATAAATTACTGTAAGCTTTTCAAAATAAATTCAAACATAAACATACTTACAATTTTGAATAACATATAAAGGCGTGTTTTGACTATAGGGGGAAAAAAAGCGGGGAAAAAAACAAAAAACCTGACAAACATTCTTATAATAAATGCTATGGAAGCCCTATCTTCCTAAACTTTTTTTTATTTTATTTATTGTGCATACTTTATTGATCCTTGGGTTCTGGTTGCAGTGCTATTGAGAGACATTCTTCTAAGACACGAACAAGACCTATGGACATGCATTCATGGAGAGATGTCAGATTGGGACTGTGACACACTTCTAAGTAGGGAGCGGGCCATAACTTATGATGTGAGGTGCTTTGCTCATGAGCCCCCTCGGCAGTGCTTGGGAAGTGCCCTGGCACCTCTCCGGTTACCAGACCAACTTTAAAATGTTGTTCCGCACCAAGACTTGAACCAACAACCCTCTGATTTCCAATCCAAGTTGCTAAAGACTGAGCTACTGCTGTATGGCATAACATAGATAGTATAAGTTTAGATGTAAATGTCACTTTAAATACAGTACACGAGGAAAAAAAGGAAAAAACATAGATGGATCATGAAAATGCAATTCATTTATAAAATTTATTTGTGAATACCGACATTTCACATGTTAGAATATCCTGTTAGCCATTCAAACTATACAGTGGCATTAGATAACTGTGGTTGACATGATCAGTTGATGAGACAGAAGTGAACCTAAGGTTAAGTGACAGTTGTGCCAAATTTAGAGACTGTACCCCTTTAAAGCGATACCTACAATGACTTTTTAACTATCAATAGAAAATTAATAAAATAATACTGATGCCTATTTAAGCCTTTTTTGAAAAAATAAAATAAAAAATTAAGATAGGAAGAACAGCAAAAAATCATAAAAAAAACCATAGGCTATTCATGTGAGCACAGTTGTTTTGATTTTAGCCATTGATCAAGTCAACTGTTAAAATTATCGCTGTTGCTCTCTAATTTTATGCTCGTGGGCAGAGAGTTCAGAAGTTTTGCTCCCTTTGCAGAGAAAGCAGACTGGCCAAAAGATGTCAGTCACTGCTGATGGAGACTCATGTGACTGCCCAACGAGAGCTCTGACGCCTAATGCCAAATTCAGAGAACAGTGGTGAGGCCCTTATCGGCTGCCACAGGGTAGGTACAGTTCAGCAATACATTTGGCTGTTACAGAGAAAGCAGGATGACAATTATTCAAGATTGAAGAGAATTAAATGAATTAAGAACTAAAATTAATCAATGGCCCAGCCACATCTCTTTGCCATGATGTATGTTATGTTGTAAAGGTAAACACGTTCTTTTTTAAATGTTTAATCTTTTCATGTTTATCTAAATTAACTTTCAGCCCTAAAAATCTAGACACGTTATACAAATGACTAATTAAGATGTAATACAATGGAATTGGAGTTCTAATTGTAGTTTTTGTTTTTAGTGAAACATATTTCTTGCTCTTTTTTATGGTGTCTTTCATGTTTCTTTAATCATATTTTCAGATGCTTCCTTTTATAGAGTTAGCTGTCTTTCAACTGAGATGTTAACATGACGAGGGAGCATGTGAATGTGTTTCTGGTGGAGGGTAAAATCTAATGCTATCCTCAAGGAGGATACAATACTTGAACTATATGAATTATTGAGGAAACATGGAGAAAGCTTTGAGTAGGATTTTATTCCTCACAGTTCTTTTGATGTGACAGTGGCTACAGCTTCTTTGCACAAAGGCAAGAAAATGAACCTAAGGGCCACCCTGAAAGTAAAGGATGACGGAGCATCATGCACCCTGAGACGCACTGAATCTCTGTCATCTACAAAATGTCTAATGTAAGCACAAAAGATTGAGCCTCAGATAAGCAGAGAGGTCACTGCAACCTCACTGTCATTAAGCTGAAGCTTTATTTGAGGAGATTAATTTAAGAAGGGCAAGACTCCCATGATGCAACATAGTGCCAATAAGACATAAAACGTTACCACAATGGGTAGACCATTTCGTTGCAGGAACATTAGACTTGTGAATCATCTTCTCCGACAGTCACAGGAGTTGTGTTTTTATTTTTTTTTTGTTCCTTTGAGTAAAAGGAATTGTTCTTGGAATTCCATGGAAACTTTTGATTTCTTCAGTAGCACCATAAGAACTGAATACACTAACTCTAACTGGCTAAATGTTTCACAAACATGCAAAATTACACTTTGATTCCATTAAATGACGTAAAACATCAAAATGACATTGACATCAATTTGAATGAGCAGGGCAGATATTTGCTCTGTCAGTCGGAGTGCCGACTAACAGATATATCACTTCCTCAATGGCTAACATCCAAACATCGTTTTTCCATTCTCTGTTTTTACTCTGGGACAATATATAGGCGCGTTTGTCATTGGTTATCAGGGGATGATGTATAGTCTAGCCTGTGGAGAAACATGTGTTTTGCTTTAATCTGGAGTGCATAGGCCAGTATTCATGGCCAGCAGCTGGAGAAAATCACGGGAGACGAAGAGTCCACCGTGCAGAAAGGAGACATACTGCCTGCCTGCCTGCCTGGCAGATGCTGGTTCTTGTTATCAGCCCTCTCTGCACCTTATTTATGTAGTGACTTACAACCTGACACCCGTTTTTTTTCCCATAACACATTGCTCCTTCGCCCACACAGACGCATTTTCATATGAATAAATGTCTGTTTTGTTGCTCAAGACAGATATGGTAGTGGCATAGCACATTCTGATACTTTGTCATGAAACATTTCCTGACAATTCAGGCAATTCTCGAACAGCATTAGACTAAAGAAGCATGAAAAATGTGTGCTTCTTCTTGCAACAAGATATGAAAAATTAAGCCTTATGTTTAGTTCTGTTGTGAGCTGTTGGTGAAAAAGAGACTATGCATAATTACTGAATGTCTTTGGGAAGCTGTGCAGGGAGACTCATGCTAAATGCTTGAGCTAAAGGCTAACATCAGCATGCTAAAATGCGTTTAATGTTTCTGATGCTGTACAAGGTTGCCCACGCTGTTAGCATGATAACAACTGTTAATTATTCAATCTCTTGACTGTGGTCTGATGCAAATATGGAATCTAGGATTGATGGGCAACTTTAGAGGCCTGACTCACTTGAAGCAAGAGGACAGAGTTGTAGCTCAGTAGTCTATGGGCTTGTTGACCCTTTTAATGAGAAAAGTGCGTTGTGCAATTCATCGGAGCGTCTTATTCCATTGTATCACTGCCCTTGAAAGGAAATCTTCACACATATCGTTCATAAGGAGAAAAAACTACAGGTGTCAGAGAAATTGATTTCGTTTTGGCCAGAGTTTTGAACTCACTCGTTTTGTTTTCTGTTTAAACCAAGCTACACAAAGAGTTGTGATTAGGAAAGAGGGCACGCTAAGAAATTTTGGGGGAGAAAAAATTAACTGAAAGACACTGGTATTTCCTTATTTGAATCTCCTGAAAAGGATGATTTTTGAAGTTTGTGTTCATCGAAGAGGAGACTTTTTGTTTCAGTTCTCAGTACATTACGTGAACTGAGATGGCTTGACTTGCCTTTTGTGTTTGCATCTACAAAGTCTGTTCAATATTCTATTGCAAAATAGGGGCTATCTGTTAAATCATAATTAACGTTCTTGGTCAGATTCACATGCACATTCAAAGAAATTGACTTTGATGAACTGTGCTCTCTATGGAAGTACAACATTAAATAAAGCACTGGTTACCCTTCTTGGGGGGGGGGGGGGTTAATAAGTTAATAAGCCAACTTGCAACCCTAGTTCTTCTTTAAACCTCTTTAGTGTCTTGTCGTTTTTACAGGTTTAATACAAACTTGAGAAGCGAGCATGGAGTCGGTGTGGATTGTTAACTGAAATTCAGTAGATGTCGGTTACATGTTGTTTAAAGGTTGTCACCATCAAATTATCTCCAATAGGATCAAGGATTGGAATGTAGCAGACTGTCTTCACATCTTTTTCCCTTCTTTGACATTGATAGTACTCTGACTTTACAAAAAATACCAACCAGAACACTTCTGATACCCACATCTGGTGAGGCAGATACCACGAGTATCCTCGGAGTCATAGAAAATGAGGATTAGAAAAGGATTAATATGAAATTATTTTTCGAAAGATATATTTTAGTAATTAGTCTATTATATTAAGAAACGTTTGATGTGTTTAATAGGGACCCCTGCTTATTAAGGTGCACCAGGACATTTGTGATCCAATTACAACAGTTAACAGCTCCTATCATGGGAGAAGGAAAACATTCACACAAGCTTCTCATCTCCTCCCAGCCTCATATCCATATATTAGTTTCTCTTTTACGCTGCAGTTTCACACTGCTGCTCTCTTATTGACAAGCCTGTACCGTGATATTTATGTCACATATTTAATATGGACATGGGAATGATTATCAAATCCATAGTTGCCAAGAGTGTCCGATCGGCCTTAAATAATGGATGAGCAAGGATGCGACTCAATTTGTGAGGCCGCGCAGTAAGACTGGGCAAGTGCAGCCATCGACCCCTCCGCCCACCCCCACTGCTTTCTGCTTCTCCGGAACGTCATTATTCTGGTCGATCTTTTCTCCCCTCGCTTGACATCATTCAATGTAATCATCCTTCAATAAAAAACCTGCTTGTAATAAAAGGAACAACCCGGGTCAATACACAGAATATGGAGAAGGATGACCCTGTGCTTGGAGACAGCGTATAAATGGGCCTCTTTATCAAAGTGGATAGGCGCTTGGTGCCTTAACAGGAATTCGACCGTGGATGGAGTTATCATTACTGTTACCTTTTGTATCATCTGTTTGTGTTCTGTGAATATGAGGAAGAATGATGGCTGCATTAATGAATCAATGGGCTAATGAAGCAGCTATTGTGTTGGTTTATTGAAATACACTGAGGGAAATGGAAGACTTCTGCCGCATCTTTGTGTGAATGCTCTGCTGTCATATCGCTCGATGGCAACACTCCTCCGAAGAAAGAATTCAAAACCAAAATTCACCAGTGATTGGCAGTTTCAATGTGCACACAAAACTGCATTGTTGTGCATGGGAAGAAGTGCTGGAGAAAAGACAAGAGCAACAAGGAAACAAAGGTCACACTTTAGTCACATGCTGTTTTTGAACTACACAAGCCACTCTGGACTGCGGCTGGTTTGAGGGTCAAATTAGCTGACAGGGTAATTTTGTGCGGACGACATGCCGAGCTGCTGATTATCCCTGAGCTGGCATCATTTTTGTTTATCAAAAAATGTTAATTGCCTGTTTTTACGAGTAGGAAAAGATTAAAAGTTAATAGGAGAGACTAAATAAACACAATGCAATTGCATGGGGCTGTAGAAGATGGTAATTAATTTGTGGCCACCCCTGAGCTAATTAGCTAATATAAAGCAGGAAAAAAGAAGTTAATGAGGCTTAATGTAAGTGATACACTGAAAAGTTTAGACTAATGAATTTATGAATGCGTGAGGAAATCAGCTCCACGCTCTTTCCCGCTTTCACGTTGCGAGGGACCTCCTGGGGACTGAAAACTTAGTTGTTGCAACTTGATCACCTTAGATGTCTAAGACTTCAGCAGTACATAACATTTCATAGCTCGGTAAGATTCAGTGTGTGAGAGCAGAATCAAAAGTGCCGCCACCATGCAGTGCGAGAGATGGTGGACCATAGGAGGGCCCATACCAGCCCAGCAGTAAGTTTGTTTTTTGACTCCTCGGGGTGCTGTTGGTCTGACGATACAGGAGCAGGTATATTGAGAGGTCTGAGGAGGTCAGTTTGTTAGGGGAAAAGGGTAGGAAGAGGAGATAATATTCTTCTGCAAGCTTCCTGTGTGGCTGTTGGAAAAGATAATCCAGGGGGGCTAATGTCACAATGTCATCAGCTACATGCTGATCCCAGCATACACCAGAGTCTAAACTACACATTTCTCATCCTCCACTGACTCCTGACTGATTGGGATCTCACTTTTAAGCATGTTCATTTCTCTATTATCTGTCCCTCATTTTAAGAAACAGCCTATTATTTGACTTGCTACTGTGCTGACCGCAGAGGACATTACTTACACTCAAAAGAGTCACAATGGCATTTACTGTTGACACCGTAGACCAAGGTTCATTGGTAATTTGAATGAAATTATAGGGCCGTGATGAATCCTGCTAGTGAGTGGGAGCCAGAGCAGCGAGGTAATCAGGTAATTGCAGCTTTCATAAATGTAATTTATCTTGAAGTCAAAGGCCAGCAGCGGTAGCGGACAAGCTAGCACGTTTTGCTGTCTCTCCAGGCTGACCTGTGAAGCTTTCACGTCGTGACATATGTCTTTATGAGCTGTGGGGAAGCATAATGGGTGATAAGACAGAAATACCACCATCAAAGCATCCCCTTCATATTACATAAATCAGCTCTCTAAATGGACATCTTCCCACACTGTTTGCTTTCGTGTTCATGGTTTACAGCTGCTAATTTGTCAATCACACTTTGATGGAGCGGCACAGATGCTGTTAATGATGTTCATATAATAGATTTACAAGTGTCAAAGACTATTATGTAGCATCACAATGTAGGACGCTGGTGGATGAGCTGTAATCTCTTCACAACATAATCAGCACCGGCAGAGAGCATTATATCCTCTTTAGTTGAAGTTACTCAAACAGAATCGAGGCATCAGTACAAATGCAGAAATGTTTCCCCCTTCTTTCAATGAGTTCAACAAATAATTATAAATCAGAAATGTTGTCAATGTTACAAATCCAGTCTATGCAATCCACGTAAATTGAAACTTCATGACTCCTGATTGTCATGAGAAGAGATTACCTTGGAAAAAACTTTTGGTTATTAAACTTTTGGTGCGCCTGCATTTATAAAGCTGTATTATCGAACCATTCGCACAAACACACAGGTGGCAACACAAGGAAAGCTAGACATGGAGACCGGATATTCTTGCCAAACTATTTGGCAAAAATATCTCCTATATATTAATAATATACTCCTATATGACCTTAGGCGGTAGAGTATGCAAAGAATGATAAGACTCGTACATCTGACGGTTGAATATGAAATTAAAGCTGGTAGCCAATTGGCTTAGATTTCTTTCAGGCTTTGAAATAGAGGACGGCTACAAAGTGCTCTTTTGGCTCCGTCAAAAGGTAACAAAGTCTGTCTGTCCATACCTGTAAAAATGCAAGGTGCATCTACTTAACTCTTAAAGACTGTATTTTAAAATGGTATAGCTTTGGCATTGGGAACAATAATAATAAATGCTAAGTTGTGAGTTGTCAAGGTACGTTTTAAGAAGGTTCATGCTTGTCAAAGAGGTGACTATACAACTATTCATGACATGCAGGCATTAAAAAAAATAAAACAAGGTTCACTTGGTATATTCTAAATAACACTTTGAGTTGGAACTGTGTTTTTTCCCCTTTCAAACACAAAATCATTTGTGCTCATTTCACAAGATTTCCAGATCCAGAGAGAAACTTGCAGGTGGTTTTGCAAAAAAAAAAACAGAATAAAAAAATACAGTATATTGATTGTTGTGATACAATTTGAGATTCAGTCAGAGTCTGTGAGTTATTTATCATGTTGGAGAACTGCAATGGCAACCTCAAACAGAGTGATCTTGGATGAACAAACATCGGTGTTGACTTTGCTCAGCTCAAATCTATATGAAATGCTGGCATCCAACCTGTTGAGAGGCATGTCGAAAGCTCGGTCACAACAATTTGTCCCCTAATTTGAGGCTCTACAGATACATTCAAGGCTGAGCCACACATCGTCAGACTGAGAAGAAGGTATATGTCATAGCGGGAAAAATAAAAGGTTTGAGCAAAATGAATGGAAGCTAAGCGAGCCGCTGTAATGATGCCTGTGTTATCCCCTTTAATAGCCTTTGGTGGACATTCATTGAAATCCCATGAGAAACATGACAAAGGCTTAGTTTATTGGTCAAATACTCATTTCATAACAGGCTTCTGCAGAAAACTGAAACATGATAGGTCAAATACAGGTCTAAATGCCTTTTCCAGTTTTCTTATTTTCCCATTTCAACATATCCGTCTGGTGTCCGTGCTCTCTCGCCTCTGTAAATGGAAAACTATTGCAGAAGCATTTCTCCGTCAGTCGGGGGTCAAGAGGTCATCACTGATGTCACTCTCAAAGTAACCAGTGGAAAATAGGTCCTGACATGTGCTCTCCAATGAGAGAATGAGACTGGACAGCTCCTCTGGCTGCCCGACTGATAAGCCATAGAAAAGAATATGTGCTGCTTGGAGCATCGGGTGCAGTGCTTGAACATCAGCGGCTGCATTAAGGCACAAATAACAACTGGCTGATCTGAAGGAGGGCCATATTGTATTTCTTTTTTTTTTACCTGCCACAATGCAGTGTCCATTTGACATTTTAGAAAGCTGTCCAACCTTAGTTCATGTTTACAGATTTATTTTTCTGCAGATTTTTTTGCGCTCATTGAGCAAATGTTTGTCGTATGCATTTAAAATCACATCCGTATAAAAATCTGTCATTTTATCCCAACTTATAAGTGTATTTCTTCATCCTTCTCTCACTTTCCCATCTTTGTCTCAAGTGAAATGGCGAAACAAATTCCCTTTGTTCACTGTCAGATGCATGTCGTGTTGTATGTGATTTGTAATGCACATCCTGTGGTAGTGATTTCTACGCCTGTTTGTTTTATACAGGCGTGCAGTGCGTCAGCATGCAGCGTGACCGCACACTCACTCCCTGACTCTCCCCAGCTTTACTATCATCCCTCTTAAGGTAACGCACATGACAAAAAGGAAACCTTATATAAACATACTTTCCTGCAAGCTTTGGTGTCTTTTTCTCCATCATTTCTTTGTCTCTTCTTTACTCGCTGTCTCTGTCCGACTCTCCACTCCACTAGTTACAGAAAGGATGACTGAATGAGCAGGAGACTGACGTTTTCTGATAGAGTTATACCCCACAAATGGAGTCAATCAAGGGGCTGGCTGAAAAAAAAAAAATCTGACAGATGTGTCAGCAAGATTGTCAGGGCCTCCATGACAACAAATCCATAACACTAAAAAGACAAAAAAAAAAAAAAAAAGCATGGTTGAACATGTGGGGAGAGGAAGAAAAAGAGCAGAGAGAGTTAAGGACAAGCGAGAACCCTGACAAAGTGTAAAACAGGACTCCTCGGAGTGGATTCCCAGTCACTCAGAGCACCTACCTTTCAGCTGTCCATAACGCTATTTCATACCAATTATTACCCCCACTGAGCAGGTGACAGGCTTGTGTGCCGACAGCAGCGCCACGCAATCTCCCGGTAATCCCAAAATGATGGATTGGGAGGGAAGCCTTGCAGTGATTTGTGACAAAGTAACTGAACGTAGACTTCTGTACTTAGAAACATGAGAGCAGTTTGTCTTCATGCTTATGGTAACACTCTCCACTTTGATTTGATGCAGGGGTTTTAGCCTGCCTTACCAATATACTCTCCCGGCTTACGGGGGCCATCACCATTCAAGTTCTAAATTGAAAAATTGCTGTAGGGTGTCCATTTGGTGTTTACTGTGTGTTAATCAATATAAAATTATGTTGTTGTTTTTTTCAGGGGAAATATCTTTTATATCAAAATGATGAACAACAGCTTTTTGATTTCGCTCTCTTTTGTTTGCTGCACTTTCATTTAACGCATTAAACTTCTCCAACGGTGTTTCTGCAGCGCTGAAGCATTCAGATTCACAGACACACCGTAAAGATGGTCGCTTTGTTTGACTGTTACCCATAAAACCCCCAAACCCCTCTTGCTTGTAATTTTTTTTTCTCTCCTGCCAAGCACTTAAGTCTTAAAGCTTTCCGCCTGTTATATTTCCTCCACATCAATATGTCACCTTGTTCCGCCACGCAGCAGGATGTCAACTTAATGCAACTCTGGGGTTAAGAAAACACCGTCCTGGCCCGCTGACTGATCACCTGTCGCCGCTCACACAA
Source organism: Symphodus melops (assembly GCF_947650265.1). Taxonomy (NCBI): domain Eukaryota; kingdom Metazoa; phylum Chordata; class Actinopteri; order Labriformes; family Labridae; genus Symphodus; species Symphodus melops. Next base: position 11,645,414 of record NC_136695.1, on the reverse strand, counting down.
CAAAGTTTAGAAATTTGATCCACCTGTCATGTTGCCTGTGATTATGAATCTCTTCCTCTAGCAGCTCCCAGGTTCCATTCAGACGCAGTCTAGCCTGGCCTCGCTCAGCATTAGTTACATGGATGAGAGAGCAAACTTCAAATCACTCCCAGTGAGCCAGTGAGTGAGTGAGTGAGTGAGTGAGTGAGAGAGGGCGGAGAATGAATCCAGCTCATCATAATGTAAACAATTGAGCTCAGTGGTGAGCCCACCCAAAATAGGAGCTGCTGTGCGGAGAACTTTCTTTTTTGAGAAACTCTTGTCTTGTGATTTGATTTTACAAGAGACATACGGCACTAATTGGAGCCATTTGGGTTTTTACTAAGAAAAAAACAACAACGTCTTAAAATGAAACCCAGAGGTCAGACTGATAAGGCTTACATCTTGACATCTTTTTTGTCTCCTACCTTTGTGTTTTTTTTTCCTTTTCATCCCCTGACAACAAGAGCAAACACGAACAGAGAATATGTGTTTCTTTATCTCTAACCTCTCGGTGAACTGCAGATGACCTTCTGAGTCAACTGCATTAGCTGTGGGGTGGTCAGACTAAATAATGTGTGTGTGTGTGTGTGTAGGTGTGTGTGTGTGTGTGTGTGTGTGTGTGTGTCAAGGGGGTGCAAGAGGAAAGAGGGAAAGAGAGAGAGGGGGATTTTTCATGCTCTCCATTACAGTTGTTTAGGTTAGAGGGGTTAACTCAATGAGGCTAAGTAAGTTTGAACTGTGAATCACATCAGCAGACTTGCCCATTCACTTATGCACGATTGCAAATGTACAACCTGGAGGTAATCACATTCCCTCTGCCCTCCCTTTATATAAAGTGCAGGTCTCTAGCAGACATGAAGAGGTTCAAATGTATCATGCTTTTTTTTGTTTAAACTTTGTCAAATTATTAGCAGAGAGGGAACCATTCTTTGCAGTTTGAATGACTTATTTTAAAAGCTGCTATGAAGGTTTTAAATCTGTATCATTTAGACTTGAAGCCAATTGGGTCACCTTTTCGTTTAAACTGCAGAATAAAATGTATTGTTTTCCATTTCCAGACAGTTTTTCCTCAACCGTGTCTCCTTTTTTTTTTCCCAGATAGAGCCTGAGACTGATTTATTATAGATTTTCTTTGTTTTGATTGTTTTGCTGAGAAGCCGGGTGGGAAGATGGGACTTCCAGCTGCTCTGGATGCTTGGGAGTCCTGGGAGTCCTGGCCCGGCTGCCCTCCCGGCTGGCCCAGCCAAGTGGGCATGCGCTGTAGTGGCCCGCGGCAGGGGGTTGATGGGGCTGCAGAGGCTGGGCCAGAGAGGCCACAGATGCCTTAAATGACTTGGCATGATGGGATAGCGAAGGGGCAGGAGCACGGCTCGCAAGTAAATCAAAACAGTTTTTCAGTTTTGGTTGGGAATGTTGTCAGAATATAAAAATACTAAAGCAGATATGGAGGATATTTGAGAGTCACACTTGTGAGTTGTAATACAAACATATTTCTTCCTTTCACTTGCAGAAATTGTTATATATATATATATGTATATATATATATATATATATATATATATATTAATATATTTTTACTTACAAATAACACTTTTCACGGTCTCAATGTGTGTCTGAGATATCCCTTTTTTGTTAAACAACTCAAACTGATGTGCAGAATTATTTCTTACTCCTGGACTTTCTCGCTGCTAACTTTGACCAACGCAGATTGATCCCAGTTAGTCTTGGCCGACTGTTTCGAATGTAGACTCCCGAGAAAGGACTTCCAACCTGCACTCACGATACCAGACCAGCAGAAGGGCCCCCATTAGTTAGTAATTCACATGGATGCTATGGGACCGCAATATCATTATCAAGCAACAGGCCTGCCAGCCTTTAGTTCTGCCATTCTTTGCATTTGAAAGAAATCTTCTTCTTTTTACTTTGGAATGGAATTTGTCTTTTTCTTTTTTTCTTTTTTTTTTTAAATAGGAAGTCGTGTATGGTTTAAATGTAAAATCTTGCTCAGACCTCAACAAATGACATGCTATTAATGCCAAATGTATGAAAAAAGGATCCAACCGTTATATCATATTCAAGTAATTTCAGGAGAGATTTATGTCGCTGATGCTTTACATCCTCATCAGGGCTTTTTTGATGTGAAACACTGGTGCATCAAGTTTTGTGGTGATCATTTCAACCACAATCAATCCCACTTGCTTCCATTTATGCAGCTCATACTGCAGCTTACACATGTGGTATTAATACATTCCCATAAGAAGTGGCTTTAAATCTGTCTGCGAGTAAATCCACTTGAAATTCCATTTGAAGTTTGTAGTCACATTTGTTTTAATAAATCATAACAATCCAAAACAGTTAGTCACATTACTCATCAGTTCAACATAATAAGAGAACAGAAGTACATTATTTTGGACTTACTGTTGGCTTCTCCGCTCAGAAAGCCCCTCTCTGACAGAGCTCAAGTACAGCTGTTCACTCTGTGAGATGCAGGAAAAATGTAGGTGTATAGGTGGGACCCAGAGAGAGAGCAAAAGAGAGAGAGTGAGGGCGAGAGAGAGAGAAGCCAAACTAGTCCCTTTAACTTTTTAAAGACTTTTCAGCATTTGTTCTGCACACTTACCTACGCAAACTCCAAGGGGCCGCAGTGACTGGGGTCCCATTTCAGGCCCAGCGTGGAGCCGGAGAGCTCCTCAGCTGTAAAATGAGAGCGCCGGAGCGCAGTGTGAAAATGGATTAGCCTCGCTGAGATAAGGGGAGCCCTCAGCGAGCCATGCACGCCTTCAATGGGGAAAAAGAACCGCTGTACAAATTGTTTTTGGTACATTAAGTACCTGTTACTTTATTTCACAGATGGAAAACAATAACACAGGCTCCGGGGTTGGAACCACCGCTGCACAGAGAAATGTGAGAGGTTTTGCTCACCTAGCGCCCTCAGAGTTCGCTCCCTTTTTTCTTAATATGCAGAGTGTGTTTTTGTAAAGGACTTTTTGACTGAGAGAATTCAACAATTTGACAAACAGAACATATGATGATAAATGACAAAGGGCCAGGTTGGCAGCCAACAGGCTACGAGGGAAATCATACAGAATATCAATGTTAATAAAAAATAAAATAAAAAAGGCTGAATGTTCCCACTCAGCAAACAGGGCAGGGATTTTTCATTAATAGGCCCGCTGCTGCACCAGGGCCCCCCAAATTAAATGAGTGTGTCAGATCCTGGATGATTTATACATTTGGACTGATCTAACAGCTCTGTGGAACAGCTATGACACCCTGACAAGCCAACAATGGATATGAAAAATGAGCCAATACCGCCGCACTAAATCTGAGACTTTCAAAGCCAAACGCACACATAGAATCCAAACCTTGATTCTGTGCACATTTTTAGTTAAATCATTCAGTGTTTATATGAACGGAGTGATGGAGACAAATTGATCTGAGCGGAGTGGCAGTACTTTGCTTTTCTGATGTCTTTTTCGCTGCAGCGTGGAGAGCACATAACTTTACGGCTAAATGAGATACCAGGCCTATTGCTGAGCTTTGACTCAATAGCAAAATGTCAAATCAAGTTAGCTTCAAGGTGCTTTTCAAAAACACCTCAATTCTGCTTCTTTCGATCAAATTTAAAATTTAATTTATTGTGTATTTTTCCTCACCGTTTCATTCAGGTGGCTTTATTTACAGAAAACGTTGCTGAAGAAACCAACAACCACACTTCTGTAGAGTGAACACAGCAGAAGCCAAAGCTGTGTTTCTAATTATGTTGTGCGCAAGGCTAGTGGCCTTTCTCGCGTTAGATGAAGTGATAAAATCCAACATGATGGACTAAAGCATTTTTGCTTTTCTTAGTATTGTCCTTTTACCCTCTCATTCTCTGTCTGATGAAAAACTGCACTCGGTGTTCCTCAGAGCTCAGCAGATTTAGAGGAAACAATTACCAGTCCGGTGATCTCTGCTTCTCCAGTCCTGCCGATAAACACCCAGCGCCCTGAGGTGTGGTCTGAAAATGATACAGTTTTAAACGGGTTAAATTTCATTGTTTCCTCCCCCCCACCCCCCAACCCTCTCATTTTACCCTCACTGCTTTATTTCACAAAAGTCTGGACACATTTTTTTGTCGATGGGGGCAAAAAACCCCCGACAGAAACGATAAAGAATATGAAAAGCCCATCTTCACAGAACATTAGACATCGCAAAACAACCCAGAGCTATGATCGGATATATCAAAACTGACAAGTAAAAGTTGATTGCTGAGCGTCTATTGATTGAACTATATTTCAGCGGGAGAGCACAGCCTCATAGTTGTCTTCATAGTGCACCAAACAATGCTGCAAAGCCACATTTTAACACAGCTGGTCAGCGTAAATACACAGAGAGTCAGTGAGATACAGTTGTTCACTTTTATTATACTGAACATAAAGTGTACAGTAAGGAACGTCATCTAGATGTTTAAAAATGACGGCATAAATGAATTACTATGTAGTACTGAACTTTTTTCCTATGTTTTCTAGTGAATTTATAAGCAGCTGTTTTTTTTAATAGTTTACTCCGAGAACGGAAGCATTTGAAAAATATGGGTTTTTAAGTATGAACCTTCATTTGTGGAAAATGCATCACAATCTGGCGGAGGTAGCGTTGTGATAAGTGCACACGCCCTGTGTATGAAGGCTGGAGTCCTCCAAACATTATAGATGCTAGCTCCTTTGCTCTATTCCCCCCCTCCCCTTTAATGTCCCACAGAATAACTAAATGAAGGGGTAAAAAGCCCAAAAATAAACCTTAAAAAACAAAACAAAACAAAAACAAAAATATCACAAGTGTACCAGCATTAGTTTATCATATTTCTTTTTCAAATATGGTAAACATCCAGTGTGAAGATTTTCTGGAAAAGCAATCGGAAATGTCAACTTTCATAAAGATAATTCTAATGTTCCTTTAACTGCTTGGCCATTAAGATTGAAGATGTGTGGTGCTTTATAAAAGTGTAAGGAAGCAGTAGACTATTCTTTTATCAAAAAGAACATGATAATAAATCCATTAGCTTTGGCTGGATGTTGATATTGTGCTAAGCAAGTATGTGTTTTCAAATATGAAGGCAACTTCTTATAGTGCAGTTCCAGAATTCAGAAACACCAGAAGCCGAATGTTTTGATTTATTTATCCAGCATTCATTTCACATTGTAGATCAAAGCTTAACATACCCTGCAAAGAGCACAAATAAGCTGTTTTTATAATGTCCCATGTCTAAAGGTATTGTGTTAAATTGTAAATGGACTTGAGTTTATAGCCCTGCAGGTCACACCTGCTCATTCACACCCTGATGGTTTCTATGTAAAGTGACCATCAGATGTAACTCATCCCATTCACACACAGACATTCGCCGCTGACCAAGCACTGGGAACAACTCGGAGTTATGTGTCTTGCCCAAGACACATGGGAAATGTTGCTGTAGGAGAAGGGGATTGAACCCCCAACCTTCCTGTTGGGAGATGACCACCTCTACTAACTGAGCCACAGTTTAGATATAGCCGAGTTAAGATATCAGAATTACTGAGAGCACAAATCCCAAAACCACCAAACTAATACTAAAAGGAAGTCTCACCCTCTTGTTTTATGCAAGCTTGCAGATCTTTAGACACACAATTTGGGACTCATTCTTTTTTTTTATGTCATAATTGAGATGGAAAGATCAACCCCATATATGTGACTGCTAAATGTGAAGTATCACAGTAGTAGCTTAGTTTATTGTAGCAGGACTTGAAACAAAAGCGAAAAAATCTGTTTTGCAGCACTGAAAAAGCTCATCATTGGAGCCTATTGTTTATTCACTAGAAGGTAGTGAAAAGCACAAAGTGTGCTTGCCAGTGTTAGCCTTATTTTAGTGGATAAACATGACGTCACTATTTAACCTCTTTATGTATCACTTTGCAATACAGCAAATACAGTATGAAAACATTCCAACATGCTTAGCCGTAGTTGGGTCCAAGTTGTACATTTTATTTTTTGTTGGTTTTTTTATTTTCTGATGAAGGAAGACAAGCAATGAAGGACACATTTTGAATAGGTAAAGGGTGAACAAGTAAAGCTGTTGTGATTTATTGGTAGTAAAAGTAAAGTTTAGTCATGAGAAAAGTGAAGGAGCAGGAAGATGAGAACAGGCAGGTTCATCCTCTGAAGCTTTTCTATATTCTTGTCTATTACACCAAGACACATTCTTCATATAAATGCACTTGGCAATAAAAAAAACCTATTCTGATCCTGATTCTGGTTGATCGTGTGACGTTCAGTTATGACAAAGACGCAGTTCTGTGATCACGCTAAATTTGTGTCTTTATCCTCCACGAGAGCAAAAGAAAGAGACAGGGAGAAGCAGACGATGAAAAATCGGAGGAACACTGACAGCGAGTGAAACACTTGAGCTGTAGGGAAGGCCAAGTGTACGGAGCACAGCGCGGCCCGCGAGTGATTGAATGATCCCATTCTGGGCTCTTTGTTAGACACTAGGCAGCGATGTATGAAGATTGATACACACAAGTGCTCGACTCGGTTTGCTGGATCATCAAACGGATTGATATTATACTCCAGCCAAGGATGAAGACAAAGTAAGTGTTATCATACTCAATACTGGGACTTGTCAGAGGCGGGAAATCATCCAGTGTCACCGGTTATGGGAGCATTTCGCAGACTGTCATGAGAATTTATCTCAACGATGTTGCTCTCTGTGGCAGTCTGCTGCTGCTGAGGCTCCGGCTGTACCGTAAAGATCGGAGCTAAAGATTGAATTACAACATCGTACTTCAGACTGCATTTATTTCACTACTATCATGTTTGTCCCTGCAGACACTGTAAATCCCTGCTCTGCTTATCAAGCGTCCATTTATCGCCGTTCAAATAAGATTATTCACGGTGATATCATTATTTAGATAACATATGCATTACAGCACATGATTTGTTTATCTGTTGTACAAGGGCTTCCAACATTACCCCTGAGGTTTCTACTGGCTCCTCATTATTCCTCAGCCCCGGGAGCAGTACGTACAAAGAGAAGGTAACGACAGTCGGATGTGTTTGGTGGTTCTTTTGAGAGTGATAGAAGGAGCTTCTTAACAACATTAACAGGTGGAATTTGTTCACAGTGTAAATCAAGAGGAGAGCATTTTACCTCCAGCTCTTTGGAGATTCTGGTAAATACAGCATGTGCAAATAGGCTGAAAGAGAACTGCAATTCCTTTTTACAACAATCCACGGATGAGACATTGAGAAAAAAAATCTTTGCAAGAAGAAGCACATGTGCTTTGAATTCGTGAAACAAAGACTACAGGTGTAGACAGAGGTCTCATGCCTTTCATTTTTTTTTTTTTTTTGGGACAGTTTTACTAGCATCGCTGTGATATAAGATTTCTCATTAATGTGAATTGGGACTTCATTCACCTCCTTAGGTGTTGCACTTTCTGATGTCAAAACAAACCCTTTCCTTATTTAAACTGCTGGATTAGCTCTAAGAAGTGTTAGTAACTTACCCCAAAGCAAAGTTCTTCCTTCATCTCTTTTTCTTACATTACATGTCCCTGCTGTATGAGGAAACCTAATTTTAGTTTGTTTAGTAACTCAAGTTCATGATATGGTTCCGTATGTTAAGAAACATTCTTATTATTTAAAGAAGTTAAGTAGCCATACAACACATATTTGTCATATTTGTTTTTTTTAAATTGGATTGTTGATTTCTATTTTCTTTTAGGTCAAATCAACATACAAACATTGCAGCATAGCTGTATTTGTGCTTGTTGGCATGGTCTATGCTAAAATGTTATGCCTGTGTAAATAACTCATTCAATTCATCTAACTTTTATATCCAAACACATTAACAATTGCTCTTATTTTGAAGTGATACCAAAAGAAGTCCGTACCATGAGGCCCAATGACACCTGTAAGTATTATACATATACATATTTTTAATTATAATAATATATTGGTAATAGAGCTGTGTTGATGCAAAGACGAGCATTCATGTAGCACATTGAGAAGAAGCAACATTTCATAAGCAACTGGTTTGTTTAAAGATGACATATTCTCCTCCTTTTCAATCTGTTTAAATACATCTCAGAGCTCCCCAAAACATGTCTGTCAAGTTTCTTTTTCTAGATCCTGTATTTTTCTCATGCCTATAAACCCCTCTATTTCAGCCCTGCTCAGAACAGGCCGTTTCTGTGTCTGTAGCTGCAAATCTGGGTGACCCCCCCAGAAAAGTTATAAGCAGACAGGACACGATGGAAGTATAAACATTACATTCAGCACAGTTGAGCAAATGTTCTTTCACTTTTCACAAGTTTATGATTCATTTAGCATTTTCCCTTAAACTGAAAGCATCTCTTACATGCTGAGTAATTGCACAATGACTAATTTAGTCATGTCCTCTTCTATATACTGGATCACTATCTGAGTCTGTCCAAAACCCAAGGGGAATCTTGATGTTACCTATGAGTTGGGGACACAGGGTAATGTAAGTACACGTTTCTCTTTTTGCAGTGTTTTTTATGAACACTGTAAAGCTGTCATTTACGTCTGTGCATGCAGTCCCCTCTTCATGTCGCTACACTCTGTAAAAGCCATGTATGGGAAACATCACAGGCCGTGCCACTTATAGATATTTCTCTTCACATTCATCATTTTTACATGTACTCACTGCAAGCCGAGGCCTGTCAAAAAGACTTACTGCTTTTCATCTTCATATTGAAATACCAGAGGAGGCTGTTTCCCTGCTGCTCGTATTATATCATTTCTGTTATCGTGGTTTGAAGTTGCACTACAGTTAACACTTTCATGCAGTGCAAACAAATACACACACACACACACACACACACACTAGTCCAAGTGCGATGCTTGAGCCAAGAGGTGCTTGCTATGATTTGGCCTTGTTAAGCTGTTGACCCTGAAGAGAGAGACCTCTGTTGGGAAGCAGGCGCAGCATGTATGTATGTGTGTGTATGTGTGTGTATGTGTGTGCATGTGTGTGCGCATGTGTGTGTGTTATAAATGAACGTCTGGTGGTGATGGGAGCAGGAGGGGGGTGCAGTAGCTTTGAGTTAAGGGCTCTATCAAGGGACAAACTTCTTTGGCAACACAAAGCCACATGATCCATCTCCCTTTTTAGCTAGTGTCAGGACCGTTTTATGTGATGATGATTTGATGCTCGGGCACTGGGCCTCCTTCCTCCCCACTCCGATTGAGCTATGATAGTCAGAGCTGGAATCTCTGGGATCAGTGAGCGACTGCAGCCATCAGAATCAGCTATGTGTCCCAGCCGTGTGAGCAAACTGGCAAATTCTCTTCCTATTGAATTCACAACTACTGGATTTCACAGATCTACACAAGGATTATTTTATTTCAGGTTCTACAACAAGAAATTATTTGTCCAGGTATATCCTTTAATATGCTATTACAAAAGGACATTACGTGGACAATTGAGGATTTGGAAAGTATGAGGTATAAACACATTGTTTTTTTGTTTTTTTAAAGATTTGGTGACAAGCAATAAAATATGTTAGAAACTTTTGTAATGTGGATTTTTTTTACACAGCAGAAAAAGTGTCATGTTATTGACACTCCAACTCAGATGTGATATGCATGATGGCTTATAATACAAAATGTAACTTTCTGGGGGCGCACGTGAAGTGACATTTGATTTTGCACAGCATTGTGGGTGTAAACATACAACTCATTTCCTGAAAGGATACATCCAAACCAAACAGCATAAAACCTGGAAGCATCAATTCTGAAATGTTTAGTTTACTGAGGTGGACCCCAAAAATGCCTACTGAACCCCCTACTGACAAGTCTGCACTTTATACTGAACTGTGGCTTTTCAGAAAGAGTCTCTAACTTAGTGTATGACTTGACTTCCTGGTTGCGCCACCTGACATTTAATATAATAAAACAGACATGTACTTGAAAATATCATACTCCTTTTGTTGTCTCTTGCAAGTTCACACACCTCTTTTAAAAATACAGTATAATAAAATATATATTTATCCAGTTTTACATTCGGTGTGCCCTCTGACATAGTAAGTTTACCAGACCCCTTATGAGAAGCTATTCTTATCATCATTTGAGAGGCATCTACAAACCTTTTCACTTGGCCATAAACGTCAGCAAGGGTCTCCTGGATGAAATCATAATCTTGACTACACTTCAAAATGAAAGTCCCGTTTTGCTGTTCTCTTTGCTTAGACCAAATCAGCTCATCAATCAAAGTAAATATATTGTGTCCTATATTTGACTTAATCACTACCGTTTTATTTATCAAAAACTCGAAGGTGTTTCAGGAATTTTGATGTTAAGTGAGTTTCCTGTGTGCTTTTTTAATTTATGTATCAGAGATTCATAATCTATTTAATTATTCTAATCATTGTTTATCGAGAAATGCAATCTGACAATAATGGATATTTATCCTCCATCCATAACAGCAAAAAAAACAAAAAACCTGTTTTGAGCTTGGCTAAGTATGACTTCTGACTTGACTTCTTGGTGGGTTCAGTTTTAGTCCAGTTAGACTTTGTAGAGAGATGGAGGCTGAGTTGGCTTGCCATCACTATTTTTTTAACTGTTCAGTTTGTTTAAAAAAACAACAAAAAAACAAAACTAAGTTTAAGTAGCATTATATCCCCATGACAAACAGACACACAGCAAGCTTTCGTTGCCATGTCTTCAGCTTTTTGTCAAACATAAAAATGACAGTGTTATTCCTTGACCTGTCTATGTATGTTTTGTAACTTTGTTGAAAACGCACAAACTTCTGGAGGAAGAGTTAAATGAGGGAGTGATATGAGAGATATATGTTATAGCAGAATTGCAATAACAGCATGAATGTCAAAATATGGGTGGTAAAGTCAAAACTATGGGCTTGGGTAAATGTCACACAAACAAATAAAAAAAGATACTTGAATACCGTAAAAAAAATAAAAAAATAAAAACTGTATAGACGTTTTTCATTTTTAGAATTTGAGTGAAATGACCCTTTATGTTCCTTACTTTCCACCCTAATGTACAGTACCACCTCTACTTTAAGTGTAAGCAATAAACAAAATTCTTTAACACGTTGCTATTATGATCATAAATGTTATAAATCTACAAAATTGTCCAATTGCACGCAGCTTTTTAACAGTGTCAGTGTGTTGTGTTTGTGATAGGCTGTGTAATAGTGTAATAACTCTGTCCTGTGTGCACGGCGGCCACAGAGGCTGTGTTTAAATGAGACTGTTCTGCTGCATTAGCTTCATAACACCATAATCCTTTCCCCATAAACCATTACATGCGCTGCAACATTTCTGATTTATGGGGGGAAGAGAATCAATGGGAAAAAATTAATGCTCGCAAAACGTCCCAGGGACAATATTGAGCAGATTTTAATTGTGATTTCATTGAAGTGGCTGTTAGCCAGATGATGAATGGAAGCTAACCTTCCACTCTGCCGAGCTCTGGAGAGAGTCTTTAATATGACAATTAAGTGTCTGTCCTTTAGATTTTATTGTATCTTTCTCCCTCTATCTTCTGGGCACTTCTGCCCCCCCCCCCCTCCTTTTTTTCACCTTCCACCCACTCCCCCCCTTTTCCTCTTTCTATCTCTCTCTCTCTCTCTTCACAGCACTTCCTCTGCACAGTGCAGCTTTTGCACAGATTAAATTGAGACTCTGGTTTTCTCCATCTCAGAGCACTTACTTATGTTTTATGACACACACTAAGTCAATTTTATGTCGTTATTGATTCCCCCCTCCTCTTATTACCCTCTTTCTGAAATCGACACAAACCATTTTGCCTTTTGCTCCTTGATTCTTCCCACTCGTCTTTTTGTGACCTTAAGTGTAAGCCCAAGACAGAGACAACCATCTGTTAAAGGGGGGGGGGGGGGGGGGGGGTCTTCAGACAGAAAAAAAAATCATTGTAGTGAGAAAGAATGAAAGTGTATGACCAGAAGGGAGCAGATTCAACTTGGAAGTCCCACTTATCCAAACTTAACTTGCATGAAAATATTTAAGTGACATGCACTCCTAGTTCATCAAATACACAAACACTGGGTTTGGCATTGGCAGAGCTTGGCAATCAAGTTGACAATTTCTTACTTACAATTTTGGGATAAGAATTTTATAATTAAAGCATCAAAGTTAGCAACAAGTAGTAACTTTAATGTAGGGCTTTTACACACAAAGTTCCCTAAACCTCTACTGAGATTTACCGGAGAGGCTGTACGTGTGAAACAGCTTACATTTTTCTTTCAGAATTTCATTTTAACTATTTTTATTTGAACGCATTTTCAGTTTAATTATTTAAACTGACTTTAATTGTTTCTATGTTAATGGTTCTTTTTTCCTCTGTCATGATGCTTTTGATGTCTTGAGTGAAGCACTTTGAATTGCCTTGTTGACATTTTTTTAAATTAATTTCCCTTGTCTTGCCTTCACCAAGAAATTTCTCCTGCCAGTCCCCTAGAATATTTTGTTGTAGCCAGGCCGAGTGAGCTGATGTAAGTACGCAGCAGATGATTCCCTTTGAGCCTCTTCTTTGCTGCTAAGGCCACGGATGTCATTTTTGTTGGTTTAAATTGCGTCCAGTCGCTGAATTGTACCCACTCTTAAACTGTCCTTTGCATTGGTTGAGGAAAACAAATGCTGCCCAGAAACATCAGAGTCCAACAAACTAAAACATCAAGATGCAGACAAAGGACAGGCTATATGAAGGTCCATAAGTGATGTCAGTGGCATTGATTTTGTCTCTCTATTTTTTATTTTATTTTTTTTACCTCTTTAAAGGTAAAAGTTACAATCACAGACCGTTTCTGGAGGTTTCTGAACGTTAGAAATACAGTCAGATGAGAGAGCCTGCATGGAGCGGCAGTCCCATAATATGGAACCTTTAAATAATTGGAATCATACAGTATGTGAGATAAAAGCTACTTATAAATTAAATCAATCAATTGCTTGACTTGCATTGTACTTGTATTCAAAAGAAGTCAACTTCATGTGAGAATAAAAATGGCTATATGGGCTTTTTAAAATTCTTCAATTTAATTCAATGACACATCACAACAGTACATTTCCAGAAGTATTATGAGCTGGCTACCTACAGCTTCATATTTTGATGCCCTGGGTTAACTGAGGCCACCATATTTGATGACTTGGGAGTGATCAAGGGACGAACAAAAAGCTTTTTTCATTGATAAAAGCAAGAGAAAGTTGTGAAACACTGATTTTGTTGTGACTTTAGTTCTACACAACATACTTGTCGGGACAAAGGTTTCCAGATACTTTAGTGAAGGTGACTCACCATATACACAGCCCAATCTGTGGCCCCCAGAGGGAGAATAAAACCTCTATCTTCTCTCATATAAGGCAGCACAGTGCTGCCTCCAAATGTTTTCATAGAAATAAATTGTCTTCACGAGTTGTTTTCGTGAAGTTGTTGAAGTAAAAGAAACACATGGTTTAGAGGGATTTTAATTTCACCTTCATCATTTGGAGCAACAATGCCTCTGGCACGATGCATGCAGTCTCTTCTGACTATGTATTTATTCAAGTGTTTCTGCACAGTGAGCCAAAAAAATTGAAGGCCAAAATTTTCAATGACGACAAGATGAAACTGCATAGAAATGAACAAAATAGGGAGGAAAAAAACAAACAAACAAACAAAAGTGCCCATAGTCAGCGAACATAACTAACAATTTAAAAGTACATCTTTGTGATCGAGAAAGTCTTTCCCATTTACACTTCCTCCTCACTTTACTTATGCACTGTTCCAGGAAGGACTAACTGGTAAGAGCAGGGGGTTAAATGCAATAAGAGCTGGCCTGATCTCAATCAATTTGTCCCTGTCTGTTGGCAGGTGCCCAGGCTTTGCTGTGTCCCAGTCTTCAGTGTTGGCTCCATCAGGATTCCCAGCACAGAGCTAAGCAGCAGCATCAATGTGACCATTTAGACTGTGCTCTGTGCAGATGCAGTAGGAAGGTTGGGGCCATTGTGCGGCCCTCCTCCCCCTCGCCTTTCACTTCGCCCTTTAGGACGTCGTCCACATCAAAGTTGGTATTGAGGCTCTTCAAATCGGAAATCCTGGTTTGGCAGGGAAGTAAGGTCTTCAAGGAAAGAATGAGGGCCTTGACCCAACATCGGTGACTAAATCAGCTCGTCGACAGCCAGGAGGAAGATTAATACTCACAGGGCCTCTTTACACGCGTAGTGTTAACAAGCAGCTCTGATCTGGGGCTTGTACTACAAAGCGAGTTTCACATATCCAGGCTCTCTTTGGATTATCTGGCTTTTCTAAACCTAACATAAGAGATCATGCTTAGCAGTCCTACAAAGCTGGTTATCAACCTGATACTGTAGGTAAACGCAGAGTTGACAAGAGTGCGTTAACATAAAAGGCTTAAGTTAGCTGTGTGTAACCTATCACGATCATCACTGCGTCTGCCGTCAGCAGATCGTCATATCTACAAAGTCTGAACAAACCATATTAATAATATAAATATGTTTAAGACAAACAGGCTCCCAAAGACTAAAGTTACATCGATACAGCAACAAATGCAGGAAGGGCAAAAGAGCATAAAAAAGGAAAATCAATTGACCCATTGTTAGTTCACCTTAGAACTGGCTTTAATTTCTCCTGTTTCTCCCCTGAACTGAATGTGTTGCTCTGACTCTTTCATGTACTGAATAGAACAATTCTGAGAAGTCATGGAGACATTAAACATTATGAAAATACAATTCAAAGCCATAAGAAGCTATTCCTAATTGTACATCTTCAACTAAAATGCTAAGCTTGAATCTGTTTTGTCTCACATGCAACATTGGTTTGTGGCAAAGAAAGTTATTCTTTGAAGTTTCATTAACTTTGTTTAAAAAAAAGAAAGAAAAGAACACAAGTTAAAAAAGGAGTTGGAAAAAGGAAATTCTGTTTTTGAATATTTCATTTCAATACTTTATTTATCTTAAATGACTTGTTTGTCATCTTATAGACCTTCCAACATTTGTCTTTTTAATAACAGCAAACATCTTTTGTACATTTGCAGATACATTTGAAGCACTTGCTATGTGACTTTATGCTCTTAATGTAATATAGTAGCAGAGTTAAAGGCCTGTTGTGAAGCTTCTGAATATTTAAATGAAGGACATGGCTGAACTTAAAACTTGTTGCATAAAACAAAGATCTACAAAGCTCACTCGTTCAAAATCACAGAGTGAAGCCACAGGAAAAGCAAACTAAGAAATAGCACGACAGAGTTTAAGGGTGCCTAACACTTGACATGTTTGACACAAACTGACAACAAGAAGTGAAGGTACCCATAGACTAAATAGACTCAGGGTTAATCAGACACAGGTGAGGCTAACAACACAGGTGAAGACAATCAGGGCAATCAAAGTGGAGGGAAACCAGACAAAGAGAGGAAGTAAGACAAGACAAGCGACAGGGGGAAAAGAACTACAACGTAAAAGAGGAAACAGTACAGTAGAACTCAAGAAGAATGTGACAGTAACAATACACACAGGACATAGTGACACATAAAGATAAGAAATTACAAAAAAAAAAAAAAAAAAAAACAGGAAACGCCAAAGGATAAACTGAGACACATTAAAAAAGTAACACACAGGGGGAACAATCAACACCGGGGAAGCATGAGACAGCCTAAAACCAGATAGGAAATCCTAACTCTGAAATAAACTAAATAAACTAAACCAGAAACTCATTACACCTCTATGTTTAACTTGGGAGGACCCTCCTTCCTCTCTGCCCTGAAAAAGAAAGGCAGAAAAAGAAAGGAGGAAAAGTGTGTGGGACTGGATGGAGATGGAGGCAGATTGAGGAGGAAGAAGTAGATCTGCGCAGGGATGTATGACTTCTTTTTCCCTCTCCCTCTGTTCTTGCTCATGTGGAAAAGCTTTTCAAATTATGATGTGGATTGACGTGCAGCAGCTGTCCCCTCTCCTGGGTCCTGTCCGTCACCTCACCGGTCACCGCTGACAGCACTATGATGGATTAGGAATTGTCATCCAGGACGCTTGTCACTTGTTTACAAGTCGGCCATCCCTCATCTCTCACCACAGGCCTTATAATCTGGCCGACACTCCTCCAACCCCAATCCCCCCCCCCCCCTCCACCCCCGCCCGCTGCCAGACACGCTATACAAGACAACACCATACATTACAACAGCTTTTTTTCCCTTCTTCCCCCTAACCTTTCTCTCTCTCTCTCTCCTACATCCCTGGGCTGAACACAGTCAACACATTTAATGCATTAATATATGTGTTGTGTTCGCCAATCTCCCAGGGACTGGGGCGATGTCTTCTCCTGTCAACCTCTACCCCTGAGAACTGACTGGGTTTTATACAAACATCCCAGTGGGAGAGGGAGGGGAGGCTCAGATCTCACCTGCATTCTGCTGTTCGAACGATGGGGCTTTTAAATCTGGTGCCCAGAACGATACATTCTCTATCCCTGCACTACTTAGTTTTGTGATGGTGAATACCAATCTTATTCCACTGATTTACCAGCTTACAATAAAAAAAACAAACAAACATAGTGTTGGGAATGGCAGGGTATGTGATGCGCTACTTTTACGATACAACAGTTCTGTGATAGTTGACATGATGCAAGGCAACCTGTGATGAACTGAAGAATCTAAAATATTTCTGATCACATAAAGTGCAGGTTTAAATTTATTCACTGTTAAGTTTGATGTCAGTTACACCTCTCATCATGCCTCCAACTTCTTTTTACCGCTGTCCAACATTCATTTGTACTCATCTTCTTCTTTTAGGACCATGTCAACTTCTTCTTCAATCACACCATTATTGTCATAACTGCCACCTTGAGGACTCGTGAAGTAGTGACATAGTGAGTCAATTTGGCAGAAAGATCGACTTAGAGTGCTCTTTTTTTTTTTAATGTATATATAATATATATAGTGATATTT
Source organism: Symphodus melops (assembly GCF_947650265.1). Taxonomy (NCBI): domain Eukaryota; kingdom Metazoa; phylum Chordata; class Actinopteri; order Labriformes; family Labridae; genus Symphodus; species Symphodus melops. The sequence continues at coordinate 11,628,436 of NC_136695.1, read as the reverse complement.
GGCACGTGTATGTATGACACCAGCCCAGAAAATGGCAGGTTGCTGTATGGAGACTTTTTAGACAAAAAAAACAAAAAAACAAAAAACACTTTTTGAGGATGTCATATTGAATTCCTGCAAGTTCTGATGGGTATTTTTTTTTACCAAAATGTCATGTAGTGCATATAAAAAAAATAACAATACATGATGTCTTACATTAAAGAGGTTTAATTATTATTTTGTCCTTCATACATTGAATTGAGTTAGTTCATAATAAAAGTCAAAATTAGACCCTTGAAGCTTTCAAAGCCAGTGGTGTCAAACCGGCCTCTCAGAAGTATTGAGAAAGGGAGCCCCATAGAGCAGACTCTGAGATCTCTCTGCAGCATGTCTCAGTCTGTGGCCTGCTGTGGCAATGTGTGAGTTTATGCTCCCTCTGCAGGCATAGTCCAAACTGGAAAATGAGCTAACCAGCCCGACAGTGTAGCTTGAACCCAGCCCTGCCAGCTGTGATCCTGCAGAGAGGATGAGTAGATGCCATCTACCCTGCGCTGCTGAGACCCTGCCTGTGCTCCCAGTGTGGCCCTTGAGAGAGGCCATAATCTTCTCCTATCTGCCTTAATGGTTCCCTGTGTGGATGCTGGGATGGCAGGCCTGGGAGTGGGGGCGGCATGCTGAATCCTACCGCGAGCATATTGTCATTAAATTAAAAATTTCCAAACACTCCCTTGCTCGTGGCATAACCGCCGCCATGAGAGCGATCATAATTGGCTCTGAAAACATGCATAATTGCCTTCAGCTGGCGTTCTTTTACAGTTGACATTGCAGAGGCAGCAGCGGGCCGATTGGTGAATTGAATATGCAGCTTGTTCCACAATGGCAGTCGTAATTGAAATATGGTACGTGTGAGTGGAAGATTACATTAAAGCTTCTAGATAATCACCTGACAAGGGAGTCATTGAATCGACAATCTGCCGTGGAGTTTCAGAGAGTGGGCCAGAGTGAACAGGCCGAGGGAGGAGGGTAAGTGACGAGGGGGTGAAGGAAGGCATCAGGCAGAATGAGAAGAAGGGGGTTGGAGGGGGGTGGCTCTTGGCTGGCGCTCTCATTCAGACCAGTCCTGGATTGCCAGCCTGGCATTCCTGGGCTCTTTCTATCACCACATTTATCCGGCACACTCCCTCCCTCCCTATTCTCTCTTAGATGCTCTCCCCTCCACTGCTTTGAGTACACCACTTCCCCTTTAAGAGCAAACAGATGGCTACCAATTGTTCTGGCATTTCATCCTCATTTTATAAATATTCTATAATTTTTTTTTTCACCATTTCCACAAATGGTATAGTGCTTAGCTTGCACAGCGACTTCAACCGTTTAGTTGAAATAAAGAAAAAAAAGAAGATTTTTTTATTTCATTTTAGGGGGTTTTAACTTTACCTGTCGAGCATTTTCTTGCAGAGAGGACGAGTGTAAGTCTTACACCTAATGATTCAACTGGCACACTAACGGTTTGATTCCTCTGAAACTCCCTCGCGCCATTTCTTTCTGACCGTCCTTTCGCTTCCTCACCCTAATAGACAGCAGGAAGGGAAGTGTTATTTCACAACACGCACATCAGGCACATTACTGGGAAACTGCACGAAAGAAAAGACAAGATGCTCCCATTCATCTTCTCCTCCTGCGTGCACGCTGCAAACCATCAGGGCTGTTGTTGTTAAGGTGAAAAAGCTTGCAGGTGCCTCCTCTCTTTAATCTACTTCTCCACTCACCATTATCTTATATTTAGGTATAAACACACAGACTGTGCAACCCGATAATATGCAATTAAAAACAAAGATCATTAAAAAGTTATTGGTGTCTGCCTAATTACTATAACTTCACCCCCTTTATAATGAGCGTGCATGGGTATTGATTCGAAGCAAATCTCCCTTTCCTCCTGGAAAAAAGCAGGTAGTTACTTTGTGTTAAATCATTAATATAGTAATGATTTTTCCAGAACACTCTCAATTAAGAGCAGAGCAGAAAATGACCCTGGGGAGTTGAGGCTCACGCTCCTAAAAGTGTGATGTTCCACATATCCTGGCTTCTCTCACCTGAGAATATGGATAGGGCCGAGTCGTGTCTATGAATCTTTTAAAGGGGAGCTTGTTGATTAGAATGTCTGTGAATGTGTTTTCGTGTTACAGCGCTGCATCTTTAATGTGATACAGTAGCCCATGCACTAATACACGGTACTGTATCGGCTTTGTTTGAATAGGAGGTGGTGTCATTGTGCATGTGATGAAGAAAAGTATGTTAGAATGAAATACTGATCAAAATAAAACAAATAGACTGCAGAGGAGAAACACTGCAGGCCCGCACCAGAAACTGACTGTGGCGCTCGCTGTGGAAACAGGAGCATTGAGTGGCGGTGAAGAGCGCAGTAGTGCGTGGAGCTGATGTATGGTGGCGCACATGCCATAGTGAGTATGTGGGAATTGCTAGCAACAAGCTAGCTAGCATCAATTTCCTGAAAAAAGCTGTCAGGAAACTCTAGTTGGACCCCGCCTATCTACTGAATTACTCAACTTGCAATACAGTTGTTTTGGGGTCCATCTGGTGACGAAGCAAAAACTGTATCTGTAAAGTTGCAAGCAGGTCTGTTTTGCGTTCCCAATGTTGAGCAGTTTTTTAAGCTTTGAGGCTAAAGTAAAATGTGCGTAATTGAAATGACCGCTTGTATGTTGAGTTTAAGTTTGTTGTTTTTTTTTTACCTTGGTAAAAATCCTACTTGGTGTAAGCATGGTAACATTTCAAACTTGTTTGACAAAAGCTATAAGCAATGAAGACATAGTATGGGTGAGGCGAATTAGATGTTTTAGCTTATTTGCTCATGACCCAAAGTAAGCCGAATATTTCAAGAGCAAGAAGGAAGGCAACCCAAGGGATTTAAATTAATGCCACAAAGGGACATTACAATTATATACAAATAATGTTTGCCTTTGATGAAAAGCCAGTGCACTGTAATCACACTTTAATGAAGTGAACCATAAAGACACTAATGCTGTGGAAAAAGACAGGACAAGTTGACTTTGTCCTCTTGAAAAAATCCAACCGTTGCAATATCTCTAACTGACAAAAAGCGCACATGACCTTTCAGAAGAGAGGCACAACATAAGTGGCTAAACATATAACTTAACTGAGCTCATTTAAAATCCCCATTTCAACATCAATGTTCACACCTCTGATGGTGCAGCAAGGGTTTCACATATGAAAGGCTTCCAATATCTGTCATGGTTTTCAGCTTTGCATGTCAACCTGTAAGCCTTTGTAATTCAAATCCTGCAACTCTGTGATCTCTGAACCTCCACCCAAACCCATTTAAGCCCTGCTAGAGTTTCCAGAAAACGCTCCAACAATTAGATCATTTGCTGGTCTATTATCTCAACACCTGCAAGAAAATCTGTCTCAATTTTCCCCTCTGCTTCTGATCTGGTCTTCCTCCAGTCTTTCTCTGTTGCCCCACTGAGGCGCTGGTCTGGCCCCAAGCAGCTTCTGTCTCTGTCAGGAGGCTCCTGAGTGCTGCCATCCCAACATGCATTGTGCCCATGCCAAGAATCTGTGCCAGTTCACACCCCTTTAGCGCAGGATACTTGTCGTGACCCAGCCTTTTCTTTTCTTCGTGCTCTTTTGAGGCCCCTGTGCCAAACACACACAGGACTCAAGTAGGGGCACACAAAAAACGTCTCTCTCTCTCCTTTTCTCTTTCTACCATCCCCTCACTCAGACTCATAATATTCACTTAGTGAGGACCAGGAGGGGCTGACACAAAGAGATCTTTGGGGTCGGGCAGTGGTTCTTTATTGTCTCCATAACCATGGTTTACAGCAGCTTACTTTTGAAATGCTTGACATTTCTCTTCCTATTCCTTAGTTTTAGTCGTCGGTAACAGTGCGTCATCTTTGTTTGGATTTATCACACCTAAAAAGCTGTTTTCTCTAGCTTTAATGTCATCACCTAGGTAACCAGCATGTTTTTGGCAACAACGCAGTAACGGACAATTGTCAATGGAATGTGTGAAGTTTCAATATGAACCTGCCTCACCCCTATTTGTCTACTTGCTTCATTCAAGGGAAAATATTTTGTATCCATATTAGAATATTGAGTGTATTTTGTCACACTTTTATTACAGCTGATGACAGATTGGTGAGAGGCTCGAGCTTTCCTCGTGAGAAGAAGGGAGAGAAGGACATGACCTTCTTATTTGATCACTGACAAATACAGTGCTTTGTCCTTACTGTAAAGAGAACATTGATAGTACGAATCTTCCTGTATTCGTTCAGTATGAATACACTCTGAAGAAGTGATCTTGATGTCAGCAGACTACAATCTATTCTGAGTAGCTATGACCATATTTGAAGAAACGTATATCATATGTAATGTCTCTGAAGCAAAATGTACTGACCGATCAGCAGTGTAATAAGAGATTGTTCTCAATAGATGCTTGACATTCTTACAGTAAAAGGTAATATGATTCTTCACACCATGTATAGAGGAATCTAAAGCTGGAAGGAATTTGTGATGCATGCTGTGAACGGTATTTAACGGATGCACAGAGATCATTAAACTTGTCTGTCTTACAATCTGCATTAAGTCTCAGTGTGTATGTCAGATCCCCGTGGGTTATGACGTCTTCTATCATACAGTCCATTATATAGATCCAGTGTTAAGGACATTTAATTAAACCCCTTACAAACATTATTGTCTGGCATGAGAAAAAAATGGCTTTTTTATCAATTGAAAATACTTGGAAACAAGACCAAGTTTTTGAGTGAGTTTCGTTGTATTAAATGGTGTTAAAGGTAGCGTCTTTGAAATCTTGGGACAGTCAACATTGCCTGAGAAAATGTTCTGATGAGTAAATATTAGAAGTCAGAATTAAACAAGAGGATAATGTTCAGTTAGCAAAAGTAAAGAATACTGAAGGTAACCGTGAAATGGCATATGGCCTGACAACATTTTAAAATGTGGTTGAAATCGTTCATATGTAATTATAAATAGTAATGTTGAATGAACTACATACAATATTTCAAGATGTACATAATATTGCAACAGCAGACAAAGACTACGTATTTATAGTAGCAAGCCCTTCAAATAAAACAACAAACTGTTTTCTTGTACTCTTAAACCACACAACATTAGCTTCTCTCCCTTTCAGGTAATGCAAATGATGTCACTTCCACATTGAACGAATCAGACAAAGTAGGAAAATGATCTGCTTACTATGTGACCCTTAACACTAACAGTATACAGCATAGGACCTGTCTCCTGAAAGTTTGCGATGCATCCCGAGACTAAATAAAGACGTCAATCAATTCCATGTGTAAAGAACAAGACACAGGTAAAACTAATGAGTGCAATGAAAAAGGGACGAAGAAACACAAAACAAGAAACACTGAGGACAAAAACTACAAAATAAAACAGGAAACACTTAAAAGCAAAAGAAAACTGGAGAATATAACAATGACAAACACACAAAAGGGGAGGCAGAAGAAAGCAAGGGGCATAGGAAGGGCAACATGTCAAACGAGATGACACAAGAGGACAAATACTCAATAGGATGATAAACATTAAAGACAATACTAGGGAAAAGCAACAACAAGACATGACAGTGATGAGGAATGTAAACCGATGTCTGTTACAAAATCAGAGTTTACAAAGTTTTGTCGTCACAGCCACAGAAGTTGAACATATGATACGTCACCTCTTTGCACAACTTTTTTTTTTTTAAGGAGGAGGGTGAAGAAGAGTAGGAGTATACCAAAAAAAAAAAAACACTTAGTGATAGTGCTCATGGCAAATCACCTCAGAAAAACACTCACAGATTTTATCCAAAGGGGTCACGCAATCCAATACAAAGACAAAGTTCCTCGCAGGGGCTTTAAGGATATCACAACTAAACCACCACCAACAAAATCTTCACTCAGCTTAGGCTTTTTGATAAAAGTCAAATGGAGGTCGATGACCTGTAATGATTTTCCTTGAGGGTTCGTGACGTGAAAATGTTTAGGCTCACCTGCGTTACATACTTATGATAGCTGTAGAACAGTTTGTCACAGCATGGCATTTATGTTCATGTGACATTATCAAAATGCTCATATATGACAGCACACCAATTATGAATCCTGACGAGACGACACCGGGAAACAGTTTGCACTTCTACTCTCGCTGACATGACCTTTTACTCTGATCCTACGTTCCATCCCATAGATGTCCCCTCCTGTGCTTCCCTCTCTCTCTCTCCCTCTCTCTCTTTTTCTATTTATAGCTCCATCCTTTTTGCTCCTATCCCACAGTAAAAAGCCATTGGGTGGACGCTTTGTCATGGAAGCTTGTGAATGTTTCCACCATCCTGCTGTTATTTATTGCCTGCTGACAGGGCTATGAATTGTAGCCCAAAGTGAAACTCATATTGTTATCAAAAGCATAAAATTCCTATCACTTTAGGTGTCAGAGCAGAGACAAGAAAATGAAACAGGTACTCATAAAGGCAGCGAGCCTTATAAATCAGCAGGAGGGGCCCCGAGCAAAGGAGGCGCTTGATTAAATAAGGGGAATTAGGTATTTTTGCAAAAGCGGGAAATAACATTGATCTATGCCCCTGTCAGTTGTGAGACTTGACACCATTGTGTATTGTTTATTCTTGCTGTAAATTTATAGTACGTCAATCTCCCACTTTGACACAATGATATGAGTGAGAGAAAAAAAAAACTGCCTCCTTTGGTTGCCATGTGCTCTGTAGATGGGTAGATATCAACAGACCTATCCAGGATTTCACTTTCTATGTGTTCTTTAGCAATTGTAACACCAACCATATCCTGTAGCTTTGTTTTCCAGGACATGTGTGAAATGAGCCAGTATGACTACTGTTTTTCTTGCAGTGCCATAGGCATCAAGAGGCAATTTAAGGTCAGTCAGGGGTGAGACACTTCTCTAGTTTATAACAGTGTGCAATCAAATTTCACTGAGTTTTTACGGAAAATCACTACCAGCAAATCTTTCGGATTTTTCTACCGGGTATGGGATGTCTACTTAATAGGAGGAAGTCGTCGGGACAATGCAATAACTCGTCACACTTTTCTGGAAAATTCCAACACAACAAACAATATTTTACTCTTGCAGCTCGTTCATTGTCACATTGTCTCTGCAGATTATGCACCAAGAGTGTGTATCCTTGGAACATGTGTGGTACAATACGATTTAGTATATAGGAACCTATAAGGTTGTGAATTTTGTCAGAACTTTTGTTTTTTATTTAATTCTTCTGTTCTGTATACTTTAAATTCATGGATTCATGTAAACCAGGTTTGGCACATCCATGTATCACAGCATGTATGTATGACACAATGACAAAATTAAACCTTATTCAAACTATATACTCCTCAAGTGATTTATTTTGAGTCAGCTTTGGCTGGGACTGAAGACTCAGACTTTGACATGAACAAGTGTGAATGTGTAGTATGAAGCCAAGTCTACCTCTGTAGCCTGCTCTTTAATATTTCCAATGACCAACTGCAAGGCAGCCACTACTAGAAAGGTGCTGTTGAAGGTCACACTGACCTGTCACCTGTAGAGTTGCAATTTTACATAGATTGGTTCCAATCTAATGTCTAATCCAAGGTGATCTACCTAAATGTGACGTCTCAATAAGAAAGGTTTATAAAAGTCTTAAGAGTGTTTAGTTGGCAAGAATATAGCCTGTAGCCTCCTCAGCCTGCTCTCTCTGCCCAACTCAAGGCCTTTTTAGCAAATACTAGCATTACAAATGTTAATGTCCCACTGAACTCTTGGCAGTTCAGTTGCATTGAGGGTAATATGTTTGTACTCATTTACTTTACAAATTTCCCTCACAGGGAAATCACAGTTTCCTTCACAACACGAAACTTTAGAAATATTAGGACAACCAATGACATCTTCAAATATGACTTATTGTTTTCATTTTTCTAAAAGCAAATTTTACAAAGTAGCACATCCCTGTTTCAGGGTGCTCACCCAAAATGTATTATTTCAGTAACGTCCCCCACTATGATTTGGAGGTGCATTGCTGATGGGATCAGTGAACTCTGGAGAGTGGGGTGACGACCTTCCACCCCATCCATCAGGCAGTGATGGACATGGGAAGCCGGTCCCTGACAGGTTGTGGGGTAGGTGGGGGTGGAGGGTACGAATGGGGTTGAGGATAGGACTGGAGAGGGATCTCAGTTCAAGCAGCATGATGGCTTGAAGAGCGAGGAGGGGGAGTGTGGCCAGGATTGAGGTCACAGATATATGATTGGGGTATTAGGTGGACCACAGCTAGCGTAGTTAAATGCTTGTGTGTAGAACAATGATGGATTATCTGTGTGTTTTTGCATGTCTCATGTTTGTTTTTGCAAGAATCTTTCTCCCTCTAGAGTTTTTACAGTCCAGGACATGTGGCCACATCTCTAATTTTAGTACAGTGCTCCAGCTGACATTTGTCAAAGAGCATCCCAGACCAATACAAATGATGAATCTGGTAATCAGGAGCAGTGTCACTCCATTCTCCAAAGCTTTCTGAGGTGTAATGAGTCTCTGAGGGCCACTTGTTCCTTGCTCCCACTGAAACGAGGACCATCGTCATCAATCTTCAGGGTGGCTGAAGTGAAGTTGACTTCTGTCTGAAGGTGCAGTACTCTGTTGATTTCTTCTCGGGAGCTCAGTGGAGAGCTTGCGTTTCCCGTCACACGCCGAGAGAGCCTGCGCACGAACGTCTGCCCGCTGTGCAGACAATGAACACAAAACCGCCAACTGACACGTCCAGTATTGAGTGAAACAACGCCGTGGAGGGGGGATTCAGTCCCACACACACAATCATACAAATGTTACGGTGGAATGGGTTCAGTGACATTTGACCCTGCGATTCTAACGCCTGTCAACACCATATACTAGCATCGTTTTGTGCATGACTGTGGGATCATATGTTTTCCTCCGTCTGACCTAAATGCAGTCATGTCTAGACACTTCTTTCTTTCTGCTGCTGCATTGCCTATATTGTGCAGCTCATGTCAAAAGTTTGCTTTTTTTCAGGAAGTTAAACAAGACTCCTTCCTCTCTCCTGTCAGACAGTAGCTTCATGCTTCGCACAGTGAAACCAGGAACAGACCAGGGGTGAGCCGCCCACTTCACTCTTACTCATAAATCATAATGTTTCCTTGTTTTGTCTTCCTACATTTATTGTGAATTCATTTTAAGTCAACTAATATGTTGTTATCCTGTTTGTTGTTTTGCCAAATCTGATGTCTTTGTAAGAAATTAAGGAGGCTATCATGTCTCAGCGCTAAGATGATACTAAATCTTATACTGTAAATAAGGATAATCTTTTGTTATAACCTGGAAAACAACAGGGATTGACACAGATACTGCATATTTTAATCTCTTGAAGATTTGCTCCGAATTATCCTGTTTTTTTTTCCCTCTTTCTTCTTCTGTTCGGGAAAAATATTTGTGCAAAGGACAACATATGTCTTGATCCTGTTTGTGCCCAGTTCATGTTGTGGAATGGATGTAGTGAAACAACATGCTGTCCTTGCTTGTCTTCTGCCGGCCCAGGCCTCAGTGGGATGGGCACTTTGTGAAATGACAGGACATGCCAACAAATTGCATCACTTCTGCCTCTGTGGCCGAGGACAATGGGCCACCATATGCCGAAGTGAGGAAATGAATGGAGCTCATTTGTGCTGGCACCCTGAGCCCCCGCTCCCCCCGACCCTGCTGAGGCCTCTGTGGCACCGAGGCCGACACAGACAGACGAGCCCACCCTCTGCCATGCCGCCATTCTGCTGTCGACCACAGGCTACATAAAGCTAACTCCAACAAATACAGCAAATGTTTTCTGTTTTGTTTTGTTTGTTTTTTTACGGATTTTAGGAAATTATAATATTTTGTTCATTTTTATCCAACTTTGGAGAAGTTCAGGAGAACATTACAAAAGTGATAATAAAACATTACACATTAATGGTGTTTATGTGGTTATTTTGTGAAATATACATCTTATGTATATTGAAATTAAAATGTTTTTTTTTCATATATGGATGAAGTGAAAATTTTAGTATATTTCTTTAAAAGTAGCCAAGCCAGCCTCCATGTTTGTGTTTATCTATGTTTATTTGTGTGTCTGTGTGTGTGTTTGTAGGCCTGGGATGATAGCAGATGATTAAGGAGTGGCTGCTCTGTTGACATGAGATACTAATGAGGATGAAATGAGAAGGTCAGGGCTAGTCTCCAGGAGGGGGGGCACCCCCCCCAACCCCACCCCTCTATCGCCCCCCACCCCTCCTCTCACATCTCTCCTTGTACCCCCTGGTTGCTTTCTTCCTCAGGATGGACGGCTAATCCTCCTCTTAATCGGCACACACACCGGTACACACACACACACACACACACACACACACACGTGTGTACACACACCCAAACACGCACAAATACTGGGGTGCCTCTGATCAGGCACTCTGCATCTTCATAATAGAGGTAATTAGCAGCTCAACAAGGCTAGCTCAGCATTATGATTAGCACCTCTTTTTTTGAGCACACTCTAAATCTGACCAGCCTGGCCTCTGCTGTCAATCTACTCCGCTCCACACTGCCCAGAAAAAGATACAAACTTTTTTTTTTCTTCTGAGTATGATCAATGCTTTCATGGCACAATCATATTTTTTTGGTAAAATACGTTTTTCTAGTCCATGACTTTCTTTTTTTTTTTTTTTTAAACTGCAAATCCCATCAGCAGCCACTGGTGGCTGTGTTGGATTTTATTTTTAGCCAAAACAGAACAGCTGTAGTTTCACCAAAGTGAGGAACTGATGCTGACAGCCATCTGGCTCATAGCTATAAATATTTTCTGTTAAAACCATAAAAGCCAAAAAACAAAAGCCTACCCCCGACAACAACAAAAAAAAATGTTGTGACATGTTAAAATGTTAAAAGTTTTGGGCATATTAAAATAAAAAAAAAGTGTCTTTGGGGAAGGATATTGCTAAAATATTCACATTTTTTAAATGATCTGTCTTTTATAACCATGTTGACAAGGCTTTATGAAAAAGCAAGAGGATTGCTGCAACATTACTTTAACACAAAACACAGTTAGAAATGAACACATACTTTTGTGATGCAATACTTGAAAGTTATATTTTTAATTCATTCACAAACAATAATACTATGGATTCAGTTTCAGTTCTGCTGCCATCAGCCATCACCAAGAAACCTAAATGATGGAGGAATCTATTGATAGGAAGACAAGAAAAGTGATGTGCATCCAGCGATGCAGCAAAGCGACCTGTGTGAGCGCAGGGGGAGCTCTTATTAATGGAGGTGTGAGGGTCTCTATCAGCACAGTGAACTGCTGACCTGACAAGAGGAAGGAAGTACGCGGCCAGCTGCACGTCATTTTTCATCTCTCTGATAGATCTCAAAGAGGGGCATGAAGGAGGGAGAGCGAGTTAGGTGGGGCAGAAGAGAGAGAGAGAAAGGGGGCGTGTCCAATAATAAAAGAAGTTGGCCCTGTGAAGTGTGGCGAAGTGTTGGATGGAGGCCTCCTAAGCTGTGACCCCTGTGATTTTAAAGAGCTCCTCGCTCACCTCGTTAATCAAAGGCTGATGCGTATCACAATGACACCCCCACACACGCACATGCACACACACACACACACACACACACACACACACACACACACACACACACACACCACCTAAAACCCTCACCTCATCCAGGTCCTCATGGCACACATTCATTTTCACAGGAGGTTCATGGGAAGATCCAGATCCTCAGGTGCCTCAAGGGAGAGAAATGATGTTTGGTGTTTTGTTTGATTTTTTTCTGCTTGGTGATTACTCGATTTCTTAAAGAGAACATGGAAATCCTTTTTTTTGCCTCAGGAGGAATGTGTTAATTTGCCTCAGATGATGTCACTTAAGTCTAAAAAAAGGGCTGTTTTGTAAGAAAAAGTGATACTTGTGATAAAATTAGCTATGCTCAATCTTCAACTAAACGTGTGTTCAGGTTCCACTGTGGTTCATTTAAGCTCTAGGTTTTTGAAGAATTGATGGAATTGTGGTTCTGCTGCATGCATGTATTCGCTTAGCAATCTTAAGACCTGTTTCCACTGAGCAGTCCAGTTCAGTTCTTCTCGGTACGGCACGCAATTTGCGGCTTTTTACATAGACTAATCCTGGGAAAGATTCCAGAATAACCGACCTGCACCGTCCTACTTTTTGGGACCCTTTCGTTGGGGTGCCTATAATATCGATCCGACTCTAAAAGGTGGAGCTAAACACTGCAGTTCGTTAAATGGTCAAAAGAATCGTCACTTCCCGTGTGACAATGGTAAACACAACCCCTTCTGTTTAAATACACAGCCGATTGTTTATGTCTGTTTATTTCTCCTTGCGGCACACAGCCTTCACTGAAATAAAGCTTGATTAAGTTTGGTAACAAAGAGCCACGTCAGTGACAGAGTGGGTGAATTGCTGGATGTCATGTTTTTCTCCTTTGTTGAATTTATTATCGAGCAGTTAGCTGTTAGCGGTTAGCTGCTATCATGTGACACTAGTACGTAGCTGGCATGGCTATTGGCATCTGGCTTATACGGCGCCTACCAAATATGGCATATGTGGCAGTGGAAACACAAACGGGATCAGCCTTTCCCAAACCAAACTGTACCAAGCTGTACCAATCCGTACCAGACTGCCGTGTGGAAACGGGGCTTTACAAAGGGTGACAATGAGCAAGAGATTGGATTGCAAGTAGCCATCCTACTGTCATGTGCATCTGCCATTTGTGTGATATGTGATGTATAAAGCAACATTTGGTGAAACAGAAGTTCTATTTATTGAACTCACGTTCAAACTTGACTTCAGGAATAATGAGTCTGTGCTTTGTTATTTCCTGTCCGTGCCAGATTATCCTCTTTGTCCTGTAAAGAAACAAGGAAGCATGTCATTAAATGTAAAGATCATTGTTTTTAAGCATTTTTTGGTGCATTCAAGATTTTTTTTTAGCTTAATCAGAGCAGGATAAATCATTGCATAAAAAACATCCACACATAAAAAAAACGTGAAGTCAGTACTGCTACATGTTTGCTAACTTGATAAACATGCCGTGTAGTAAGTCTTTCTTCAATCCAATGTGATTGCTCTGTTTGATCAAGAGCGAGAGGATAGAGAGTGGGAGAGAGAGAAGGAGAGAGAGGGAGAGGAAAAATGAGCCTGCCAGTGGTTAATTGAGCATACAGATTCCTAATGTGTCAGGCGGTGGCCTCGCAGATGAGGGATGGCACTTTTTTACGATGCATCTTCCTTTGTTTCCTCTTTAAGGCTAATGAAGTCGGCCTTCTAGTCGCCACCTGGGCCAGACACCAGAGACACTCTCGTGTCCCATTCACAAAGTCTAACAGCGAGTCATCATCTTCATCACCCCACCCCACCCCGTCACCTTCGTCCCCCAGCAAGCCCAAAGACAAACACACACAATGACACACAGGCTCAAATGCTTGAATGATCGCACATGTACACTACATGAGAATGCACGTGCACACAGTTTGGCTATTGTCTGGATGTTTGTGATATACTCTCACTCTGGGCTGATGTTTACAACATATTCATTATCAAAGCCACAGACCTGTTTATTTTTACTGTCTCAAAACAGCAAGCATCCATTATCCTAAGATTTTTTTGTGTTTTTTTTTCTCCCTGCATGCCTTTAGGTCACCCACTAATGAGCTTAACACTGAGGAAACATGGAAGCTATTAGACGAGGTTTGGCTGTTTGAACAACGGGGTGATGATATTGCACCTTATGATTACACGCACTTATATCAACAGAAACAAGAGAGGAGCAATAAGCCAAGAGGTCTGCAGCTTTTCACAGCCAGTTTGTTGACTTCACGAGTTTTCCTCTGTGTGAGCAACTAGTGAGTGATGAGCACTGTGGATTTTTTTTTTTGGGCCTGGTTGTTACTCCTTCTCCTTGTTCTGCTTTAGCAAGGTTAGCCTGTAAGCCTCCTTCAGCGCCTTTGTCTTTTTTTTCAGTGGCGGGCTCAGACCAAGTAGTTGTGGTCACCCAAACATGTTCAAGGTGCTCCGTGACCATATGTTTGCTCATTGGGGAGTGGAGCAGGGAGAGAGTTGCTTTCTATGACCTTCACCCAGGTTGAGCAATGAATACTCCAGGCTCCTCTCGCTTGGGTTCATGCCAGGTGAGCACAGTAGTAGAGGGTCCCAGATACACAACCGGAGCTCGTCGAGCCAACCGGCTGCTGCATACACACAAAGGCAGAAATGTGAGAATGGAATGGCGAAAAAAATTGTTGATATGTTGAAGATAAAAGCGTAATTATTTTCAACTAGAGCAGAATGGGTGGAAATCATTTTTAAACCTGCAGAGGGCAATCATCCAGTCCATGCACCTTTACACAGCAGGCTAATGTGGTGGATAACAGTTTAGGTAGAAAACAGAATGCAAAGTGTTTAAATGTTTTCTTTATATCTAGTGGAAATCAAAATATTAAAAAAAATCTACTGTCTGTTTTCAGTGTAACCCTCCTATAACAACACATCCACTGACTCTCTCTTGTCGTGATAACAAATGCCATGCATGACATGTTCTCCTGGGCATTCAATTTACAGTAAATCAACTTCTACTTTTCCTTGTTTCATTTGCTGATAACAATTCCTTATTTAGTCATCTTCAGCTTTGGCAAGTGTAGACAGAGCCACAACAAACAATGTGTCATGATCAAACTATCGTAACAGTTCCCTTTTTCTAGTTTTCTGAGGTTGTAGGCAAAAGTGTGTGTGGTTGTAAAAGCGCTGGGTGCCAGGATAATAATAATGATCAGTGACTTTGAATTCCAGGTTAACACTTTCTCGGTCAGAGTTCTGGGGCCAAAAATAAGATTATATGCATGTTTAAGAATGTAGGATTTTAGTGGGTGTCGTTGTAAATGTATTTAAATTCAAATCTTTTAAAATAGAAATGCAGGCAGAGAAGATGATCAAACAAACAAGTTGGCCTTTAAAATGATATGACACGATACGATCCAACATGATTCAATAAAAAAAACACTTTATTGTCCTCTGGGGTAAATGTTTCTTGGACTCCAGTTCTGCACACATTTAACTGTTTTCATAGTAGAATCAATACACAAAAAAACTATAGAAACAATCAACAATACGCATTTGAACTAGACGCAAATAAAAATCAAATTCACGTACCCCCGGATATATTGCACATCGCCCATATTGCACAAGATCTGCATAAAAAAAGACATCATAAATTAGAGAAACCAAGATGCTATTGCACAACATATCTAGCCTAAAGAAATATTATTGAACAAAAAAACAGTTCATTTGCATGGGGTGGGGGGCTGCAGCATTTTAGATATTAAAGCAGACTTTCTCTCCAGTGTTAATTGACATTTTGTTTCCATAATTTGTCCTGTTTTAATGTATGTTTTTTTTTCATTTATTTCAAGTAACTTTCCTCTTCATTGTATACCTATTTTTTATATTTAAATGTTCATTCCGAAGCTTTTAACGCTCATCAGTTTAACTTCATTGTTCCCCTGTCAAGTTCCTCTCCATTATTCCAATTACTTGTTTAGTTTGAACCTCTTTTCACACCTTCTCCTCCGTGAATTATAACTTCTGCACGGCTGCAGAATAAGCAACAGATTAAACATTTGCTGATAACTCAAAATGTCGGAACACTGGAGTCAACAAGTGATCTTTTTAAGGGGGAAAGGGCTGAAGGAAAAACGCCATTACTCTCTCGATAATTTAAACATGTGTTGGCATTTATCTTGGTGGTCCATGTCCGAACACTAATGACAAACTCTTGTTATTAGTGGACTGAATCTGAGCCAAAGGCATGCCCACCCAAAACTGTAATCCCTTAATGTCCCGTACTCTGTCATTTGGTACTACGTGAAGAATAGACTCCATGCGTTGGTAGCGTAACATTTACAGAGATACACACACAAAGTAACACAGAGCATATCTCTGCACCAGTCTTTAACCATCCAACTTATTTCCGTGGGAAGATTAAATATTTCTGCTTGAGAAAACCCTTTAAACTATGAAATGACTGCTGTTACTGACACACAGACCCCCTCCCCTTACATACACACACATACACACCACGCTCTCCTGATTTTGGATGGATAGATGGTTGGAAGAGGAGGAAGGGTGAGGAAGGGAGGGGGGGGGGCTGAAATATATAATCTCCTGAAAAGAATGAGGCCCTCTGGGATTTTGTCAAAGTGGCCCCTCTTTGCACTGGGGCCGGGGGAGAGTGGGTGAGTGCTGTTGGTGTGGGTTTGGGTGAGGGAGTGAGGGGGGGGGGGGGGGGGGGGGTGGCTAAAACATGGCCACTCCACACTGTAACCTGAGCCAGAAGGGGGCCAATCTGTCAAATAATTAGCTGTTGCCGGGCACAAAGGTTTTATTTGCAGGAATTTCATCGAGGCCGGATTGAATAATATGTCTGTGTATTGTGCGGGGTCATGGGAACATCATCTCTTACTGGTGGGCCATAAAAGACGGCTAAATGATAATGAGAAAAGGCTCTGGTAATTCAATTCCTCAAGCGTTGGTTTCCATCTTTTTCCTCCCCCCCCCGCATTCTCCTCCCAGTCTTTCTATCCCTTTTTCTCTTTCCTTGGCTAATTGCACAACTTCATGTAGATATTGAAGTGGTTTCATTCAGTGTGCAAAGAAACATGCTGATGCATGATTTAAAGTGCACAAAAAAGTGTATTCTGATCATGTTCAGAAATAACAGAGAAATACAATTAAACAATGCAAAATTAACAAGTTAAAATGGACAGAAAAGAAAGCACAGAGAGAGGTTAATTCTTTTGAACTGAAAATATCCAATAATTCTTGTTCTACTACCGTTGATTTTTTGCAGGTAGAGTATATTGATGTTTTGAAGATTAATTCAAAATGAAAAAAAGCACACTATGGTCAACTTTCTTTGAACAAAAAACATCATATCATTTCTTCTACCAGCATTGATATTTAGCTGGTATATTGATTGCTTAAAGATAAATGAATAGAAGATCAGCTTCTTACTCTTAAACACACTGGCTCAGTTGTCTTTTTGTACACTGACCTCTGCCCTCTGAGAGCAGCCAACCAGGAAGTGGATAGTGTTAAAAGGGATTGATTGGTTTGTGGTCTATAGATGATTGTTTATATCATTCCATACTGGAGGTTTGACCTCTAGTGACCCCTGTGCGGACCAATCCGCTGAGAGCCATGACCTGCATCCATTTGCAACAGCGCTAATTAGCTCTGACGGGCCCAGGTTTGCATTTGCGTTGTAAACTGAAGCCCTGCAGAGCCCTGATTGAAGAAACGCGCAGAGCGGCTACTCCACTTCATGCCTACCATTCACCCCCCTTCACAAATGTCAAACACATTAAACTTAATGTACCAGCAAATCTTACTCAATTATTTGTATGCTGTTGAAGTGTATGTGTGCGTGTGTGTTTATGTGCGTGTCTGGTGGGCCTAAATGGTGTTCATATGTCGGTGTATGTTCAGCTGTCTGAGCACACTCAAGCATGCTGGTGTTTACATGTTACAGGGGGGATGAAGGGAGTTTGTCCATGTGGGATGAGGTTACACATCCTGCAACACATTGCAGTGGGATGAGGAAACTTGCTTTTAAGTTAAACAATTGGATTATTGCATCCTGCGATCACGCTAATTATAATGAAAGCAAGCTTACAATTTTCCAATTATTATTCTATGCCGATTCTGTTCCTCTCTAATAAAGAAGAGCACTGATGCAAAACAAAATGCCAGGACTCCATTTCCTGCCTGTGCCTTAGAGCTATTCGGAGATGAGGGACATACCCGCCCTCCCAAATATCACCACCAATACCCCATAAAAAGATATAACTACAGAACATACGCAGCCCCCAAAACACGTAATCACATGCAAATTGTTTGCACTTTTTTTTAAACAAATTAAACAGGCATGCACTAAAAACTGAAAGAATTGATTCATTTTACATAGAGATGCATGACGACACTCCTGAAGTTCAGGGTTTCTTTTTTAAAGGGCAAAACTGTATCATGATGAATCAGAGAGGACAGTACAGTGTTGACTATGTGGTTCATTCTCAGCTGTGTCCTTGGTTACCAGGCATCAAACTGACATGAGCCACTCACTCTGCTCCTGACAAATCATTGCATTTCATCTCCTCCCCTCGCAGTATCTTTCTCTCTCGACCTGATCCTCCTCCTTCTCCTTATGCACACGCACGCGCGCACACACACACACACACACACACACACATAGACAAGCCTCTCAGTGTCAGTCACTCATATATCTCTCCGCTTTGCCCGTCAGTCTTCCACCAAATTCCCTGGATCACACTACATCTGACAGTATTTCATCTTGGATTTGAGGATAAGTGAGAGGATTTCAGTTCAAGCTCAGAGCTTAGCATGAAAACGCAGCTCAGTGTGAAAAGCTAAGGGTTTACACGATGTGGGATTCCCCCCCACACACATACACCCACCCTCACCCAAACCTTTTTTCCCCCTCCCTTTTTCCCTCGCTGTTTCTCTCTCTCTCTCTCTCTCTCTCTCTCTCTCTCTCTCTCTCTCTCTCTCTGCGTCCTTCCCTCTTTGCAGCATTTTGTTGATTTAGCTGTGAGTGGCTGCCTGACACAACATACGCTAACTCCTCAAGGAGCTAAATACAGCTAGCCCTGTTGCATAGTTATTCTATCAGCGAACTCCGAGGGGAACACCAAAAGGATGTATTTTAATTAGGCAAAACCCATGGGCCTCAGCATCACTACAACCACATGAAGGTGCAGAAAGTGAGAAGAGGATGGAGAGAAATTGTAATGTCTGAAGCAACACAACATAAGGCACCTAATGTGAGGTACCAGAAATAATCCTATTCAAAGGTTTTCAAAGACATTCATGCAACTCTTTTCTTATTTGAAGCAAACATTGACGTCTTCACTTATGTATTACTGCAACTTTAACTTTTTTAATTGTCAACAACAGAAAGTTACAATAACAATTACACATTATTATTGTTATTATTATTATTATTATTATTTATTTTTTTATTTTTTTATTGCTACATTTTTTTTTGGATTGACAACAAAAGGACATGATAACATTTTGTCTGTGTAGCCTTGGACTGACATTCCTCTGGACAAAAGAGCTGTTGTCCAAAAATATCAGTGTGCTTGTATGCATGTACCATAAACACACACAATGTAGTTTATCTTAAGCCAGTCCACAGTACACCTTTGTGCATGTATGCATGTTGATTAAAGTGTAGCCAAAAATGTATTCCCAAATTCCTTCTTTTCTCCGGTTTATATTTCAATATTGCACTCAATATTGTCTGTTTCTCTACACAAATGTACAAAGATGCAGTTTAAATATAACTTAATGTGATTTAATCAAAGATGTCTAACTCTCTAATGTGGTCATTTTGTAAAAGTGGGACTTGTACTTATACAATAAGATCCTTTTTTTTTTTTTTAATCTTCAGGGTCAGTGCAAACTGAAGCATAACACAAGTCAGTCAATTTCCCACCAAAACAATCAAAAGTGCGTTATTTGGTTTTAAACTCGTCAATATGTGATTGTAGTATTTATTATAATGCTTTCACATTTGGTTCTTCTTGTGTGTTAGAGCTGATAGTAAACTGACTTGTGTGCCTGCTTGTGTGTGTAGACGCTTTTGCTGCCACATACATGTCAAACAGACTCTAATCACAGGTGAAGGGTTAGAGTGGACCCCCCACACGAACATACACACACACACACACACACACACAAATATGTGAAGCATATAGGTTAACCCTGGAAATAAAGAAATAAAGGCATTGCATGGAGAACCTGAGGAGAATCTTGAATGCCAGTTGCCGGTAGGAAAGATGGATTGCCTGAATTCTCCACCAATCACCAAACAACACATTGGCTGCAGCATTGATTGATGAAGTATTTAAGTCGTCAATCTCACATCACCTGCTTTTCTACCCTAACCCCCCCCCCCCCCCCCCCCCCCCCCCACACACACACACACACACACAGACACACACACACACATACACACACAAAATGGCTGCAGAAAAGCTATGCTGTGTCTGCAGATCAGATGAACCCTGGCCGATGGAGAACTTCAGATTTGGACATTAAAAAAAACAAAAAAACAAAAACAAGAATCAGTTTGTGATGATGCACACGATCATGTGAACGAAATAAAGAAGTTCAGATTCTTAAGAAATAATATACTTAACATCTTCACCAACAATTACAACTGAGCTTGCTTGCAGCTTCTATATTAAAGCAGTCATAGAAATGGAGCATTATGCTACCACCTTCAAACCATGGAATATGTCTGTGTATATGACTCAGCCCAATATCATTGATTACAAATCATGATTAACAATAATTATATTGATAAAAATGGAACATTAGCCCTCACCTCTGACCTTATTTTCAGACCTCTTTGTACTCTATGATGTATTCAATATCATAATCATGCTTGAGTACACTTGGTTTGGGAAAGAAGGGAGGGGGAGATCAATGTGGCCGCGGTCATAAGCAGAGAGAAAACATCACACCTGCAGATATTGTGTTGACGGTGCATCACAGAGCAAACACAGAGCCGCTGTCTCCTCCCAGCTATGCTGAAGAGGCCATTGATCCACCGGTTAACCTATTCTCCTGCATTGGTACAGCAGCAAATCCTCGGAGGAAAGCGACTCCCCCCATCCCTCCTCCTTTCCCTTCCCCCGCCCTGACCATTGCTTCCCTCCACTAATATGATACCCCCTAAAGGTTCTCCACAGACCTCATTTCTGATCAATGCATGTGGTTGGTGGGATCATCCTGTCTCTGCAAATTAATGACTTCACTTTTTTCTGTGGTTTCATTCCATTGATTTGTTTTATTAGCCCATTGATCGCCATGCACCCCCTCCCCACATCCCCCCCTTTTCCCACCTTCACAAGTCACCCTCAACCTCACCTACAACTTAGAGTTTGCTTATCAATATACTGTGTAGCTGATGGAATCAGTTCTGCAAAAAAAATGGTGCCTTCTTCATCAACAGATCAGTCTTGGAAAAAAAAATACATGTTTGAAATGGAGCATCCTGATTGGATGAGGAAAGCTAATTTCTTTAATAATATAGAAATAGCTCCACATACCAACACCTATGCCTTTGAAATTTCAAGAAAGAAAATCACAGTATGTTTGTGTTTCTTTAGGGTCTAAAATGTGATCATCCAGACTAAAGTAATGTAGTTTTCTTTTTTTTAATACAACTGTCATGGTCTAAATCTCTTCGACGTTCATCTGGTCAGGGCTCAGTGGTCTTATTAACAGCCATATCTAACTCTCTACCCCCATAATTCCCTTTGAGATCTGAACAAAAGGATAGGAAGTGCTTTACTCCGACAAGTCAGACTTCACTTCACCGGAGGAATTACAGCTTTTCATTTTCTGTCACTGGAGCGTTTTAGTGAGGTGCCC
Organism: Symphodus melops; assembly: GCF_947650265.1. Classification (NCBI taxonomy): domain Eukaryota; kingdom Metazoa; phylum Chordata; class Actinopteri; order Labriformes; family Labridae; genus Symphodus; species Symphodus melops. Next base: position 11,606,885 of record NC_136695.1, on the reverse strand, counting down.
CACTAGCATAACGATGTTCTTTCTCTCTTATTTTATGACTTCAACCATGCACAAAGACTTGATTCACAGTAATTACATCTGAAAACACAAATGTTGATGTGTATATGTGAAGTTTAGAGAACACTCGCAGAGAGACGGGCGTTAAAATACACACACTAGATATTGTAGTGCTGAAAGAAATATAGTCATAGCCATGTGCACCAAACACTAAGAAAAAGAAAATGAAGAAAAATACACAAAAAATGTTAAGAAAGCAGAATTCAAATGTTTGGCAGCTCAGGTTAGCACAATGTCTATCAGTCTCCTGTGCGGTTCCAAAAAAAAAAATCAACACAGTTAACAAAACCACAGTCATACATTGTCCTCTTAAAGCTGCTACTGTTTTATTTCAGTCCTTCCTGAGCCCTTAAGTAGTGACATATTGCCATCCACCTATGAGAACAAGATGAAGTAATGCTGGAGGCTGGAAACTGTCTGACCCCACCCAATCTTCCTCCACAAATCCATTCTACATGTTTCTTGTCATCAAAGAGCTATCACCCTAAAGATGTGAATTGATGAATAAAAGCTTTATAAAAGTCAGTTTTCAGAACTCATTCAATCTCAAAGTATTCTTTGTTCCCTTACAACTAGACAGAAAGCAGAGGACATCCATCCAAAATCAGACCCCAGAGGTCTTAGCAACACCAAGCCTGAGACACAAACCAACTCTGGATGATAGGGCATTCCTTCAAGATATGACCAAATCCTGATAACTTCCATTTTCAAAGATGAGAAAGAGACAGTCAAGCTACACATTCCCTAACCAAGCCGCATGTTTATCCAGCTTGTGGGAATTCCTGTTCCTCAGGATGGATCTGGAGTTGTCAGGATTGGGGATGTTCCCGTCCCACCCTGCTAGACTCAGATAGACGATTAGTCACCATCCGTCTACACAGACATTACATGACTGACCTGGAAACAGCATGAGGGAATGTAAATGTATTTATATTTAAACATAATAGAGAGGTGATCCTTAGACAGACAAACCTTCAGACAAAAGAGATTCATTTCTAATCTAAGGAAAAATACAGATTAAGTATTGGATGTTAAATTAACCTTTTACAAGCAGCTCTTCTTCGTCTGTTGAAAAAGATGTAAAATGTCTTTTTTTGGCTCTAAGGGCTGTCCAAAGTTTGAATAAAACAACGTGATGTCATCAGGGTTACCCGGGCTTGGGCTTGAGAAGTGAAAGACTTCAACAGGAAAAATGCATGAAACACTAAAAATGTCAGGTTTTAAGCACGAGGACATTTAGTGATGTTGGTGCCAAAAGAGAGACCCCATTAGGTGGCTGTGAGGGAAAAGTAGGATTAATTTACCCCTTGAACAAACACAATCACATGAGTTTTCCTCAGACTCCAGAGGAGCTCTAAAAATGTTTATTTTTTTATTATTACTATTGTTTTTCTTTACTCATTAGTTAAATACAGATTTGAACATACAAAATAAATATGTAAATGTTTGTTTATCTTTTTCTGGTGACATTACCATATTTAAACAGAACAGAACTGTAACTTCCATCCTCTTTGTACTATTGTCTGTTATTTGTACCTGTGATTCAAGTCATAAAGATTTATGTCTTGGATTTAATTTGGTGAATTATTCAACACATAAACAGCTGGACAACTCAAGTTCAGCCACTGCTACATCCGTACAGCTCATCTTTCTCATCTTTACATAAATCCTTTTGGGGCTCCTGGCAGCAGTTTCCTGCTCTTTCATCTGGCTTCCTTGTGGTAGGACTATTAGCCCAGCCTGTATACCTGCAAGTGTTTGGGAGGCAGCTGGCTCTGGACGCTCAGTAACTGCATGGGCCCAGGGGCTGCTGGGACCTGGGAACACTGGCACCAAATACCAATGGGTAATTAGAGCTTCATTCAAGAGCAAATGTGGCAAGCATTAGACACAAGGCTCTTTCCGGTTCAATTCATATCTCCATCCTGCTTTCCTTCCCCTCCTATAGCAACACTGTGCCATAGTCACTCTTTACCCTTCTTCTTTTCTTCCCCCCCAAGAAATGGATACTCTGAAATATGAGGTGTCTTTCAGACATGAAATGTAGGAATTTAGGATTAAAAAAATGTCCCCCTTCCTCATGATAAAAAAAGTCTATTTTTTCCTGTCAATTTGAAAATCATAGCTAATTAACTTGAAGAGAAAAAGACATTTCGGAGATTGTGGTATTTCAAAACAGCAATGAAACAGCCTTTTAATTCTTAGTTTATGACAAAACACACACACACACACACACACACACACACACACACATATATATATATATACAGTATATCTATATAAACACTCAAAAGTGGTACACAATTTTTATTGATACAACAATAATAATCTTTTTCTTTAAGGACTTTTAGAAAAATGGCAACACACTGTGCTTAGAAATGGAAATAGAAATCAGCCATTAAGGACGTGAGTACCATCATGTCTTTCACTATACACACATTGAGCTCAAGTGCCGAATACAAGCCCAGCCACTCTAAAACATTAATGCAAAATGTTATAATGTGCAGTTCTCATCATAGGTTCAGTTAGATAAGTGTCTAGACATGATCTGAATACATATCTGTGCCTTGGCTGATCCCATGCAATGTGCCACTTTGTCTTTCCGAGTTGTGAGAAACATGACAGCGGCTGTTTCTCATGTCACAGGAAAACTATGAGTGGCCCCTTCTAGTTTTGTGGTTAAAGGTGACATAACCCATAATTCCACTCCAACCGCAATGTTCTTTCATCAGATGCTCCTCTCTGCTACTGCAAGGGTTTCACATGACACAAAGCATACACCAATGACAATGGATTGAATGCCTGTACTGTATGCACTTAAGTCTGGAACATCACAGTGTTTAATATGACTTTGTAAAATAATAATGGGTATTTAGCACTGAATTCCAAAGTTATATGATACAATTCTAAATATTTACTTATTGCCTTAGCCCATGTTAGCTAGTGAAAATGCTACCTGCTGTGCTACAAGCTAGGCTGGATTGTGAGCCTTAATTAATTAGTACTCAAAATAACAACTAACATAAATATGTAATGGTTAAGTCATAGTTTTTTGGGGGGTTTTTTCAGCAATAATTTGATTAGAAATACACATTTTTTAAAGTCTCTGAACACAAATACACATATCTGTATGGTTGATGTAGGTGAAGTTAGCTAGCAAGTGAGCTCGTGGGTAGTACAATTAGTTGGCCAATTAGCTAGGAGGTCATAGGTGAGCCTGCTTGGTACATCAAGGCAGGTGATTGGGTAAGGCAAGGACCTAAAGGTAAAATAGATATCCACTAAATGTGTTTAATGCAACAACAATGTCATTGGGGATAAAACAAACAAACAAACCAAAAAAACATATTGAAACTAATTTTAAAAAGAAAACAAAGTAAAATCTAATTTCTAATATTACTGGTACCGATGGGTTAACAACAAAATCAGTTAAATTATTACAATATTATTACAACACATTTCTTTGATTTATTTTTTAATTTTTCATAATGTATGATTAGATAAAATCAAGTTTTATTAATGTAATATAATATAGTCTCTGCTTTGTAAAGAGTTGTAAAACCTTGAATATAAGAAGCTAAATTCTTCCACAATGCAAAGTATTTGCAGCCAGCCATTTGTCCCAGGTAAGGGAGGCTTGAACAGGCTGGCAGGCAGCTCTTTGCTGCACACTAAATGGAATCACAGGAGTGGAGAGGATGCTGCTCTTAGTGGTCAGGGAAAAACACAGGGTCCAAATTAGCATAAACAGGAACACAAAAGAAAAAAGGCTGAGAAACCCAACACAAAATAATGCTGTCAACAGGATCCCCTGGAGTGGAATTTCAATTTCATATATCTAATTATCCCTGTCAGATGGAAAGAAGTGACAAAAAGCTGTCTTTGTTCTCCCTCTTTATCTCCCGCGTCTCTCTCAATTAATTTCAGCATACGAATATGACTAATTGTCTCTCTGCAGCTTCGCGGGCACATAAATACTGATTTCAGCCCATGTTGGACAGGGGGTGGGATGTTCACGCATCAATTTATGATATTTGAGCACAATGGATTGTGCATAATTCAGGTGATCATGTTAGCAGACCAATGCAACCTCTCTGTAGGCATCACCCTGTGCCTCACAGACTTGAAGCCTGAATGAAACAATATGCTTTTTCCCGCTTTTGTAAAGAGAGCATCATGTCTATCGTTTCTGCCTTCCAATTGTTTCTTTGTTAAGTGCGCTGATATTAGCATCATAATCAGACAGAGAGAGGAAGCAGTGTTGACAGTGTTGATTTATGCAGGGTTTGTGGAAACACACAAAACGATCAACGTCCACTGCATTTGAATCAGATGTGCACATGTTAAAGTTTAGTTCTCTTATGTTTCACATTACTTCAACTCATCGAACATTTTCTAAACTTGGGCAAAACTTGTTTTTGTTTTTTTTCAATTACTCAACTTAACTTCAAGATTTTTCTTTCAAGGCTTCCCAATTCAGTAGAGAACTAAAAGAGACATTTAGTCAGGTACTAAACAAAAAAGGAAATACTGCATTTTACTTCAGCAATTCCATTTTCTGCCAAGTAATAGTAAGTTTAAGAAGATAATAATTGTTCCTTTTAGTCAGTCACATTTTTTCAAAGTTCATGTACTAGTTACTGTACTGTACTGTCAGATTCAGAATATTATTGAAGAAGAATGAGATATTAATAGTCCATTCATTTTATGAAAAAAGGTTAAACAAATTGCAACAGAAGCAAACTCTGATTTTGTATCCTCAATGTGTCCTGAGTAAGGGAAACAAGCCCTGAAGAATCCCAATAGGTGAACATTTTGAAAAAGACCTAAATATACATTTACTATTCATTCTTTTCCTCAAGCGAATAGGGGGGGAAAAACAACCCTTTAAATATGAACATGAAAATGACCTAGTTGATTACTTTCATTAAGACAAAAAAAATGTATTAGATTTTTTTTAAATTGTTTGTTAACATGGGCAAACGGAGCATAATCTAATTACATATGTGCTAATTTGCATAAATACCACAACAGATCTAAACATTGGGTACAGACAGGTGAAAATGTCTTGTTGAATCTTGACATCTTGGAGTAAGAGACAGAGGCAAACAAATGTCACCATAAGAGGCAGAGATTCATTCAACTGCCAACTCAACTGTCACTAAGTTGTCACTTAGAAAAGAGATGACTGCTATTGGTAAAACAATGTCAAGTTTTGGATTGGTGAATAGTTTTACTACACAGTTGTGTTTGCTAAGCTCACAGCAGCAAAGAACTTGTTAGCTCGAGACTAATCGACTTGAATAACTCTATGTAATTAATAATAATAATTTTGTTCTATACTTATTGTTTTTCCCCTTTACTAATGTAGGCCACTCTTTATTAACTCACAAAAACATTTTCACAATTGTGTAAAACAAATTAATAAGTTATTCCTTATAGCTTGATATATTAGTTAGTTAGTGTTAGTTAGCAAGTTTTAAAGATAAAACAACTTATGTACTTTGTAACACACAGTTTGCACACGTATTTGAAGTGTTTTCAGCTGCATTTTTTACGATTTGAATCTTGCCAAACACTAAAGAGTGAGTGTTTTTCATCCTTCATACAAATGGCTTTACGATAAGAGCATTGCACTCCGGTTTGCATTTAACTCACATCACCAGGTTTGCGTCTGACAATGATTGTATAATTAATTGATTTCCTATTCACTCACAGAGACCTTGTCTTTTCCTGCATCAAAAAAGGGGGAGGTAGAGGAAGGCCAAAAATATACACTCATGCTATATAGATGTTTTATCACTTATTGACTTTGGCATTAAAAGCACTTGAAGCAAAGTGCTAAAGTGGTAACATTTTTAATTCAATCAAATCCTTCTTCAAAAACAATCAGCAGAACTTAAACGGCAAGAATCAAACGTCCAAAAAGTCATCCAAACAAAGCTGCAGTCGAGCCTTGGCACTCCAACCATAAAACATACTCACTCATTCACTCACAGAGGGAGGGAAGGGGGGTTGTTGTATTTCATTAGACACATTCCTTCTCTATGGAATGTCTTGTTGCCATGTCATTTTAGCCCACATTTCATACTGACCTCTTACTTGTACCCCTTTAATCTCCTCCTATTCAGGTATCAAAATGATGGCTGATGTCTGTCTGTCTGTCTGTCTAAAGTACTGGCTGTTTACTCATTTTCTTGGAAGTTAAGCTAAAGTTAAGCTAATTAGCTTACTCACTAAAGCTATAGGCTAACAAGGGCGGGTTTTAAATGGATTTTTAAGGGACCTAAAATGCTCCTGCAGTAGCCTACACTTGTGTTAATTTAATACTTGCAGCTTAAATGCTACATTTGTATGTTTTAATACTGGTTGTTGTCTATTGTCAAAGAAGTAAGTTATTCGCAAAGGCTTAACTAATGCAAAAATTATGTTAACACAGCTGCCGTATCTACCCTAGTTTCTTCATACAGGCACATTTCTAACGACATTAAAAAGTTTGACCATATAACCTTACTTTCTATATCTGTGTTTAGGGCTGTGCAACATATTGCAGTTTTATTAAACATTTTTATTGGTCATTTAAGAAGGGCAGTGCAATTAAAGCTCAACAGTGACCACCCACTTTTTTTAACTGACATCTTTTAATCACAGACTTTGTAAATATAAGACACTTCAAAGTTGAATCACACGTACAGTTTAAAAACTAAAACTGTGTTAATTAGATCCTGAAATTTTTTTTTGAAAAGTGATTGCAAGGTGTGACTTTAATGTACAGAGCATCCCCCATGACGAACAGCGAAAGGCATTACACAAAACTTGCTGGTGGAAGGTTTAATAACCTACACCCACACTGACTGGATACCAGTCAGTGTGAAAAACTCCTGGTGATAAAAAAAAACCTCCAGGCAAGCGCACAAAGAGCAGAGAAGTGTACAGAGAGAGCACAGGGAATACTTGCAGAGAAAGGCCTCAAGAACAAACACAAAAGACTACAGACCTGCGATAACATTAAACGTATGATTTTATCAAAATACCAAGATGAGAGAAAAAAAATGATCCGATCAAGTTATATGACTATTTACTGTATGACTAATAGGATCTCAAGTCTTGCAAAGCTGTCATGATTTTATTCAGATTTTTATTCAGGATTTTTTTTCTGTGACTAGAAATCCCTTCTAATGTCATTTGGTTTAAGGTCAGCACAAGTGGAACAACCTCTTCGCTCCCTTGCAGTTTCTCCTTGACTGCATAAATCAGCAATTCAACCCTCGACATTGTTTATATGCAAAAAAAAAGTAGACAAAAGGTAACTTGACTCAGCACCAGTTGCATCTGGTGAAAGATGTGTTATGGCTCCTGAAGGTTTCCTGTGGTAGATTTGTTTGTCTCCTATCTGGACAGAATAAAATACTGTAGCTCAGACTCCTACGTTTTACTCTTAAGATAACTTCAACCTCCAATGTTAATCCTCCTGTGAGCAACATTTGTGGATCCTAAACGTGGGTATTCAGAATAGTCAAACTGTATTGATACCTGTTGTAGACAGACCAGAATGTGACATTCTGGTTCTCAGGGCTCATAATACAACCTGTCGCTCGAAACCCTCCGAATAATTTTGCTTGGAAACTTTCCGTGCAAACATCATTTGCATCTTTCCATCAACAGTCAAGTGTCTGCACAGACAGAGGGTAAGAAAAGGAGAAAAAAAGATTTGCATTCTCGTATAAATAGTTCCAGGACAAGGACTGTTAAGTTTGAAATTAACATGTAAACAGTTGGAAAGTCTGCCCTGTTACACCCCTCCCCTCCTCCTTAACCCCCACCCCGGGCTCCCTTTTAGCGCCTTGATAAATATACATAAAGGCCCACACAAAGGCTGCCTTGTTCCTCTAAATGGGCTACTTTTTAATGGAGACATATATTTCCAGGATTATATCAGCATTCAGTTGCAAATTTTGAGTTTTAATACTCCGGTTGGGGCAGTCTATGAATAAGAGTATCATTTGAATGTGGGGAACACCTGGTGCTGAGGGCTGGGCTGTGAGGGGGCTCAGAGCTGACCTGGTGTCAGTGCCAAGGCTTCACTTGTTCCCAGCTTTCCCATTCAGACTTTCAGTGGCACAGCATTCGTTCTAATACTGTAGAGTCCAAGATTTCTCCGTTTTACAAGCTCCAAGACATTGCACAAAAGAAAGCAAAGATTGGAGTTGTATTTATCTAGTTTCCAACCATTTGAGAATCTCAGGACATATAATTCAACAGTTTAACATTTAAAATTTGCTTTAATTAGAGGTGGAGATTGTAATTGGAGAATTTAATTCCGGACTGCAAAAACAGAGAGTATTTATGTATTACAAAGTATTACGCAGATGTTTCAAAAATGCACATACTGTCATACCATTGTCAATTCAACAATGTCGCTGAATGGAGAAAGTCTTTCTAAATAAATGAACAATTACCATAGGTGAATGTAATTTTTGTCAGATTTAACAGAAGAAAAGAGCTCTGAATACAGTAGGCCTCACTTAACAATTTTTTTTTATTTTTTTTTATGTTACTTCCTAGCGGCAGAGCAGAGAGGAGGGTCAAAGGAAGTGGAGGGAATGAGCAGTACTATTTTGAGGAGGAGAGAGGGAAGGGGTACTGGGTCTATTCGTATGCACCCCACATCCACTTGACACACAATCAAGCCTGTATTGCATTTTGCAAATTTATACCCAGGATGTTGGTTTAGAGTGTTTCCCTGTGAAAAAAAAGAGTTTTCTTTTTTTCTTCTTCAAGTAAGTGTCTGCTTTCATGAGCAAGAGTGATTGAGGCACACAAACAAACCTTTGTTTCCTAGCTCACAGATGCAAGTCCCGAGCTCTGATTTACGCCACACCCAGAGACACATTTGCACTTTTGAATTTTTTTTTAAGTCTTACACTGTATGAAATCAATTGTGCACTGTGAATAGAGGAACACAAAGGCAACTCCAGGAAGAAAAATGCTGTAAAACGTAAGTAAAAAAGTTCCAGAAGAAAAGCAAAAAATCATGTACATTTATGATTTAACTGTGCAATGGTTTATTTTTTTTCAATCTGTTATGTTGAATTTATATTAATTGTTGTTGTTGTGGTTGTTGCAGTAACAGCTCATAAACTAAACTTCAATACATTGTTGCATGCTTGTCTATCTATAACCTCTGCTTTGACATGAATAGGCCTGAAGCCACGCCTACTACAGTGCAAATTCTTTCAATTCTTGCATATGGAGAAGATGCACTTGTGGAATTAGGGCTTAGCTAGATACCAAAACTGCAGACCTTTAATGTAGAACCTTATAGTTACACAGTGAAAGAGCCACAGTAGAAAGTGCTTTTATATTGTTATAGTGCTAGTGGGGCGAGACTATGCTGATGAAGTGCCTCATCCAGCCCCTCTATTTGAATGTCTGTGTTCCTGAACCAGACATCGGCTATGACACCTGATATAAACACACGGCCTTGTCCTTGAAGAGATTGGCGATAAAAAGAGCTAATATTAGTCTATAGGTGTCTGCTAGTTAACATGTATTAGCTTTGGTTAAAACAAACTTACTTGTGGTTTTGGAGTTGTGTGAACTTGTGAAAGTCATAACTATAGATGTGTCTACATGTCAGATGCCTACAGCAACTGGACTTATGGATTTGCAGTTCAGATTCATGCCATTGATGTAATCCTCTGAAAATATGTAGAGTTATAAAGCTCATGCCAAAGTTCAAATATAAAAAAAAAACTGTACAACCTTGTCTTTGAGCCAAGTTTCTTTGTGAACTGTCCATTGTGAGTGAAACACATTCCACATCGTCATATACAGTGAGCATAAATGCTCTACTCAGCAAGTCTATTATGTTGGAGCCATTGGCTTACAAATATTGATATTTATTAAGTTATATACTTTGGATTTCTGAAACTCTTTGAATTGACTTATTGCTGAAATGTGCTGTTAGGTAAATGGACTTGAGCTTGTATAGCATTTTTAGCCTTCTGACTACTTTAAGCACTATTAAACCGCAGGTTACATCTACCCATTCACACACTGATGGCAGAAGCTGTTATGTAAAGTGACCATCAGAAGAAACTTGACCATTTATACACATTGAATGGCGAAGAAGCGGGAGCAATGGGGTCAAGTGTCTTTCCCAAGGATGCATCGGACAGGAGCTGGAGATTAAATCCCAACCTTCAAACTGAGAGGCAACCGACTGAACAAACTAGACCACATATCTGCTATGCTTGCCTCGCCTTTATTTTGAATGTATAATTTATACAGAAAACATACTTCCTCCTCTTCCTATCCAAGCACCGATAGCATGGATAAACATGTCTCATCAGTAAAACAAAAGTGTCAGGTATGAAAGTGCTACATGGTGTTTCATTCGGTCTCACTCTGCCACTATGCCATAAATAAACAAATGTATTAACGTTTGATATTTGAACCTTACAGTCACATGATGGAATCAGTCAGCTTCACTACAAGCAACCACTTTGTTTGACCTTTGGTGGTTTTCAATCATACATAAACTTGTAAAATGATAAGATGATGATTATGTTTTGCCCATTGATCAAGAAGGTCTAATGCAATTTGGTGACCATTTTGCTACAGGAAGACTGTTAGAAAGAAGGGGTGATTTTGGGGTTGCTTTGCACATATATGTACTAGTCATTTAAAAGTTTACAAGTTACACTATTTCAACTACTACATTACAATTAGATGTGTTTTTGGATTAAATAAAGGGAGATTATCGTATTGTGAACGTTTATTTATGCCCCCATACAATTACTCATTAGGACTTAAAAATGTGCACCATTCAGACTTTTTATGCTGCTTTCCTGCATTATGGGACATTAGAGAAATACATTTGAACGTCCAAACTGATTGGTTGTAATTTGTGCTTTTCGTCTGCTGAGAACACAGTCAAGTCGGCAGGTTGCTGACAACTTGTTTACGTCAGTCCCAATTAATAATTAGTTTAATGATTTGAGCACTTGACATGTGCCCCGGACAAATGCGGGCTGGAAAATGCACACACAGTGCTGTTTGCATAAATCTGCCATTTCAGCCCGGGTTGAGGGGGAACAGTGGGATCGAGGTGGGGGAATTATAGGACTCAGATGTGTGTGATTGGCGGTTCCCTTGGCTCCCAGGGTTAGAGAGTTCAGAGAAAAGCCGATTATTGGTCTCCCTCAGGTCAAGCCTTCATAAATAAACAAGGAGAGAGCCTGAGGCACCGTGTTTTAGTATGATTAGCATATCATACAGCCTATCGACAAGGCACTTATCATATTACAGCGCTGCCGTCCTCCGAGCACACAGAGGTTACATGTACGGGGCTGCTGAGCATACATCTCTGTTCATTAGAGGGGTCCTCAGGGAGAGAATAAATCATATCAGCACGTGGTTATGGCAGCACACGTGTTTGACTCCGCAATACAGTAAATGTTAACCAGAGTCTTTATTAAGCTGAGGAGGAGCTGACAGTTTTACACAGAGGAGCATGAAGGGAGACAAGCAGAAATGACGGGAGGACTGAAAGTGAGGAAGGAGCGCACTGAGAGGCACAGCTGTTATCCCTGTATCACCGTGGAGATCCATTACTGTTGTTTCCATCCAAGACTTGAGCGTTGAATGATACCAAGTACTCCCAGATATGAGTTTAAGTTTGAATAAAGAGTTTATTCTTGGTGGGGCTAACTGGTTTTATGATAGTCTGGTGCATTGTCTAGCATACATGCCAATATCGGAGACTTTATTGACGCTGATCGTGTCGTAACAACAAATGAAATGAATGGATCAGGGTTAAAGCCAAACTACTGGCTTAACAGTTGTGGTTAGGGTTATGTACTTACATCCAAAGAATTAAATACAAAGTATGTTAAGAATACTCCAAAGTACCCATTTAGACTTTGGAGACTCAGTTCTTTGGTCTTGGCCTTGATTTTTTAGCAAAGTTTTACTCTTGGACTTGCCATTCGTGGTCTGGGCAAACAGCAGGAGAAATCCAATGAACAGGGAAATAGAATAAATAAGAGGAAAGGATGATAGAGTCTGCTGCAGCGAAAAGACAAAATAATGTTTCTCTGGATGATGAAATTAGCCCTGAAGGAATTATGACTGTGTCTTAAAACCCAGATCCAGGATGGAGTAGAAGTCACCCCGACTCTCAGACACGCTGCTCAGATTTCAATTTGGGCAAGCCTTTTCTCTTCAGCTACACTAGCTCAACTCACAGACCAGGGGCCACAATTAGCAGCTAGCCACTCCGACCAGGGAGAAAGAGCAAATGACATCCGCACCTAAGCCCTCCTAAGCCTGAGGAACCAGGGCCCCGAAGCAGACTCGGTGCTCTACTGCACAAGCATGGCCTCTTTAGGTGGTCCACACATTGGGATGAGAGAGATGGCATATTTTATCTGTGATTAACACTGTTTAGCATCCCAATCAGGTGGCTTGGGATGACCAACAGTGTGGATATACAGTAAGTTATAGGAGGTTAAAAGACTAAAAACCAAAAACATTGGATGGTTGTTTTCCATGTCTTTGGCTTCACATGGAGGCACAAAGCTGGGATCAGTCTGAATGCCATAACACTTGAATAACCACATCCACCATTTGCATTGAGCATATCCCAAAAAGAGGGGCAGCAAACATTAAGAGAACACAATGAATATCATTTTACCTAAAGAAATATCCTACAAATATTCAAAGTTTGGGATTCTTTTTTTATTAAATGTTGTAAAAATGGCACATAACTTGTTTTCTCCATGGCCGTTTAGGAACTATAATGTTTATATATATTTTTCAAAAAAAAAAAACAGAACATTATTTTCCTAAAAGATTTTACTGTATTCATGCATACTGTTTTTTCATGTGTGAATATGCGTGAATCTTTGTGCGAGTTCCTAAGTGATGTCATCCTGTTGTTTGCCCACCCCCCCAACCAATGCAAATTAGAACTTCACACACATTGCGGCAAGCTGCCGGGTGCTCTGTGATTTCACATGACCAATTAAGGCCCTCTTGGCAGTTGTGTGAACAGTTTCATTAGAGGAGATAATATTGCAAAGTGAAATGATAAGCAATCATTATGATTAATTCCTAGACATTACATTGCTCGTTAATGAGGTGTAAATGATCTCATTATTTTTTGAAAGAGTACAGATTAGATTAAAGTGGAGTGGACAGCGCTCCTCGGTGTTCAGACAAGTTAGTGTTAATTAGGCCCAATCTCCAGGAGCAAATGAGCCGCAACCCTTTGGTAAACAATTAGGCTTCCATAGCCCCCAGCTAGATGGACAAGGATAGGCAACTGAACGGATAGATCGCTGCAGAGATGGATGTTAAGAGAGCGTTAATATCTGGATCTAATTCATTGTTCTACAGCTATGCACAATGAGACAAATGACCTCTTTTTCTTAGGCAGAACAATACAGACGAGCAAATATTTAAGATTGGAATTGGGCTTTTAATAAAAATGAGATTTCAGTCAATTTGTTTTTTTTCTTCTTCTCCTGATCAGATGCAGTTTGACTTTTTAAACTGAGCAGAATGTAGTTGTGGTTTGACGGCTGAGCCTGGAGAAGACGATTATGCATTTGTGAGTTAGTGTTTAATATACTGATAACAATAACATAAGATTAAGAACAGGAAAGTCGTTTTACAATTCGACGTCATGACTTGCGACTTTCTCGTGCATATAAAAGCTATTTGAAAATGGCACTAGAGCGGTAAATTCCACCACGCAGTACAGACTAATATATTAAGAGAAAAATAAAGATTTGTAATACTAAAAATGTCTAAAAAAAAGACACTTGTATCAAAAGAAAAAAAAAAAATCAAATATCAATATTTGGTTGTATTGTCTAAAAATCTTAAGTTTTGTAAATTGAAATACTTTTTCTCAGCCTGACTTTGAGCGGGGACATTCAGCAAAAATGAAGACTTTGCTGTAGCTGCCCTTGTTAAAAAATAGCGATAATACTGATTAAAGCATTAAAAATTAAACTAAAGAGTAATGGATACTGTACATTAATTGTTCATGGATTGTCTATTGGACGGAATCCATTCAAAGGTTGTTAAATGTTAAGGAGCATGAGATTCACGTCAGAGTGCTCCACAGATTCATCCCTGTATCCCCTCCCTCCCTTGAATCTACTCTCAAGGTGACAAATCTCAAACTCCTCAGGTTCTCGAAATGACTTTTTTTGTAAATAAGAGTCAGACCGGAGGATTTATAATGTCTTTATTTAATGAAAACAGAGTTTACTCGATTGACGTCAAATTATCATTGATTGTGTTTTCGTTTGTTGGACACTTTTGTATATCTAAAAAAGTTTTGTGTATTGCACAAAAGCGAAACAAAAAAGAGACAAAGGCTTTTGTTTTCGGACTTTTTCTTCAGTAATTATCTTTCATTCAGTCAACAGGAATGAAAATTATTATTGTGCTGCATGCTTCTTTGTTGAAGTATTACAATAATGTCTGTAAAACACAAGGACAAGTTTGTTCCAAAGTCACATCAACAATTGTGAGGCCCTCAGAAAATAAAGAAGAAAATAAATCTATTTTTTGCCTTTGAAACATGAGCAGGAGCACTCACACTAAGAGAAATGTTGATGTCTGAAAGGTTAGACCACTGTTTCTGTATCTCATCTAAAAACAGACAGAGCAGAGCAGCCACAGAGGGAAACGTCTGCCTCTGACAACATTGATTTTAACATCCTCTCCTTTGTCTGCAAAGATATGCTGAGATTATGACAAGAAAGGCGATGCTGTAATCCCTCTGCCATAGGAGTTATGTTTTAGAGACATCAGGCCCTTATCGGTGATTGATAACGCTTAACTCAAAAACATATAGAAGCATTAGGGAACGTCAATATTTTGCCGGCGACTGAAGGTGACCCCCGGTTCCTGTGTTTGCAGTGTGTGCGCACAGGGCTTTGATGGTAAATTTGTAAAGGGTGGTTATGTGGGCAGGCTATTATGGATTTGCTATCTTGGCCTGAAGTGTTTGCGGCTGATTATGTGATTAAATCAATAATAATTTCTGTTTGGGCTCCTTTGCTCCTCTGCTTCATCTTCTTTTTCCTGTGTAGTTGAGTGGAACGGAGGGGGGGGCTGGTGTACACAAGTACGAATGTAGACGCGCGCGCGCGCGCGCACACACACACACACACACACACACACACACAACCATATACTTCACATAGAGGAACAACTGTTCAGCAGATGGTACTAAGGGCACATACTGTAAAAGGGACCACTGGAAAAGACATTGCATGTAAAACTTGTTAAAAAATTGAAGCATTTTAATCCTTTTAAGCATTAAAAGGGAACTTCTAGCACTCGCAAGAAAAGGCATGGATGCACAAGTGTTCTTAACAAGAGATCACACTTACTTTATTTAGATCCTCCTCAGTGATGCAAGCTCATAATAGTACAAAGAAGGATGTCTAACACCTCTGCGTCTTCTGTTTAAATGTTTCCCTCTCTACACCTCAGACCCACGGTTCGGTGCCGACTTGGGTGCCAGCGGCTCCTTAACAACCACAATCACTGCCCTCTTTGGTTCTGCCAGGTTTGTTGTTATGTCTAGACTACAGGAAATGCAACATTACATTTGTTTACAACCAACAGGAACTAGAACCAGAAGCAGTTACGTGATTAAAGAGTGGTGCCCAGAGAGAGTGTGTGTGCGGCTCAACCCCCTGGGTTTGGCAACGATCGACTCGATATACAGGCGATCCAGAACATGAAGGGGAGCAGAAGTGTTGGCTGTGTCCGGTAGATGAACAAAATACAATTCACACTGAGATTCCAGGTAAGTTTAAAGGAAACCAAGTTTGGGTCTTTGTTTCTGTTTTCTGTGCACTGTATTCGTATTGGGTTTTAGTTGCGCATGTGACTTTGTATAATACGCATTAAGTGTGTCTGTGGCTGCGTGTGTGTGATTGTGTGTGGCTGAGTTAACTCACAATCCCTCAGCACCCTCTTAAATCTATACCCAATAAAAATCAGCGCCGTCTCGAAAAACAAAACCCAGGGAAACATCTGTAAAACATCGATTTTGCAGATTGCAAACCAACTGCATGGCTAATGAGAAAAGAAATCATTTTTGATTAATTAACCTAAAAATTGGAGAATCTAAGCTGCCACCAGGGAGATGACAAGTGCTGCAGGCCTGATCACACAGGAGGAGGAGGAGGAGGAGGAGGAAGAGAATGTGTACTGTAGAGCTGCCTCCAGTTCCAGCTCTCACACAGGGAGGAGGGGGGGGGGGGGGGGGGGGGGGGCGTTGGTAGGTATGGCAGCCATTACTGGGCCAAAATCACCAATAATAGTCTTTGTGGTGATCCAACGCACAAGTGAAATATTTTCCACTCCATGATTGTCCCATTTATTCAAGAAGGGGAAAAATGTTGGTTAAGTATCAGAATAGGTGGAATTTATTGCTCGTACAGTATGCCATTTTCCTTTCTGTGTTTTAAAGGGTTGGTTCCCCCAAATTGCACTTTCACACAAACATAATTTTATATTCACATCTTGTGGTCTCTACCCATGCAGATTCTTTTATTTCTGCAGACACCCTCAGTTTTCCACAAATACAGCAGAGGTCAACTGAAGTTTTAGTTGTGCTCAGAGTAAAAAAAATAAAAAAATAAAAAAGGAGACAATGTGTACATGCGTAACGTTTAAACCAAAGTTATTGTTTGGGAACAAAATTAAAGCAAGGTTTCCTCAATGTGTAGAGAACACGATTAGCCGTACACACACATCACTTTGGAGGACTCATCTACTCACAACCTTTATTGCACAGTTGCAAAACATCTGGAGTCATGAGTCAGCGGGCAAAATAAGAAGAAAAAAAATAACTTTCCTATAATTTAGCGGCCTGGAGAAGTAATAGGGTCTGGTTACTCAGCGTTAGAAAAAAAAAAAAGAAAGATAAGAGGAAGGCTGGGATAGAAAGTTTTTTTTTTTTTCCCGCTCCCACCGTTCGTCTTTCAGTATACTGTTATTTGTTTAGGAACTGTTACTCACAGTTCCTGGTAACCACTGCACTACAGTTCACTAGTAAACTATGCAATTGTTGGTTCGGTTGCTCCTCTCATGTATAAACTCATCCGTTATGTCGGATTAATGTCATAATTATGGTAAAACAACTTCTTTAGACATGTCAACAGCCTAAAGCGGGTCAACATGACATTTAACAGCTTTCATACCACAATATGATGTACATTTACTTTCATGATATGCTTATTATCCCTCCTCGAAAATAGACGATACTCAAACGGTATTTATTCCAGGAGTTAAAGCGTAGCTGTTTACACTTGTATCATTACGTAAATCCAGTCAGTATATGACTTGATAATATCAAGCCTGTAGCTAGCAACACTTTATTAGACTTTTCTTACAGTTTCACTAAATGTTTATATTGAGAGAACATTGTGACTATATTTTTCTTCATAGAGCCCAAAGAGAGAACAGGCAAACACGTCTGATCTCTGCAGCTTGTATCCCCAGACTGCAAACATCCCGCTGGGACTTATGGGAATTATCAGTTTGTTTTTTAAGCCCTTAAAATTGCAATCGCTGCAGTTATTCATCGCGCACAAAGGGACACACAAATGCATGCAGTTGTAACAAAAAACACACACTTGTACTCAAGAGCTCCATTCTGCCCGTACACACAGTCAGCAGACACACACACACACACACACACACACACACACACACACACACACACACACACACTGAGCAGAACTGAGGGGAGTGTGCGGACAGTCAAGTTGAGCTGCACTCACAACACAGCTGGTTCTCCAAGGTCAATACAAAACTTGGAGTGTTTATTTGTTTGTGTGTTTCATTTGCTTTCTACCACAGCTGAGGCTCTGATTAGACAACTTGAAAAGAATCATAGCGCTTCCACGTCTGAAGAGTGTGGGAAATTTCTCCTCCTCAAAGTACTTTTTTCTCTCTCCCTTTCCTCTTCTTTTTTTTAAATTCTATTACTTTATCATAATTCATTACCATCCTAACAAATCCCCCTGGTGTCTTAATTCCCCCTCAAAGGAAGCACAATGGTTGCACCCTAGCAGCTCACTGGGTGATGCACTAACAACCTCCTACCCTCTGATGGCAAGACAGTAGGCCATTGTAAAGCTGAACCACTGTGAATTTATGGCCATATAGTCCTGAGTTCCCAGAATGCAATGTCGCTCTGTCACAGCGCCATCAATCTGATGTCTTAGACCAAAAGACAAAGAGGGGAAAAAATCACTGTTGAAAAGTTGCACAACAGCAAGAGTGATACTTCTTTATGCATGATCTCGTTTTTATCAGCTGCCTGTCTGTCATAGGTAAAATGTGTGGCCACAAAGAGCTCCGTTTACTCAAGCCCGGCTCTCTGCAGCCTCTGCAGACACCATCTACTGGGTCCAGATTGCACAATTAACAAGGAGCTGGTTGGGTGCCAAAATGTGGCCATTGTAGCAAATTAATACACCTTTTCATGCCAAAGCTTTTCCAAGACATTTAATCTTCATTAAGCTATAAAACCTGAATCCCTGTCACTGTTTTCACATGTTAATATCTGCTAATGAGATAGAATTAACCTTTAATTTGAAAAACTTTGTACCTGTTAAGCACAATTTCAAACTAAAATAAAATAATGCAACAGCTATTTTGCCATTTTTCTCTCTCCTTGTGCTCAGAATGAGTCCTTCTTTACACGGTTAACACACTCAACAACAGCCGTCACCTTTCGAGTTGTCTCCCAAGATCTACACATGCAGATATTGAACATCATAAATCAGCTTCATAAAAGGACGTTGGAGCGTTTCTGTCTTTTTGGAAGAAGAAAAAAAAAACAGGGGGGAAAAAAGGGAGAAAGAAACCTAAATCCTCAAGATTAATGTGCTCTCAAACCCTCTCATAACCATGGAAACCAGGGCAGTTTGCCATGCCATTTAGAGGATTCAGGCGCTGACATAAAAGTAGCATTTTTTCCAAGTCTCTCACTGATGCATCACTTTAGCTCAAAAAACATTAAAAGACTTTCGGGGTCTGCTTTTTCTTCTTTAAGAAGGAAAAGGTAATACTCTGCTCACGTCCAAACTATAGTATACATGGTATATTCAAGAACAAACCTCAGACACTCCCAGTCCTTTGATACCTGTTAGAAACTTGTTATAATGCTTTAAAGCATCAAACAAAACCCAACATGGTTATGTCACAGCACAGCAAATATATTAGGACAGATTTGACACTCAAACATGCTTTAAAAAACAACCAGGTTCTGAAAATTGTTTTGTTTTTTATCAGCTAGATGTCTGACTCAGAGTCGTTCTTTTCACTTGGAGTTATTGATACACAAATGAAGTGTTAAGTACTGATAAAAGAGTTGGCAGCATTTCTTGTGTATCTTTTTCTATTTCCTATTTTTGTCTCATCTTGGCCAAAAAATCTTTATGTTAAAAAAGAGGAAAAGAAATAACATTAACAGGCACATTTTCCCTGACATTTAAATGAATATTTACTTCTTGATGGCTTGAAAAGTTACAAGAACTCTTTTTTTTTACACCCAATAAAAATAAATATTTATGTCCAACAAATGCATGCTTTCAGGTTAAAAGCAGGATATATACACCATATAAAGTAGGGCCTACTTTTTTTTAGATGTACATAAAAGAGAATGGAAAAGGGAATTACAGTGTAGGGGCAGAAGTAAATGAGAAGTATAGGGGTGTAAAATAAAAACAAGCGAGTGAGAGATATAGATAGACTCACCCACTGACACGCAGCTGCGATTATAAGTTGGCTGCTGATGCGTCCAATCCGTCAGCTACCTGATGTGTGTCTCCTTTAATTTACTGTGTCAATAACGGTGCTGTGGAAACCCAGTCAGCATGATGGATGGAGACGTTTTTGCATGGACTTCTCTCCAAAGTGCCAATTCTTGAAAGTAAAAAAAAAAAAAAAAAAAAAAAGGAAATAAAGTTAATAAAAAGGCAGCATTCTTGTTTTAAATGACACAGGAGGTGCTGCTATACATATCGGAACTACTTTTCTTTCTTTTGGGAGCTCATGTTCTCTTTAAGCCTTTTTTTTCCCCTTTTAAGTGGCATCAACATTTTCCAAAATAATTAGTCACCACAGTCACGGGTGGTTGCAAAAGTTGTTTGTTTTGTGCTGCATGCACCTACACAACCCTGGGCAGATCACTGTCATGTTGCAGATCAATCTAACACTGTTAGCATTTAAGGGCTAAATCAACAAGTTTCCTTCCTGATAATAACAGAAACATGCTGTTAGTAGTGAGGAAAAGTGTCTTGAGTTATTTTATACATCTAAAGCAACATTTTGCAGATGCAAAAATAATCGGCCATAATGACCGCGGCTCAAATTTGCCATGACAGAGCTCAGGTAGGAAAAGTGTGTTTTACCTCTATCACAGCTAAGGCACTTTACCTAGACAAAAGGTTTTGACAGGAGACCACAAAGTTCAATTAAAGGAAGGGAGGAGAGGTGAGCATTGATTTCAAAGACAGTACTTCCAACTGCACCCCAGAGTGCAGGGCAGGGCTCTCACACTGATGACACTAATTCTTCAGGGAAATTCATGTTAGTTGGTGTCTAGACTTTTTATTAGCCGGCCAAAGTGCTAAAGAATAGCTTTCACCCTTTAAGAGTCAGGTGCTTACTGAGCTGTGAAGTTTACGAAAAGTGATGTTTTTTTTTTGTTTTTTTTAATTAGCATCGTTTTGATTATCAGAATACAACTTTTAGATCAAATAAGAGCAAGAATTGATCATTACCCTTCGAACAACCTGCACTGCAGAGGATGTTTTGCTTTTAAAGTGAGCTCGTCGTATTTTACAGCTGCAGATGATTCTTGTAGTTTTAAGACAAAGGGACACATTTCACAGATAGACATGCAAGAGAACAAACAGCTGAAGATTATCTCAGCATGATGCAAAAACCTTCTCACAACAGATGTCATGTTGTGGGAAAAATTAGAAACTGGACCCAATAAAACTAACATATTTATTGAACAGAAGCTTAAAAAAAAAAAAAAAAAAGCAAACAAGGACTTACTTATGTTTTTTTCGTGCAAACTGACAACACCATTAAAAAACAAAAAAACACCAGGTGCCAAGAGGAAACAGTACAGGTATAGGTAGATGTAGGAGCTGTACACAAGAAGGAAGAAACAGAGACTAATTAGACACAGGTGAGACTCACAACACAGGTGAAGTCAATCAGCACAATCAAAACTGAAGGAAAACCAGACAAAGAGAGGAAGTAAGACAGGGCAAGAAACATCGGGGATAATGGCCCTTTCCGATTTGCCACAGTTCAGTATGCAGTACAGACTTTTCAGTCGGGAGTATTAGTAGACTGAACTGTTGTTGTCATTCAGTATGCATTTTAAGTATCCCCCTCAGTAAACTGAACATTTCAGCATGGATCGGATACATGCTTTCAAGAAATGAATTGTATTTTACCACCCACAACTCTGTACGAAATTAACCATAAAACGTAGCTTCACGTGTGCCTTCAAATCAAAACATACAAGCATGGATTAATTTAATCAATTTTTGATCGTCTCTTTAATTAACAACAACAACAACAAGTAACAAAAGTCTGCATTATTATAAAAACGTTCCCCCTCTATTTAAATAATGATTTATGCATCTTTAGTTCTTACTTTATAGATTACTTTCTTTTCTGTATGTACTTTGTTATTTTATTATTTATTTATTTACTTTATTTTTGATATTGTTTTTATTTACCTGACTGTACATTACACTATTCATCTTGCTAAAAAAAAAAAAAAAAAAAAACGAGGATGGAGGAGGCTGGTTTGGGTAACACAAATGACGTCATTTTCACACTGAAGGAATCAAAAACAAAGTAGGAACACATCATATATATATACATAGCCTCCTCTGCGTGCCTACTGAATAGCAGGTACTAACAGTATACAGCATGGATAGTAGGTACTGACTACTGCATACTGCCTACTGACAGATTGAGTAGGCACTTTGCAATTCGGATGCACCCAATATCTACAAAATAGAACAGGAAACACTAAAGACTAAAGTAGGAAAATAAAGTAGAAAAACACGGTGTAAAGAGAAAAGCAAGGATACAAATAAGAAAATAAAACAGGAAGCACTATAAATGTATACCAGAGATCTACACAAAGATTTAAGTGTCACAATAAAACAAGACAGGAATCTAAACTCAAGGGGGGGAAAAAAAAACAGATCAAATAATGACAGGAAAAGTCTGACGGACATTTTTTCATCAAGATTTTTTTTCTTGTATTAAACATATCAATATTGTGAGCACTTGTAAAGTCAGTGGACTTAAACCTTAAACAGAAGAAATGGACCTAACATGAAACGTGCCACTCAAGGCATACATTGGGGGACAGGTAAAAAAACAGGACTGATACTTGAAAAATATTACTGTGAGGGATTCCACAGTTCTCTGACCCTGTTGTTGTTGTGTCTCATTCTTCGTATACCACATGATTGGTTTGCCAAGTCACTTGGTTGTTTTGATATCATGAACACATGAATGTAGGTAAAAGCTCAAAACGTTGTTGCGATATCCGGACTTAAGCTGCATTTTCTCCATATCCGACTTTCTTCAATGTTGAAATAAAGAATGTGAACTCAAAACAGGCTTAAGGAAACGTAGCTACAGTGTGTGTTGAAATGTGTCTGGTAGTACTAAATTAATCCTCTTCTGCTGTGTTTTTTTTTTTTTTTTTTTACCTGCTTGTGCAACCCTTTATGAAACATAACGCTGTCTGCTTGTGACCTCCTGTCACAGGATGTATGTCTGTGACTTATGACCAGCTCAGTAGAAGTGTGGATTTTTAGACGGAAGAGACACAGTTGTGCAAAAATAAAATTGGAACAGTGAAAGAAAATTGTGTCAGAATGGATTTGTGCTGCAGAATTTAATGTGCTTTAATTTATGATCAATTCAAGATCCCCGAAGATATAATGACTTCATAAACTGATTTCTTCGAGGAAAAAATCTTTGGATACACTGAGTTTTATTTAAATGTCTGACAGCTATAGAATCTATACTTGACATTTTTGCTCCTCCTTGACTGACAGAGAGATTTCTTTAAATGTAGCCTGCCTCAATACTAATCCCAGTTGTTGCTATAGAAACACAAGACAAAACACTTCCTATGGCGCGTGTCTTATTGATATTAAGAACAGCAGCCGGTCGTTGTTATGTTGAAATGGAGAGTTCAAAAAACCCACATTGATTAAAGGAAAGAAGTCACAGGATTTTGCTTTTAGCATAGAAAGTGTACTTCACTAATTGCATTTATTAATTAGTATGTAGTACAAAGATGAAGACTTGCAAACACACACACACACACACACACACACACACTGAAGTTGATTAGCAGGGCTCCTGTGAGTGTGTGTCACGTTTTAGTGGAAAATTACAGCTCTTTCAACAATCCCTCAGTTGGAATCCCGTTCTAAAGTGGATTTTATCTGCAAATCACAATTATTTTGTTCATGCTCTGTTTTAATGGGCACCCCCGCTGGGCTGAAGAAGACACTTCTCTATTCATAAATGTATTACTGCCGGGGAGTCATTAACTTATTGTTAGCAGCGCGACTGATGGCTTATTGACATGACAACATTCAAACCAACACTTTTGTCTTTAAGCCGCACATCCATATCACTAAAACAATGTCATCTACCCCATTTTCACCACTCCCCTCTTGTGTTTGAGCTTAGTGGAAGGCTTTTCAGTGACTGGAGGGGAAAAAAAAAAAATCACCCCGTGCGAGATAAGTGAAGGCTGGGTTTCTGGAAAGACTGAAAAAGGTTTTTCTTTATGATGAGGAATAAGAAAGACAAGAGCACCAGATGCCACCGTGATGACTCTAGACACAAATCCCTGTTTGCTGAATATGATATACTATGTGTGTTTGTGTCAACTTCTGAGAATAAAAGCCTAAACTGAAGCAGAGCAGAGCAGCGAAGATGAAATGCGATGTGTGAATTATCTCAAATGTGAAGCTGGGACTGATATTTATGGCAGAGAGTCGGACAGTTTGCACAGATGGTGGCCATCCTCGGTCAACATTCAAATAAAAAAAGGAATGAGCGACCCTCGCTGAGAGTGAATGCAGACATAGATAAAAGGGGGGGTGGAGGGGGGGGGGGGGGGTGTAAAAGTGTTTAAGTAGGCAGAAGTTGTAAAGGAGGAAAAAGCAGAATCGCTATTCACTGCTTGTGCAATCCTTTCTGCCTTGTTGAACTTTATTAAATTCTGTCGTTCCTCTCCTTCCCGTCTGGCTTTCTTTGTCAGCTTCTTCTCATGCGTAACTCTGACTTTTTTTTTTTTTTTTTTTTTTTTTAACAGAGGTGTTGTGGAGGGCATTCAGGCTGAAAGAATGTGCTGCTGATAATCATCCCACAGTGTACCAATAAGAATCCCACTGAGATGAATCATGTCAAAACCCTGAGGCTGAGCTGGGTACAAAACACATGACTTCTTATTGTTAAGAAAATGGGCCAATGAGGATTTCTACATCCTCATATGTAATGTTGTTTTTATACATTATTCATGTATATGGTTTAGAATTCAACTGAACAGAGACTTTATCAAAATACGAATTAAGTAAGTCATGAGGCACTTCTTCTATGTAAATACTTGTGACATGATTTGAAGAACTTCCTTGCATGCTGCAAAGCAGAAACACAAAAAGCGTATAGGTCGATTCTCCGATCCTGTGCCAATTACTGCAACAAATCTGAACAGAGACGTTTAAAGGCCGATCATGAACTTACTTCAAATGATGACAGGACTTGCAAAGAAGCAACACATATTTAAAATGGGGAGCTGGTAGCCTTGTTGTTACTGCGTGCGCCCAATATAAGGAGGCTATTCCATTTGACCTGTGGCTCCTTTCTCACATCCACTGTTCTATCTCTACAGCCTGAAAATAAATCTTAAAAATTAGAGATACTACTGTATTTATCAAGACATTCTTCCCATGTCAGCCATGGGTTGCAGATGTGTCATAGGGTATTGTATTTTGTCAATCCTGTGAACTAATACTCAAACACAATCTTTCAAGTAATACGATGATTTTGAGAAACATGCAATGCTGCCGAAAATCTGTGAGCCTTTCTGCATAGTTGCAAAGTATGAAACGTCATGCATGGGCAATATATTAATTCTATAAACACAAAAGTGTCACTTTTATGATAAGATATCTGCTTGTAACTAAAAAACATAGGACACTTTATGCTGTACTTTTTTCTTTTTTTTTTTTTCCCCTACTCACAGAAGTTACGTAAAAAGTCACAAAGTAACTTTATAGCAAACAGGATGTGTTTATTCTTACATTAAGACTAATCTTTTATTTCTAGATGGATTTTTTTTGCACACACATAAACAACTGTAGCACATGCAGAACTGACCCCAAGCCCTGCACTAAGCCCTTCCAGAACCTCCCTTTCCTTTCTGGAAAATCACTGCTCATTAGCATAATCCAGGCAGAAATTATAATCCCTCTAAAGCCTATTTGACAAAACAAATTAGAATATGGATTTATTATTTGAAGAAACAGGGTAAGATTTCATACAGTTTATATGGAAAGAGTACTGAGACATAACTAGATCACAGATTTAAAAGGTTCTACACTAAGTTGTAAGGGGACAATACAGTGAAATGCAATGTAATATTATTTTGTTTCCCTCTGTGTCCTTTGGATTCATTCACATCTCCAGATTCCTCTCTGACAGGTCTATGATTCTCGCTTTTTTTCTGTCTAAGAGACAAGTTTGGTCCTGAAGTATGTCTGCGGTCTGCCCATTCATTACAGCAGCTATGAAAGCCCGGCTAATGGATATGAAAGTCCAATCAATCGGCCAGGAAAGGGAGATTAGGGAGGGATGAGTCACCATATTCCTCCTTCTTGACAACCATGTCATGCCTTGCAGCCTCTCCGGAGACATCGCTGATTGATGCCTATCTTTCATCAGTGCAGCTTTAATCTGACATTCACCGCACTATATAATCATATCAGCAGAAAATCCATTTCACATCTCTGCCTCCTCCCCACCTGTGGAGCACGAGCATATACTTTTGCTTAGTATATGAAAAGATAAAAACAACAAATCTGACAGTAGCGAGAGACTACCTCTTTATCTATTGATCAAACATTAAAAAAAGAAACGATTGAGAGGAGATGAAGACGGAGGGAAAGAAAAGGCTGCTCCGTAAAACAAACAGTGATTGGTTGAAGTGACATTCTGGGAAGATGTGGCCGCCTCTCTCCTGGTGCCGACCAAACAAACAAACAGAGGAGTGAGACAAAGTGCAATCACTGACCTTTGTTCAAAGAAGCCATCTAATCTGTTTCCACTTTACTTAATTAGAAAAAGCAGAGGGATTTTTAATGTGCACAGTGTTAATGGGAAACAGCTCACAGGTGCTAATTAAAAAGACAAAAAAAAAAAAAAAAAATCTCTTTGTTAACTTTGAGTCCATGAATCTATAGATTCATCTATCACAAACTTTGAAAAGTTATCTCTAGTAGAATGAACGCTGATTAAAAAAAGACAGATAATGACTCACATACATGTTCAAATATCTCATTACTCGTCCAAATAAATAATACACACTTCTGTACCATGAATTACAGGGTTTGGCCTTTGTCAAATCTGCGCCCGGTAATTTAAACTCCTTCCTTCCACGGCCGATGGCTTTTCCCCACTGAAGGCTACAGCTTCATGCAGACAGTGATTAACCACTGCTTTACAGGTTCCACTGAGGTTCCATGTGTGCCCTTGAGGTGGCAAATACATTCATTTCCTCTTTGACTTTGACTGTTAAAAGCAGCCGGCTCAGAGCTGCCAAAACAGTGTTTCATGTCATATAATCCACTGAGCGTTTGATGGATGGCAGGAGGTGTCCGCTCAGCTCTATTAAGTCTTAAACGTGGACATGGTACAAAAAATGTTGTAGTTAAATACAATAAATACGATGTAGATGTAAGGATTGGGACGCTTCTCTAAATAAGTTTGGGCTGAAACATTTAAAGGAAGTTTACACACACACACACACACACACACACACACACACACACACACACACACACACACACACACACACACGCAAACAGCCACAGGTGTTGTTTAAAGTCTTTAAAATATAAAATCTTATATTATATGCTTAGCCTAATTTTCTTCTAAATTAGATTTTGTTTTCTTTCATTTTTCTTCTGTGTTTACACTTTAGAAACATATTTTCATATGCACAGTAATAGAGGTTGATATCATTAATGTAAATGGACCAATCATGATCAACGTTTGAATCAGAATCAGGCAGCAGTATGTGAGGTGCTGCCTGCTGTCAGTTAAGTCTTTTCTAAAAAAAAAAAAAAAAAATCAGAATATCTTAAAATGATATACTTATAGACTGTTTTTATAATGACATCATGCATATATCATACCATATCATATGTTTTTTCCAATTGTCATCATTTCAACCCAATGCTTGATGAAGCAGATGTTTTCTTTCATATGTCGTATGTGAAACTTCTGGATGCTTTTTCCAGCCTCTCCACAACATTTCATAAAAGTATCTGTGTCTCAGTTATTCATATAAAAGCAAAGTGCAATCTGCTTTACTTTTAAAATGTCTGTGTATTATGTAAGAAAGATTTAGATTTTGATAGTCCGAGACTAAAAAACAAACGTGTGCTTCCTGTGTGATATGAGTCCCAGTGAACTGATGAGCTCAGCCACGTGCCATGCGTCCATCACCACATTAAAGCCCCTCAAGTACAGGGCAGTGTGTGGTCTGATTCTCAGGGACGGCAGGGGAGGCAGGAAACAAATTAGCTTTCTTGACCTTGGCCCAAGTTTATTTTCCACCCTTCGACCCCTCCTCCTCCTCCTCTTTGCCCTTCATCTGCATGGCCACTTCAAGGGTCAGCAGGATGACAGCACGCCTCCGTTGCCCTCCTCAGTGGAGCTATATTGAGATGAGAGGCTCATATAGGGCTGACGTGCATCATGGGAAATTATGTGTATGAGTTCAGTTTGTATATAAGGTCACCTGGATGTGGTCAAAGTGATGAACGAAAAAAAAATGAAAAGGTGAAGTCAGAGAAAAAAAGAGAGGATCAGAATGTAAATGTTGTATTCCTGCCGCATGTTTATCTCAGGCGCTAAATAAAGACAGCTACATTTTAACATGGAATAAAACGTTGAAATCCCCATAAGAGGAGTCATTTCCTGACAACATGAAGCAGCCACACAAGGGTTTCCTCCCTCAGCCTCAAGGTCAAGATTGCTGTTTCACGAGCACACACTCAGACACACACGCACACACACACACACACACGCACAATGCTGCTACCATCAAAAAGTAAGCATTTCAAACATATAAACAAGTTCAAAGTCTTCAAAGAGGTACAGTTTTCTCTGCCATGGCGGCCTCTGCTCAAGCTGTAAATAAGAGACCTTTGCCTATGGGAGTACAAAGAATCCTTTGAATGATAGATATTGAATTGTAACACCAACAGGCAAATCTAATTCTCCCGGTTGTCACGAAAGCACGTCTGCGAGCATCATTGTTCAGCCTGAGAGCAAAAGTAACCTGGGGTGTCCAGGGGAGGGAGGTAGAAGCGCTATATTAATGCTCATGCTCTTCATTGATCTACGAGGACTCCTTAATCTTGTGGGCAGCTTCCTCCTACGTATATTTCATAATGTGATACATTGCGCATCGATAACTCGAGTAAGGGCCTATGCTCTCTCATGCTGGCTCACAGCATTTATTGATCCCACGGTGAAGTAAACATGTCTTTAACACATGGGCCTGTCACTCCTCGCAGATATAACTAAACTGTCAAGCCAAGGTCCTGTTTATTAAACGCCCCTAATGATGAGAGGAATCGATATTTAACATGACAAGATATCATCTGCAAAGTTAATAACTCTCTGCGAGGTTAAAAAAAAAAAAAGAAAAGCTCCTCTGTGCGGTTTAAAAGGAAAGTAAACTCATGCTTGACACACATGTTTATTGCTCACCACTTTAAACTCTGCAGTGGGGATTATTTATTTGCAGTATGATTCAACTGGTGTTCTGGGAATAGATGACAGAAAATACATACAGTAAAATGACTCAGGGGCACGGCTTTGGCAGCGCACCAAATAGACCATATCCTTATGACTAAACGGTAGCTTAAGCTAGAGCAATTTCCTCTGTGCTTTCCACAGGCAGTCATGTAAAAATGATTATAGGTGTGAGCCTTGAGTATAAAGTACAGGCTATATGGGATGTTTGGAAAGCCAGTGCTGTTGGAGCCAAGCTGCATTCAGCTGTTGTTCTTTTTGGGACCGTAATTGCTATTAGTTCATGACACAATTGTGGCTGGAATAAAAAGTGGATATATGTGTGAGAAGCATGTCTCTCAGTAACAGAGTGTGAAACCAGAATTTCACTCAGGGATTACTGAAGTGCACAAACTTGAAACAGCCTCTTCATCTGAGCTGAACTTCAACTGTTGAATGAGACATTATTTGTCATCGCTTATTGGACTTTACAATAAAAAAGAAGAGAAGTGAAATCTGTTGCATGCATTTAATCAATTACCAATAGTCATCATCGGTGCTTGAGTCTTATTTGGATTGTTTTCTGCATTATGACTCCTATGTAATATTTCCTATTATGAATTTGACACCTGAGCACAACACCAAGAACAGTGTGCAATAATTTCTGGTTTAATTTTTCTTGCATCCCAAAGCAAAAGAACGTTCACATTTCTTCCTTTGATGGGAGAAAAAGGGAAAATGTAAAGAATATTAAAATGTGTCGCCTGTAACCAGGTATACGAAACTCAACTGTTGTCTGAAAAATGTGCAGAACATAACAAACTCAAGGCAGGACAACATGCGTATGGAATGACTGCAACATGCTGCATGTATAATATTAGCCAAATGGTGTATATGCTGAGCTGATTCCTATAAACCTGCAATTAAAACATCAGCTGTGATGACAATGACGATCGTGTGTTTGAGCTTTTGTGTGTGTGTGTATGTGTGTGCGCACGCTGTTGTGTGTGTGTGTGCGGATGCCTCTAAAGTGAGATCACATGGCCGGCAGTCTCGGTCCAGACAGTAGGAAGTGAAAGTGCCGCTGCAGCCACAACACAGGTCAGATCTCAAACATGGTTTTCCGCTGTACAGTGCAATCACTCTTCTCGTTTTACTCACTGAACTGCAGGAGATATTTAAAGGCCAAGGACAGAGGATGAGCCCGGCTTCTGTGATGTAACAATTAGAAATGCAGGAGGATTTAGAAACAGTGAACCCTCACTTTCAGTTTGAGATGCAGCATTAGTAAGAAGCGAGAGGAGTTTCGAAGAATAACCAGAGTTTGGGTCTAAAAAGATAGTGATGGAATATATGAGCAAAAGTAGTTAAAGTATTCATTATAAAAACAATCACAGCAGAGTGGTTCTCCTCTTATTTAAATCGTTTTAAACACTTATTATAATCCAAGTTATTTTTTTTTTTTCAGTTTTACTCAGCTTGTCAAAGCACTCTTGAACATACCAACATATTTCTGCAACCGAACACTTGTAGGCGACATGAGAATTTGTTAACAAATAGAGTGAAGTTTGTTCTTTATTCTTTGGTATGTTTGTGTTATTAAAAAAAAAAAAAAAAAAGCAAGTGCCTGATGCTGTGCTCACTGTTTGTATTCAGAGCTCTTATTTTCTTAAGCAGTTTAATGAGCCAAACTTTGGAAGTGTTGTGAAGAAGAAATTAAAAAAAAAAAAGGAACACAAAAACGGGTTACTCAGTTTGATTTTATTTTGTCATTGTGTTTGACATCAAGGGAGGGAGAGAGGAGCAAGGATTGACAAAGACGGCAGCAGACGTGAAAGAGTGAAAACTAAAACCAAAGGAGAGATAGCTATTTGTGTGCAATGAAAAAGAGACATAAAAACAGTTTCGCACTGAGATAGTTGCTCGAAATGAAATACCTGGAGATTGCATGTTGCTTTGCATTTGCAGGGGTATTCAATTTTAATTAGGGTTTTGGAGACATCTTTTATCAGACTGTCACTTATCTCTTTCTCTCTTTCTCTCTCTCTCAACCCCCACTTATCACTCCCCCCCCCCCCCCCCCCCGCACTTCCTCTTCCCCCTCAAAAACACACACGTATATGCACACACACACACAAATGCACACACACCCTCCTCTTCTTAACCCAACATTAGGAAATGCAAATAGGGAGCCAAAAGAAAAGAAAAAAAATGATTGGGAAAAGATTTATGGAATAGTATCAAATTCTTCTGATACACACATTATGAAAAAGCCATGAGCTGGGGACACACACAAAAAACATTGTCCCATTTCATTTTGGAGGAAAAAACCATTACCTCTACTATTTAATTGCTTTTCTTTTGGGGCAAAGGTGATAATTAATTTTGCTCAGGGAGGCACACATAGACCAGTAACAATAACATAACAAAAATGTTAAATAGTATTTTTGCCTTCAGTCCCAGAATAACTATTTAAATCCTGTCATGGTAAAAGATATTTTAGGCCAGGATAAAAGCAAATTATACAAACTATAGCATTCTTCACAGATGAATACATGTATATTTTCAACTTAACGACTTCATTTCATAAATTTAAAATTAGAAGTGTGAGAAAAACGGAGATACATTTCCCCAGCTCCTCAATATCTTGTGAATTAAACGTTTAACAATAAAAATAATGAATTCCTGATTCCCGAGGAACTCAAAGACAATTGACTTCATTTTGGAAAAAAGAGGAGTTCACATCAGAACTTCTGTTTTGGCATTCATTTTTTCATGTTGTCTTATTTTGACACGATTATTAAATGTGCATTCATGTAAGTATTCAAAGAGAAACTTCACATGAAGTGGGCTTTGTCTCTAACTTTCTTTGTCATTGTGGGAACAGTAAATGTTCTAAGTATCAAAAAACAAACGAGTAAAAACAGCTCTTATAACCCGCACTTTGTCTGACAAAAAAGTGTCAACGTAGCTGTAAAACAAAAGCACTAAAATGCCTCCCCCTCCCTTGTTTCTATCTGTGTGTGGTGAGCTGGTTAGTTTGTCTCCTTCTCTTCATTCCCGGCCCCCTTCCATTGTTAGTCACCTTGTTTATTGGCTGGAGCAGCCGTGGCGTACTGGACATCATCTGAAACTACAAACGACAGGATGCAATAAGCTGGAGAATAGCAGCAATCTGAGGAAAGTTCTCCATTCACCAGAGCTCCCTAACTCTCTGTCTTCTTATCCTGGGCAGAAAATAAAAAAATCAATACAGGCTCACAGGGCTTGATAAAAGTGCTGGACAGGGAGAGAAGCAGCACTGGATATAGTAAATTAAAGTGATCAAAATTTTCCAGTCGACTCAGCCCTCAGCCTACGTAAACTAACAACCCTGTCTCCACAATTGTCCGTCATCCTCCTCCACCCTCCGTCTTCATTCTCTCCATCAACTATACAGTATCTCAATCTTTCCATTTGAATGTTTTTTTTCCCATCTCTGTTTGTTGTATTTGCTATACAACGATATAATATTGATGTGAGATAATATCATGAAGATGCAAAAGTAAAATGTTTCAGTTTATTTCTATTTTTCATTGATAATACAGGTATAGGTAGAAAAAAAAGCAAGTTGCCTTTTTTCGCTCAAAGCTGGTCACCATTCATGGGTAACATCATCAGTAATCAGCGCTCACACTGATGCACTTAAAAAAAGGCTTTGAGCAGATAGTCCCTGTATCCGCAAAACTTTCTTTAAGATTCATCAGACTTACAACAATTAATGCCAAGATCACAGAAAATATATTCAATTACACCATAAACAAAGACAAGCAAATCAGAGTTAAATAATATATATATTTTTTTGCTGTTGTTGTAAAATATTGTGAGTTCTGTCACATGTCAAATGGATGCTTTACAAACCGCATACAGAGCAACGAGTGTAACAGTTGCATTCACTGTATGAACCAATTTTCTAACCACTAACGCCATCATCCTATGTGTCTATTGTGTTTGCTTGGCAGACAGGCATTGACAGAGAAAACTGAAGTAGAGGAGTATCTGGAGTTTAACAGAAACACATCTGCACGATAAACGTTAACAAACTGAAATAGAATGCTAACACAAATGGAAACTTTGGTCCGAGTTTGTGCTCTTGGCCTCAGGGCCCAGCTTATGTTGAGGACTAAAAGAGGTCTTACATCCTCTGTACCACAGAGCATGAAGCTGCTCAACAAGCTCTGATAATACAGTAGAACCATGGCCCGCTGCACTTTATTAAACTTAAGCTTGTGAACATCCCTCATGTGTAATAATGCGATGCTTTGATTATGCTTTTTTTTTTAAAATCTTTTTGTCTCATACTGCCCTGAGTTAATGTCTAAGTATTTTGTCATTTACATTTTAAGGCTCTCAATGCAACACAAATCCCCTATGAGGGTTAAAAATGTTTTCTTCAACGAGAAGAACTCAAGATAACTTAAGGTCTCTGTTTTACATTTAAAACCCTGAGTATTACAGTACCTTTAGCAAATTACTGTGACGCTAAAGGATATATATTGTTGAATATAACAAAACTCACAGCAGTGACATTGGATCTTGATCTTTAGGACATAGTGTTAACTATGCTCTTGAGTGACGAGAAGCATTTTTGTGTCATGTGGAAAAGAAATGACTATATGTTTTGCTCAGTTATGCTCTTCGCCGATTACTTAAGGAAACATCTGAGTCTTTAGCTGCTAAATGCTACACACAGGGAAAAGCTTACTGTACATCGTCCATCTGTTCTTTAGAGCTAGAGGTACATTGGATGTAATCTGGTCTTTTCTTGTTAACAGCTGTTTGCTTTTGCTGCAAAGATGCTTGAATAAAACTTAAACACTTAAAAATAACAAAACCAAAACGTGTTTGTCTCTTTAACTGTTTCACAGTCTTTATTTTGTAAATAACATCATGTGAATCAATGTATCTACAGAAACAGTGAGCCAAATTACTCACTGCATTACTAACTGCTAACTGAACTCAGTCTCATACAGGTATTGCTAATTCCAGCGCTCCTCGAAATTAAGACAATAATCTTGTGGCTTCCTGTGAAAATGAACATGTTGCTGCCACCTAACCCATCCTATCAGGAGTTTAGGTGTTTTCATTCTCCCGTCCACTCCTTTATTCCTCCACTCCTTTTACAAAATACATACTGCCTCATGTCCTAGCTGATATTTAATCAGAATCTGACCCCATAACACAAAACTATGCAAAAGAAATCCTCATTGTACATGCCAACCACATTAATAATGTTACTAAACTAAAACTGTAATTCAATTATGGCATTAGTGAGCGTTCGAATGCCTTTAAATCTTACCCGAGAGACAAATTGAAAGATTATCACATCTAATGGACTGCACAACATGCCCTTACCTAAACTATAAGTAGCACGTCAGACCACACATACTAATTCAATTACAGTAATGCCCGCAACAGCTAACACAAACCTCATGCCAGCCCTGCACAGGGCCCCCTTGGCACCTTGTTCACCTAGCAGTAAGAGGGGATTAATAAGGATTGGCCAATCCTGTCCAGTCTCATGGTGTGTGAGGTTTACCACAGAGCTAAGCTGATATTCCAACTCAACACTGATAACTGCCATTTGATGGCTGTGCTGAAATGAGTGTAAAATGTTCAACTCCTTGTCCCGTCACAAAAATTGTTTTTTTGTAAATTAAATTAAGAAGTTGGTTGGGTTGATTAAGGTTATTTTCAATAATATATTGGCACACTGTTAGAATGATTTCCTCAGATTGCCTTGTTTATTTGGTGACATCGCAGACATAACATGCTCAATATTCACAAAGTATACCATAACTTGTGCAATGTGATAATTTATTATTTATATATGTAGGTCAAGCATATGATTCACTTAAGCTAGGGTGTGTGAAACAGCACACAAGCACCAACACCGACTGCCACCCAAGTCACCTCAGCCGACCTTCTGTGTGTGTTTACGTGTGTGGCTTCCTGTATGAGCCAATTTGACAGTGTGAGTCAGGGATCAGCTCAAAAGACACACTAACCACTCAGGCCAGCACTTGCTGCGGCCTTATATCCTGTTGACCCCGGTTGGACAGCAGACAGCCTTGGGACACTTAAATCCAGCCGAAACCTTGAAAGACACGCACATGTCCTGTAGCTCACATCACAGCTTGGCTTTCAAGCAACCTGGGCCCCACTGCCGGCCTTTATCTAAAAACACGTATGGTCCCTCCTACCCTCTGTTTATAGTTCTAGAAGCTGTAAAAGAAAATGTAAACAAAAAAAAACTAATAACAAATAGAATAATAATAATAAAAAAATAACTCCCAGCGATATATTTCTTACATGACAAATAACAGTCAAGGGAAACGGGAAGTAGTGTGGCTCTGCCTTGCCATGCATCCTGACCACAATTACTGTCACTTAAGGAGGCCACTAAAATATGGTCGCAAAACTTTAGCCTGGAACTCCTACAATAACATGAGTGCATTTGTTTATCGAAGCAGTGCAGGGACCTTGGATGACAACAGATTACAAGTCAAATGCACTGCAGTTCCAAGCAGGATTAGCACAGAATCCTGTTTATGTGTCTTATTAATCTTGTGTTAGCCATGCAGATCCTGATGGTCAAACTCTGACTGTCCGCTTCTATATTTATCTATTTTAATCTCTTGATAAAGCAAAAGGATTCCAATTACAAATGCCTGAAAGAGTCAATCCAATTGAAAAACAGTTGGCAGTCCAGTGTTTAACACTTAAAACCTTAAGAAAAGCTTACAGAGGAGCCGTCTCGTGCATATTAGCAATGCAATGACTTTAATGCATCACTCTAAAAGTATTTGCTTAAGTGTTTCAGTCAGACTTGCACCGCCGCCAATTAATTGCAGGTCTTTACTGTAGGCTGCAGAGCACGGCAGAGAGTGAGCCAAAAACCTTCTGATGGAAAGCTATGAACCTGTAATCCAACTCATGATGTTAGTCTGCAATCGTCAGTATGCACGAACTGCAGCAGGTGCTTCTGAAGCTTATAGCTCATCCCTGCACAGCATGATCGATGAGTACGCTGCCATGTAAACAGACACATCCATACCTCCTCCCTGCATTGCACACACACCGACACACAAAGCTTGATTCTGAAGGGTCTTTAATCACAACTAAGCAATTGACTGATCAATGACAGATATGAGGAACATCTTTGGAATGCTAACAGGGCTGCATTCGCTTTTATCTTTTTCTTTTTACTTTGGCCCATTTTTATCACAGATTATATTTCTCTCAGCGTTAACAGGCTCCTAGCCCGGCCGAGGTATTAATTAGAATCTAAATACTAAATATTGATTGATACGTTATCAGGGCATAGCAGTTGGTCCGCAGGCTATTGATCCAGCCTGTGATTTATTATCATATTTAAGAAAAATCATTTTGTGTGATTATACGAGGTAATGGATTTTTAGCGAGGGGTGTAATTCTTTTTTTTGTTTTGTATCCCGTTTGTTATGTGGAAGGTGGAGCAGATTTCTCAATTGCATTCGGAGATCACTGATATCCTTGGTGCTGCACCCCCTCGAGCCCCCGTCCTTCCCTTTATCCAGCCCTGCCTGGCCTACGAGAAGGCTAAAGCTTGTGTAAGAGAACGATCCCCACTCTCGTCATTGGGAATAATGGGTATTGGGATTACCTCTTTAATCACAACAAAGATTAACAGATGGTATGAGAACAGTTATTAGCAAACATCTTGCACTCATCAAATCAATAAGATGATTTGTAATCAGGCTGTCAGTGCGAGTGAAAAGGGAGCCGGGGCTGTTCCCGGTGAAAGATCCTGGCAATCAGAGGCTACTGTGTAGCAATTACCTCTTCACAAAATAGGTGCTCTTCCTCCTCTGGCTGGCAGTCCTCCAAAACACACGGCAGACTGATAGCAACATAGGGCATTAACACGGCAAAACACAAAACACTGCATGGGTAACCTTGTGTTTGATCAGGTGTTAGGTGGCTCCATGATTTCATTTCACTTTGTGCCTTTTAATTTGGTGGATCTCGCCGTGTACTTGAGGGAAAAAATCTAAATGTTTACACATGCTGTCTTTCACTACAAAAGACCGTGCAGCTCATTAGCGGGTTTCCATAAATAAGTCAGTGTAGAGACAAAGAAGAAAGAGCATAGAAAACATACAGAGAAGGGTTCGCCGTGCAAGTATTTCTCCCTGGAGACAGATGCAGAGCGAGGAAGGGAAGGCTGAAGGACTGTGGAAATACCGCTGCTTCCAGTATGAGAACCTATAGTGTGAAGCTAGAGCCAGCTTTGCCTCAGTATTAATCCAAAAATGTACTACTTTATCTTTTTTTTTAATCTTTTCGAAGACTGCACATACAATCTCTTTAATTTATCCCGGAGACAATGTTGTGTTAATTCATTTTTAATAATAGTTATAATACAATCTGCAAAATTGTGCTGTGATCCATGAATTGTGCTTAATTTAAAAAAAATAAAAAAATAAATTTAAAAAAAAATTCCATTGGCCGCATTTATTATAACTCAAACTCAACTCATTGAAACATTGCTACATATTTTTTTATTTTTTGCAACTGCAACTTTCGGCCTATAAAACATGATCATACACAAACCATGGCATTACTGACTGCACAACAGAAGTCAGAATGACCCTTTTGATTTCAGATACCCAGTTTAAGAAATCAGCGTAGCTCTCAGTGATACTATTAAACCTGGCGGGCCTTTTGCAATCAACCTCCCCGTCTTTGTATTGTTGCACCTTTGCAGTGGGCTCAAACTAATGATAGACAGAAGATAGCGTTGGCTGAAAGGAGGCAGTCTTTTTTTGAGAGAAAATGGCACAACACATGATATTTTGACCTCAGATCTGAGATGTTTCACATGCATTTGTCCATGCAGCTGGCATCAAACATCTGAGGAACCTTGAGAGGACGCAGCATCACTCTCTCGAGCACACGCACGTTTCAGCAGGCAAGCATGCACCTTGGCGCACACAAACACACACAAACACACACACACACACACACACACACACACACTCGCACATAATCAGAAAAAATAACTTAAAAGACACACAACACAACCGTTGCTCTTTACTATGTAATTATCAGGATGCTCATATGCTACATTTGACAAGCCTTAAATATACATACTAAACAATCTTTTAACACTACTTGTCTTTGCACACAAGTACACACACACACACACACACACACACACACACACAAACACACACACACAAACACACACCTCAGCACTGTCAGGAGTATAGATATGCACTTACCAGGATTAAGCAAGGCACATGGTGCCAAAACAATGACAGTATGAAGTAACTGATGCTGTTTAAAAATTCAAAGGCCTCTATTGAGCAGACAGTGTGGCACACACATCACAGGGCCACAGATCCCTGCAGAACACTGCTCTGACTGCTCTCAGGCACATGCATACATGTCCACCCTGCAACACATTAGGCACGCTCAATCTCCATACAACAGGAAAGAGAAAAGGGTTCCTTTAATTCAGAATTACACTGATTGAAGTGATCAACAGCTTTTAAATGATATCGCTAAGAATATAAAAGTCCTCTTAAGCACATTTCATCTGTTCACTCATTAGACATTACCACATTAACACACATACACATTCTTGCAAACCCATAAGTAAGGAGACACACAGGCACCTCTCCTCCTCCCCTTCCCTCCAGACACACACACACACACACCTACACACAAACATTCACTTGTCGAGTGGCTAATATCTTCCCAAGGTCAAACCTGACAGGGAATTCCAATGAGATTAAGTGTCATCAGTGCGACTTTAGCCCTTTTCTGCTCATCATTGTTCTCGTAAATGCCATTAGGAGTCACAGATGACCAGGACCTGTGGAGAGCTACAACCCCTCTAGTTTCTGTGTTGGCCAAGTTTATAAGTGAGGGCTGTAATTGAAACAATGAAATGTAATAATGTCCTTCGATAAAGATCTATTCAGGAGGGCTCAGGGTTTTATATTGGGTGTCTTGGTGTCAGGGTTTAATAAAAATGTTCAACAACCTCCGAAAATTCTTTACTTTTGAGTTTTTGTTAAGAAAAAAAATAAATAAAAAATGAGCACCTGAGGTTCTGTCAGACATTGTTTCAAGTTTAGATCTCCTCTCATGTATTTCAGTTTTGAAGTTGATTCACCCAGAAAAAAACGCTAGATGCAAAAAAAATAAAATAAAAACATTGATAAATTCCACTTGTGCTTAAATCCTACTTCATTTCTCCTCATACTTTTCTCCATCTGAGGCAGTTTTTCAGAGCAACAGTTAATCAGAGAGTGTTTTGTTTAGACTCTTCCAGATCAAGCTCCAGCCTTGTCAATGTGTCAGCCAGCATTTGGTGCTCTGCCTTTCACACTGAATTTGATACACAGTCGTTCAGTGGCAGGAATGAGCATTTTGTCATCTCCTCTCGAGTGCCAACTCCATGTCCAATTACACCCCAGCTACTAATTTAATTACAGTAGCAGAAGAAAATGGGTTGATTCAATTCATTTCAATTAGGCCTGATTGAAGCAGTCAGATCACATTTTATTCATCTCAGGTATACGAGCTGCCTGTCACATTGTATCTCCGCTGGTTTTATTTGAAGTGGTATGAGCAGGTTATGATATGATTGCTGAAAATATTTGGATGAGTTCATTGACGTCTGATGTGTAAAAAAAAAGGAAAGAAAAAAAGAACAAACAAAAAAAACCCACTTGTGGATCACACATTCAGGTGACTCTGTGACAAATGTGGGAGTAAAACAGGATCCCCGCCAGATAGCATTTAGTCAGGTCCCAGGGTTACAATAGTCATTACTTATGGATGACAATTATGTATCAGATTGTGTGTGTGTATGTGTATATGTGGGTGTGCTCACAGAGCTAAAGCAATTGGAGACATGTCCCACTTGGGGGAAAAACGTAAACACTTAAATCATGTCATTCAGATTGTAACCTGTTTTAGTTCCACACAGTGTCTCATAATAATATTACAGACACTAGCAGTGGCTTCCTTTTCACTTGTTAAATCACCACGATATATAACTGCATTACCAGAACAGTAACACCACTGTAACTAAACAGCTCATGTGATCTTTTAGAACACAATAAAATTGTATTAAGAAAAAAATCATACAAACAATGACTGACAGGAGTAATATCTATGATCAAAATCACTTTCAATGACCATAAATATAGAACAAATACCACATCCCACCTCAATCTAGTAAACAAACAATTGTTCTGTTCTGTTTTAAGTTACAAAGTCTGTTTTTTAGAGTTTAAAAATAATGATAACTTATTAATATGACAGTGATTAATATGCAGAGAATAGAGTGTGTGTTGCTGTATGTGATATCACCAAACCAAATATAAAGGAATAGGCTGTATAATATGATGTTATTGTGACGCTTTAGTCTAATAATGATTGGACACATGCAGGCATTCTAAAGACATGAGAGAACATGATTCAATTAACAATAAGATCATGTAAATCGTAAAGAGTTTTCGGCTACAATCAGAGATTGGGGGTTAAGGGAAATGTTACAATCAGCAAATATCAGAAAAAAAGTTCAATCTGCGCTCTGATTGGTGCAGATAGAATCCTCAGTGGTATGCCATAGGCTGCTACAGTAGCCTGCGGGGTGTGTGTGTGTGTGTGTGTGTGTGTGTGTGTGTGTGCGTTTGAGGAAATTCGTATCGGCACCAGTTGCGGCGGCGCAAAGACGTCTGATTGGACACTGAGGCAAGAGACGCGGTAATTCATATCTTCAGCTGTACAATCACATGCATTGCAACACACCAACACATGCAGCACATTAAACGGTCAGCTGTTTAAAAAAAAAACAGGAGGATATTTGATGGCTTCCTTTAAAACTATCATACCTCATAATAGCAACAATATACAGTTACAGGATAAATCCAAGCTGCGAGCGTCATTTACCTCTCTGCGTCTTCGTTACGGTCCGGCCTCCCTGCGCTCTCTCCGCAGTGGAAGACAGTAAACCTCACAGCAGACTGCAGTGTGAGAGGAGCAGCAGAGGAGTTCTTACACAAGTCTGCCGGTGCACTTTGTGGTGCAGGGCCAGCATTGAAGCCAAGCAGCCCTTTTTTCTTACCTTGCGACACAGATCCAGAGGGGGTGAAACGGGTAAAAATGGTTGTTTGGGTGATTACACGTTTCTCCTCTACCACCCAACCTCCCTCCCTCCCTCCTTCCTCCATTCCTCCATCCCTCTCACCCCCTCCCATCCCAACCGTCTCCTCCACCAGCAGCACTCTCCCCTCTCCTCTGTCGGTGAATTGGTGCCCCTGTTGTAATAGCCGCTGTGGGGATCCAGCTATATGCAGAAACACAGCCGGCTCCAGAGTTAAGAGATCCCTCTCAGGCACCGCTGTCTGCTGTATCATACAGCAAACCTTTTCACTTTTTTCAATTAAGGAGCAATTTACTTTCATAAACGTTTTAATCTTTCAACAGTGGGATTTGGAGTGTTTCTCCTTAAATACACTCATGTCATATCAGCTACACTAATTTAGAGAACTGAAGAAGAAGAAAAGACAATTTTACGCAATCCAAATATCCCAATAATTAATTACTTTCCCAGAAGTCCAAGCTTCTCAATCCTGGTCCCACTGGATTCCCTCCCCGCCCCCCTCTATATCTCTGCGTGTGTGTGTGTGTGTGTGTGTGTGTGTGTGTGTGTGTGTGTGTGTGTGTGTGTGTGTGTGTGTGTGTGTGTGTGTGTGTGTGTGTGTGTGTGTAGTCTATACCGGATTAAATGGCAGTTCTTTTTAAATGGCACCTTCCCTCGTTTCCCCTCTCCTTTCATCATCAGCAAAATAAAGATTAGGCCTACAGAGGAGATTGTAACGGCTCGCCTTCAGAGGCGCACGGATCTTCATTCCTCCGCCTTTGTGATGATATTGATGATGATGATGGCCAAGTGGACAGTTTGATTTTTGTGTGGCGAGCTAGTTATAAAGAATCAATAATATATCAAGGGGGTAACTTTGGTGATAAAGGACTTCAGCCACTCTGGCTATTCATCATAAGTCTGTAGCAAGCAGATAGGTCAAAAGAAATTATATTGCTCTAAAGAGTGTGTCTCCTTATCTCTCAGCACCAGGGGAGTGGAGGACACGCCGATCGATACAGTAGCTGCCGTATACTCCTTGCAATTATCAATAGCTGATTTTGTCTTCCTGGGGCTGCATCTATTAATACCAGATAATAACAGCCGTTTGGACATAACTTCCAGGGGGATGATAGAGG
This sequence comes from Symphodus melops, assembly GCF_947650265.1. Taxonomy (NCBI): domain Eukaryota; kingdom Metazoa; phylum Chordata; class Actinopteri; order Labriformes; family Labridae; genus Symphodus; species Symphodus melops. Next base: position 11,564,360 of record NC_136695.1, on the reverse strand, counting down.
GAGAAATGAGAGAAAGAAGAAGAAGAAAAAAAGAAAGTTTGCTTGCAGGACGACCTTGGTGTCAACAGATTTGTCTCTCATATGAGGTGGGCACAGGGGAATAGACAAGTCAAACAGACACAAGGGAGGCAGAGAGGAAGTGGGGTGAGGGCTGCAACTGAGCCAAATCCCCCCACAACTGGAAAAAAAGCTCATCATTAACAGTGAATAGTTATTCATTCACGAATGATTTTACAAGTTGTAGCCTTTGCCTTATATTATCAACAAATCCCACGTCTTAATATTTTAGGTCTGATTTCTTTTTTAAAACTATAATTAAAATTCGATACACATTTTTTAGAGATACATCTGTTTACAAATGATGAAGTTTGTAATATTAAAAAAATACGTTTACGTTAATAAGAAAAAAACTGGTGAGAAATACATTTACTTTCTTCCCCTCAGCCCTGCACATCTTAATCCTTTCAGTCCTACCCCATTACTATGACCACATGCTTCCGGGCCATTTTAATACAAATAGACTTCAGCAAAGTTAATGGCCAGTGTGTTTATTTAAATCCACACGTATCTGGAAACAGTGCAAAAACATCGTTTATCTTTCAACTTATTTTAATTTTACGCACGTGTAATGAGAATATAAGCCACAACAAACGTATTGCGTCGATAACTCTGTACAGGCCCAACAGTCTGCGAGTTATAAAAATGATATTTACTATTTACAGTGAATAATTTACGTGTTCTGTGATTACTGTCAGCAAACGATAACGTCCTGAACGAGTTGTTGCTATCGTGCGTAAAATACCCATAAACTCAAAGAATCGGTTGAATAAAGCTGGGACTGTGTGATTGAAAGCTAGCCGTACACTCACAAAATATCAGCTCTCATAAAAGAAAAATGTTCTGAGAGTAATATGACTCTGCGTCCCAACAGACTGCTAGGGATATTATATGATGGGAGGTCAGATCTGGGCGTTCACACGGAGTCTGAGGGCGATCCATTGAACAGTAACGTGGTGGTACATCCTAGTGGTGGCTGAAAGCAATGGGCTGAACCTCTGCTTGGGGGTTAACTCTCACATACAGCACAGTCCCCCACACACACGGAGCTATGCCCAACACCGAAGAGACCGACTGCGCTCGTGGGCTGCCAGAAGATAACTTCAAAGTTGGTTTCGAAGTGAGCGCGCGAGCCTATTAAAAGGGAAGACACTGATTGGCTATTTTTATTCGGATAGAAGCCGCGTTGTAGTGTCTGGCCACCAGCTATCCAGAAAAGCCACTTTTGGAAAGCGCACCGAGGCGTACAGCGCGACCGGGAGGTAGAACAGCGAGAGGAGGAGGAGGAGGACGAGGGGAACTTCATCACGATCAGAAACAGGAAAGCGACTCTTGTCTCATGCGGGACAAATGACTTTTTCAACATAGTGACTTTGTCTCTGTAACTAAGAGAAGGACATTGTTAATCGTGGCACTGTTTTCTCCGCGTCAAAGTTTGGAGAGCAGAGCTGCGCCATTTAAAGAAAAGGAAAACAATAAACCCTGGAGACAATTTACTTCTACCGTCAAGAACTGTGCTCGTCCTGTCCACTTTCAAGTAAACCCCAACCCAGAAAGTCAACAGTTAACTACATCTCTGAGACTGTAAACATCTCTCCACTCGTGTCCCCGTCTGAAGGAAGTGCGTGTTAACAAAGTTGCCGCGACAGAGAAAGTGCATGGATTGAGCCACGCTCTTGTGACAGACTGTTTGAGAAGACGCTTTTGTTGTAGTTGTGAGCAAAAAGGGGAATGAAACAAGTCAAAAATGATGAAGATCAGAAATAATTCGAGAAGAAGCGCAGCGGTGAATCTTCGGCTCTTCTGAGTCGGTGCGCTCGGTGAAGGGAGGGGAAAAAAAGAGCCTGACGTCCCTGTTGGAGACCCCCCCGCCCGCCCGCCCGCCCCGTGAGCCCGGCACAACAAGAGATTTGGTGTGTTGTGTTGTGTTGTTGGGGGAGGCTGGATAGTAAAGAGAAAAGAGACGGATAAAGTCTGAGAGTGAAGCGGCTAATTGCTCAGTCCGTCCCTCATTACCATATCCAATGCGCGTCCGCTGGACTCCAGCCAATCCTCCCCACCTTCACACGGTGCCATTAATCGCGAGGCATTATTCACTATCATAATTATTATACCGACATGCGCAATCCAACGCACAGCAACAGCAGCGACAGAAGCAGCGACACAGGCTAATTTCTCATATTTCCCCCTCTCACTGCTCCGCTACCAGACTATTTGCGAACTTTTTTGTGTGTGTTGATTCATTCGCTCTTCGCTGATGTATCTGCTCAAAGCAGAGACATCACGGAGCGCAAAAGCAGAAGCATCGCCAGCACTGACGCCAGCAGCATGTCCCGACGCAAGCAAGCCAAGCCACAGCACCTCAAGTCGGACGAGGATCCCGCACTAGCCGGAGTGGTTTCCGAGCACGGTGAGTGGACCTAATCAGCTGAGCTCTCCTTTCTTACAGGAAACTTCCTTTCACTGCCGCTCTGTGTGTTTCAGCATTTCACTCTTTTTAGGAGCTTTTAAAGAAGTTTGACAAGTTTTATCTGAAATCAGAAGTGCATTTGACTCCTTATGGATTATTCCTACATATTTTCCAAATATATTAATTTAGTCGATAGTTTAGTTTAAAAAAAAAAAAATAAAATAAATAAAATAAATCTTAATACTATGCTTTGTTGAAGTCAAAAGTCTGCCGGTAAACCACGGCAACAGTGTGCGGTCCCGTTGGAGAAGTTGTGTCTGTGTTTGCTGAAACATCAGTCCAACCTGGAACCTGCAGCTCGCGCGGGCTGCACTGCCCCATCAGCACCGGCTGTTGGCTGATAAATTACTTTGGAGATGAATGTAACTAATGCATACATTCATTTACAACAGTTTACACTTAGAGGCTTTAGACCATGCGCCGGAGGCCTTTTTGAAAGACATGTTTAGAAATAGAATTGATTTAGTATTTTCCTTTTTGTCAAATATCGGTGCTGTACTCTTAAATATGTCTTGAAAATCGCACACAGTTTGGGCGTTTGCGTCAACACTTAAAGACATGCGAAGTCTTCTAAATAGACACGATTTCATTAAGTCGGCAAATATTGAACAACATCTATTGGAGTGGTAAAATTAAAAGTTCCGCGAAATTTACTATAAAAAATACAGTAAATTTATATAATGATATTGCTATTTTTTTTTTTTTTAAGTCTCATAATGTATTCTCCTTTTTATGAAGCTCTTGTGTCTTTTGTCCCTAAGCGCACGTCTGGGTCTCCTAAGAGCAAAATGCGGATTCTGTTGCAGGTCGAAGCCTTGTTTTGTTATGGAAATGTTTTTTGTTTACCCCCCTCACATAAATTTAGCACACTTGATTTGTTCCCTTTTGCGCACAATGTCGACAACATCGGTTGACAGAGCTCGTCCTCGCCATGTGGAAAGAATAAGGCTCATTCAGGGTTTCTTTTTATTATTATTCTGTATTCAGCCTTCTGCGCAATAAAACGACCATTATAGAGTTAGAGTCACATCTTGTGTAAAGCGGAATGCTGCGGGAATTAAGGGGACAATATGACATCTGCAGGGATATGTCATTTTCCTCAGTCCAGAGTACAAATACCATATTGTAATTTATTTGTATTCATACATATGTTAAACAAAAATAAGATCTGCTCCATTTCATAAAGTAAAATTGTAATACATTAAACTAGAAATGTAATTTTAACCATTAAAAGTAAATAATAAAGTCGTTTCTAAAACTTAAAAAAAGAGAGAGAAAAAGAAACAATAATAACTCATTTTTATTCACTTTTAAAGTGATCACTTTTTGGAAGTGTCCACTTTAAAGATCCATTTCTTCTGCTCATCCTTAAAGCTGGTTACAAATCACTGCCTTTCTTTCTATCACACAATAAACAAATGTTGGCCAGCGCACACACAGTTACACTCTTACACACACATATACACACACACACACACACACACACACACACACTTTGCAGGGCTTCTTTACCATACAAGTACGTGATGTAATCTCGAGGGAGCAGCTCTCTTTGCATGGGGGAAATGTAAGTGTGAGTGCAGGGTATCACACTGCTGAGTCTTGGCTCTTTTACATGCTTTACTCCTGCCGTTTTTTTGTCTTTTTTATCATTTTAAAATGGGAACAAAATCATGTCTGCTTTAATGTTGACATAATCTTTACAAGGTAACATGAAACGTCCATCAGGTTGCTCCCCTGTAGGACCAGGGACTGAATTTTTTTTTTCCTTCACCCTGTTTGAAATTTACATGCAGGCATAATTTCATTTCAATTTCATTTGAAATTATTGTTGCAATTTATTAAACACAAAGTACTCTTAAATAAATCCATCAAGAGAGGAAATTACTCCTGAATTTATAATTTAAAAAAAATGACATCCTTATTCTGGCTTCTCTTTTCTATATTAACATTCACCTTTCTGCTTGGATGTGTATCTTTAAAATAAAGATACACACAAACAGACAGTATTGTGTGTAACCTATAGTATCTACGCAATTCTGCCTGAGACTCGAAGTGGCCGTGGAATGTTCCTGTAGCAGTAGTATAGTGGGCCGCTTGTTTTCAGGACAGACGTTGCAGTGAAACAATCCTAATCCTTTGGCAGAACACAGTGAGCCCATACACACTTAAATAAACCTAATAACACCATGTCTCATCCAAAGCTACCTCACACACGAGCTACGAATGTCACACTGTCAGTGTATCATTGCAGCATGATCGGATTCTTTGCTGCCTTGTGCCGAGCTGCATCTCGTGACGACACTATTGATCGCTGGCTCTGACAAATCATTGCATATAATGTCGAAGGAATTCAAAGCTCCAATTGTCAGTCACTGCTTCATTCAGACTTAAAATCTATATATGTTGGCTGCTGGTAAAGAGAAAGTCAAGCTTTCATGTGTCATTCTAGATGTGCTCGATGATGTTCTGTCCAGGGTGCATTTAATGAAAATAGGATTAAAACATCGCAGCAGTAAGGAACTTTTGGTTGGAACTTTCTGGTGTTTTTCATTTTTGTCTGAATCTCAAGTTCTTCCGTTCGACCCGCCCTTTTGTGTGTGAATTTATGTCAGTCTGCAGCTCAGTGAGAACCTCTTTCATGTGCTGCATCACCCCAAACATGAACAACTAACATCAAGTGCCAACAAGCCCGTGTCTGGCATATCATCTGTCCCTCAGGCCTCCCGGACACTTGCCCCCTGGGGGCATGGGGGGTTGTAACTGTGTGTGTGTGTGTGTGTGTGTATGTGTGTAATGTGTGTGAGGATGAATAGAGGAGGAGGAGGAGGGTCCGCTTAAGAGTGCTTTTATAAAGCTAGCTGACTTAACCTTTGTCTTGCCCTGGCCAGCCAGGTCCTGCCGCTAGATGTCAAGCTCCTTGTACAATTAGAACATGTGTGTTGTTGACCTTGGATGTGTAGCTTACTCGTGTCCTAGAAAGTGTGATCAGCGGCGGGCTTTTCATCTCACCACATAGCTTCCTCTGCATCCAGTGTCTTTGTAGGTGTGCATGCAGAATGTGTGGGAGGCTGAGGTGTCTGTGTTGCATGTTGACATACTTTTGTTCATCACGCTCGAGGAGGTAAATTTCCCCTGTTACAAGGATTCACAACATCAATTGAAAAAACTGACATTTTAAGCACATTTCACTAAGATTATAGGTCATAAAAAACGTCATATCTACAGCTGAGGAGATATCTTGGAAGTATATTTTGTTATATTTTTTACTGAACAGATACTGTTCAATTAAATTACTGACAGTTGAAAAAAAAATCTCAAGTTCCAGTGAGTGTTTATTTAACTGAATTCAGTTCTGAACTCTTGGATTCTCAAACATAGCTGCAAAATGCAGTCCTTTTCTTTTCTCACATATTTAATGTGGACAGGAATAATCAGAGTTATGAGGTTCAAAAATATATAATATATTGAGGAAATCCCTGCTGACAGTGACAACATGCCTCCCCTGCAGCAGGGCTTTGTTTTTCTTTTGTTTTAATCCCCTCTCACCATTGGGTGCAGGCCTCTGGACCACCCACACAGTTGTGCCAAAGATGTCTTCAAGACAGCACTCAAATATGGCTGTGTCTTAATTACTACTCAGCACTGAAAACACACACAAACAAGTTAGGCCCTGATTGGAAGGAAGGACGAGACAGGAGAGACTTTTTGAAACAGGAGACTTTGGTGGACTTTAAGGAACGCTTACCAAGACTTTCACTTAAGGATTTTTTTTTTTTTTTTTTTCCTATTCTGTGATTATTTTTTTTTCTCTTTGAATGATTTTGTCTGGATCATTTTCTGATCTTACTTTGATTTGTTTATGAAGTAGACCCCTGGAGGAACAGAGAAAAAAACCCCCTGATAATTCTGTTTGTTAATGTTTTTTTTTTGTTATAGTTTTGGGATGTGAAAATTTAAATCTTATTTGAAAACCAGAATCTCTAAATCCATCATGAAATGATGTACTGATCTTGTTTTAAAAATACAGATAATGTTAAATATGTATTTGGCCTGAGTAGGAGCCTACATTAGACCACCTCGAGCTCTTTCATTAATCCACACACACAAACATACTCGGACACAGCGAGTCATCTTGACGGGTGACACGGTCATCTGGACAGAGTGCCGTCACTGAACACTGTATTGCAAACGCATACACAAACAAATCGTTAATGTTTTGGCTGCTCCACATCTGCAGGCAATGACAAAGGCCTCCCTGTTTGCGTTGATATGACTGTACCACTCTGCAGTAGGGGTGACCAGGCTGATGACTGACACACGCACACACATTTACACACACAGAGCCGTGCTGAGAATGCTCGGACCTCTGCCGATTTAGTATGGGATCATTCGAGGGGATGATTTATTTGTTTCTCGCTAGAGAATCATTACTGTCCGAGGAGAGTGCGGTTGCAGAAATTTTTTTTCTTTAAAGAATCTGTTGTCTGGAAAACAAGACGCATATAGTGGTAGATAAAAGGAGTTAATAATTGAAACTTATTCAGAGTATATTTTATTTCTCTATGCCCTGAACGTTCCTGTGCTGGTGTATAAATCATTCAGATAAAATGCAACGAAAGGCACACAAAACATCTGTCCAAAAAGTTGGTTGTCAAGATCATATTGAATAGAAAATGACTTTTAAATAAATTAAATTCACAGTTAAATACGAAATAGACTGTTGAGATTTGTGACCAAAGAATACAAAGGAAAAATTTAGTTGGAACAAGAATTCCAACATTGTTGAGCCCAGCTGGCCTTGTGTGTATTTTTTCACCCTCCCCTCCCAACATGGGCAGGACCTACAGTGATGATTCTCTCTGTGAGGGTCCAAAGATGCTGGAGAGGAATGCAAAGGGAGGAGAACTTGTAAATGAGGCTGTAAGAGCAGACACTTTTTGGAGATTCTTCCACTTTCTGTTGAAAAGTTTTATGAACAGAAAAACTTTAAATATGCTATATGACTAATTTTAAAAATGGAATAGCACTGACTTTAGAATGAAGCAAATGTTTCCAGTGCCATAGTCTGAATCTGTGTTCATCAAGTGAATCTGGAAATTGTTAAGAATGAGTCAATTTTATAATTATCGAATGCTCTCGCTCAATGCTCGGCTCTGTGGCCCTCGTAGAATCGGTGCATGGAAAGCATGAATACCTCAACTGATACAATACGTCAGATTAGCAGTTTCAGTTAGCATGCCAAAGATTGCTGGCCCAAGATAACACACACACACACACACAGATTCAATGTCTACAATCCCCCCATTGACAGCGTTCAGCTTAATAGTCACATCTCAGTAAATGAAGACTCTTTAGAGGAATGTCAAAATGGATTGTGTTTTTATATTCACCCCTTCATTTTTCATGCTATAGGAAAATCAATACACCCTCACACACACACACACGCTTATACTTATTGCAGTGTTGCAAAGACAAAATAGACAGAAAATGTCACCTCTATCTGCACAAAATGCTGGCACCCCATTGTTTCGGTAGATTGTGGATGCAATTTCAGTATTTCACATCTTCTGACAAAAGACAAAAAATAATTATCAGTGTATGTTCTGCAGTCATTTGTAAAATTGCTCACTCTTTTAAACAGGCTTAAACTGAATTTCTTCTTGAATGTTCTAAAAAATGTTGTCTGCAAATTTGACGAGTCAATTGTTTTGAGTTGTTCAAGATGTATAATTTAAACGTTTAAAAAAAAAAATCTTTCATCATGGTTGCATTATATTTTGAAACTGAAAATTCTGAGAGTTTTAAAAAAATCCCTGTTTTTCTATTTTAGAAAAGTGTACATTGTTGTACTGTATGGTGATGTGTTTGTGCAACATATATACACACACACACCATACACACACACACACAGTATTCTCCCTGACAGCAGGAGTGTGTGTGTGTGTGTGTGTGTGTGTGTGTGTGTGTGGGGTGCGGTGCATGTGTTTGTGTGTATGTAGTCTTTAGGTGTTTATCTCCATACATACACCCTTCATTTGTGTGTGTTTTATATCTGTCTAAATATGTATGTGGTTAAAACGTGTCAGCATGTGTGTATGAGTGTGAGGTCAGAGGCATACAAATGCCCCCACTTGTAATTGTATGAATGAATAAAAGAGATTGACAGTAATACCATTCTAATAACTAATCAGCTCAACACAATGCCCACTCATTTGTGTTGACCTTTCAACCCCCAATTATGGAAATGAGTCCTGCTGTCCGCTGCTGGGCTAAGGAGATTTTTAGCCTGCTGTCACGTGTCATAGACGTTTCCAGTCCCTCGCTCCTTTTCCCTTTAAGATTTTGGATTAGAATTGGATTCTTTTGTGATGGTTGTCTAATATAAATAATGAAAATATATTCATCATTTTATCAATTTATGATATTTTCATCTGTTTTTGTTATCTTATGACTAAGAATTTAAAAAACATGTAAAAGGGGTCAAAAGAATTACCAAAACGTCAAAAAATCTTGATTATTCTTCATTCTGTTTTCCTTTAGTTACTTAATTGTTTTATAATTTTAACTAAGTCAATAATTGCTGCCACCAATAAAAACACAGATCCTCACCAAAACCTTCCTGTTGATAGCTGATTCAGTCACAAACTTCAGACCTTGATAGCCCATGTGCACACCTAAAGTAAAAATCATGTTGAATGGTGAATTTTACCAACTACTGAGTCACTACTATAGCCACAAATTCTTCATGTGTGCATCACTGGGTTATTTTCTCTTTAACTTTTAAATGAGCGGAAGGACTGTATGACTGTGATTGCACATTCACAAGGCTGAGGACAGACCTTTAATGTTTGGTAAAAGTGTGCACTGATGTGAAGTTTTGTATATGACTTTTAGAGGTAATGTCCTTAACTACCACAATCGTAGCCCAGGCTGGTAAAGTTTTGTGCATGAAGGGAACTCTTATAGTGGAAGCAAACTTGTATAAATACAGTAAATTATGTTCTCACGTTACTCAGGACAGTGTTATGTTTTTAGCGTTTTAATGGCTAAGAGTCCATACCTAAACCATAATCTGAACTGTATTTTGTTGCAGGTTATTTTAGAGGGGACATCTTTTCTTGGAATAAATCTCTTTTATTTGCAGTACTGACAGAAACCGTCTTCAGAATATTCGCGGTGTAAATTGTATATGAAATTGTTTAATTTCTACATAAATAGTTATATATGTTTGGTATTTGAGTATAAACAGAACAGAAGGCGCTGAAAAAAAGTACCTTCAGGATGTTGTGGTAGTGAGCAAGCACACTTCCTATACATAATAAAAAAAGACATATGTACATATGGACAAGGGAAAACCAACAAAAATAAACACATAATGGAAGCAGGTTTTACATGGTTTTGATCAGGTGTGAATAAGGTCCATGTTTAGAGCTTGCGCTGGCTTGTTTGACTCTTGATGGTTGCTTGTGGAAGAGGAAGTGGCTTCCTACAACTGTGATTAAACATGTGTAACTAATCAGAGTCTTTGCTGCCATGGCACTAGCATGTAATTTGTTGAGTCTCATTTCAGAGAGCATAGGGAAGGGAGAGAGACAGACAGAAACACATGAGAGAAGGAGAGAGAGAGTGACACCAGCATTTTTAATCGAAATGCTGAAGTACACACGTAATACAACTGTTTTACATTTGTAATAGTGAATGTGCATGAATTGTATAAGAGCCTTTAACATTTAACTGCCCTCTACACTCACTTTTGTCAACAAAATTTCCCCGACATCATGACAACAAAGTGTTTCAGTCTAGAGTCTTTTGCTGAGATTCAGGGCTTAAGTATTGCCTTTGCAATGCTCAATGAAAAGGCCAGGCATTTGAAATTCAGGTGGAAATGACTGGGCTTGATAGCAGAGGGGAATCCTAATGGGGCCATCAAAGGCCTGATTTGTACCCAACAGATGAGGCAGCTGTGAATTGTATGAAATATTGGAAATCAATAGGTTCTATGGAATTTCATTAAGCGGCAGTATCCACAATTGATAGGCCCTCATAATTTGATGGATTGCACAAAGAAAATTATTAGCTGGCTCTATGAAGAGGGTGTGAATGCACAAACCTGGGTCTTGAGAATTGGTGAAGTCGGGCAATTTGTTCGCAGTAAAAAAAGAAAGAAAAGAATATCGATTTTGGTTATGTTAAAAGACAGAAAAAAAAATCAAAGGTTAAATCTTTGCAGCACTGCAAAATATGTGTGGATTCTTTATTGATTATTTATTCATTAATTCTTCTCTTTTTGCTCCCCCTCCTTTTTTTCTCTCTTTCCCCATCTACTCCATTACTCTGACCCCCTCCTGTCCCTTTAGCCCGAGGTGAAGTGCTGGATGATGCAGACAGTGGGAATGAGAGCCGCAGTGGCAGTGAAGAGACACATATATGTGAGAAGTGTTGCGCTGAGTTCTTCAAGTGGTCAGACTTCTGTGAACATTTAAAGAACTGCACCAAAAACCCCCTAGTGCTCATAGTGAATGACAATGAGGACACACCTAATCCCTTACAAGATTACCCCACAGAGCTCTCCCCTGTCCCCAGCTGCCCTAGTGAGCAGGCTGACAGCGAGGACCCCAGGGAGGGCAGCCACAGTCCTGCTGGTGAGGGGGATGACATCCAAGAGACAGTTACCCTAAATGGGGTCGATACCCTGGAAAAGGAGGAAGAGCAGATGGAGGTAGAGCTTTCTCCTGAAAAAACTATGGATCTTGAAGAGAGAGATATGACATCCCCTGAGCCAGACATCCTCCTACCTCAGCTCAATGATGCTGTCACATCTACTGTCCCAAGCTACGCCATGCCAAGCACCAATGTTACCTTGGAGACACTGCATGGCACCCGAGTTGCAGTTGCCCAATTTTCACAGAGTGTAAGAGCAGCAGTTGGCAGTGGGGTTTCCACCATGGCTATCCCTATGATCCTGGACCAGTTGATGGCCCTCCAGCAGCAGCAGATACATCAGCTGCAGCTGATAGAACAAATACGCAGTCAGGTGGCTCTAATGAACAGACAGTCTGCCTCACAGCCTGCGCTCAACCACCATCACAGCAATGCAACTGGAAATCAGGGGCCTGCATCCTCCTGCGTGCCCCCTGTCGCAAGTCAGCTTCAACTACACAACTTCATCACTCCTCCTGTCCATCAGCTGCCTGTAAGGTTGCCGGCCACTCTCAATGGTCAAGGCCCTTCACCTCTGACATCAGCAATAGAGGGTACTCTCTCTCAAACACAACAAAGTGGCAGTCAGCAGTCAACCTCTTCAATCCCCAACACATCCTCAAATAACTCTGTGTTTCCCCCACCAAGTGGTACTGGATTGTCATCTCTACTTCCCTCTTGTTCATCCTCAGTGATGAACAACAACTTAAGCACGAGTAATAGTGTAACAGGAAGTGGTGGCATTAACAGCAGCTCAGCTCTCTCCAGGAACTCCACAACCCCTCCCTCACTCAGCCACAGCAGCCTCCTGAGCTCAGCCTCCAGTCTACCACTGATACCTCACAGCTCATCCAGCAGCGTTATCTTCCCCAACCCGCTGGCCAGTATTGCAGCCACAGCCAATGCACTTGATCCTCTCTCTGCCTTGATGAAGCATCGCAAGGGGAAACCCCCAAATGTGTCTGTGTTTGACACAAAGCCTAGTTCCGAGGACCCCTTCTTCAAGCATAAGTGTCGGTTCTGTGCCAAGGTTTTTGGCAGTGACAGTGCCCTACAGATCCATCTGCGTTCCCACACTGGAGAGAGGCCCTACAAATGTAACATATGTGGCAACCGTTTCTCGACAAAGGGAAACTTGAAAGTCCACTTCCAGAGGCACAAAGAGAAATATCCACATATTCAGATGAACCCCTACCCCGTGCCAGAGTACCTGGACAATGTGCCCACAAGCTCAGGCATACCATATGGAATGTCTCTGCCACCAGAAAAACCTGTTACTACATGGCTTGACAGCAAACCTGTCCTACCAACAGGTTCCACTTCAGTCGGACTCCAGCTGCCTCCAACGTTGCCGAGTATGATGGGAGGCTTTGGAGAGTCTCCAAGTCTCACTCCACTGAACAGGTCACCCCAGAGACCATCCCCACCGTCAAGTGAGTGTGCATCTTTGTCCCCGAATATCATCACTGACTCTGGCATGACCACTACTTCACCTTCCCCAAAACCCAACTTAGGGAGTGATGCACCTCCTCTCTTGAAACCTGAAGGTGTTCTCCTGCCTCCGAGTTGTTCAAGTAGGCCAGGAGAGAACACCACCACCACAACTACAGCAAGTCAAATGGTCCTCTCTTCTTCTGTCACCTCCACCACATCATCCAGCTGTGGCCAGATAACTGAACCCATCACAAGCCCCAACTCGGTTTCTAACTCTGTCTCCCATCCAGTCCTTCCCATGCTCTCAGACCAGTTTAAGGCTAAGTTTCCTTTTGGAGGCCTCTTAGACTCTATGCAAACCTCAGAGACATCAAAGTTGCAGCAGCTTGTAGAGAATATTGACAAAAAGATGACTGACCCAAACCAGTGTGTCATCTGTCATAGAGTCCTGAGTTGCCAGAGTGCTCTAAAGATGCATTACCGTATCCACACTGGTGAGAGGCCTTTCAAATGCAAGATATGTGGTCGGGCATTTACAACCAAGGGAAATCTGAAAACACACTTTGGTGTTCACAGATCCAAACCCCCACTTCGGGTACAACATTCCTGCCCTATATGTCAGAAGAAGTTCACCAATGCTGTTGTACTGCAGCAACACATCCGTATGCATATGGGAGGGCAAATTCCCAACACCCCTGTTCCTGAGAGCTTACAAGAGATGGACACTGACCTCTCCTTTGACGAGAAGAGCTTAGATGCCATGAGTAACTATGATGATGACCTTCTGGATGAAATGGAACAGGCTATGGAAGATGAAGCTGACTTTAAAGAAGGAGAAATGGACCCATCTAAACCATACTCACCTGGGAGCTCTCCTCCTACTTCAATAATTTCCAGCATTGCTGCAATGGAGAACCAGATGAAAATGATCGACTCAACTGCCAACATGACTCGTTCCTTTGGTCAGAGGCTTACGCAGAACGGTAACAGCTATGGCGGAGAGAGTGATTGCTTTGCCACTGATTCCCTGTCTGCAGTGGGGGATGCTGAAGGTCAAAGCTTGGGGAGCCCTGCTCTTTCCGAGTCTTCTGACTCAATGCAGCATTTGTCTCCAGCTCACAGTCTTTCTGAAAGCCAGCGATGTAAGTCCCCTGCTACCCTCAACAATAATAACAACAGCAGTGCCATGACAGCAGAGGAAGGCTTGGAGAACAATACAACTAACTTGGCAACGGTAAAGTCGGAAAAATCAGAGACCCCATCTCCGCTTTCTGCAAGTGAAGGCACCGGGGCCCTTGACCTGACTGCCACTCAACCTGGCAGGCACTTTATCAAGGAGGAGAGCCACTTCAACATGCTGTTCCTTAGTAGAGATCGAGGTGTGTATGTGCAAAATTAACTCAAACGTACAAATGCTTTATTCAAACTATTTAGATATCTACTGTGATTTGCATAATTACAATGCATATAATATTAGCTGTAAACATATATAGAAAAAAAATACATATATTTGCGGCCTCAGCAGAAAGTCTTGTGAGATGTGATACAATAAGACTGAATTGGAACATTTTCCTAATTGATTCATGAATTAATCTGAATGTTATTAGTCCAAGCCCAAGATTAATTTCTTCTTGATTTTTACCAAGCTAAAACCTTTCATGTTTGCAGAATGATTTTTTATTTATTTTTTGTAATTTCAATGTTGTTTTATTTCCATCTCTCCTTTCAGGGCTGAGCACTCCTAATTTGGCCAGCACTGCATCAAACATGATTAAAATGGAAATGAATGGACATGGCAAGTCGTTGTCCCTCGACAACTCACACCTTCCCGTGGGCATCCAGGTCCCTGCTGCAGCACCACATACCACCATGAGCCCCAGCATAAACCCAATGCTAGCTCCCCCACCTCCACGACGCACTCCTAAGCAGCACAACTGCCACTCGTGTGGGAAGAATTTTTCCTCTGCCAGTGCGTTGCAAATCCATGAGCGAACACACACTGGGGAAAAACCTTTTGCATGCTCTATTTGTGGAAGAGCTTTTACTACAAAGGGCAATCTGAAGGTAAGAGCCAATTTTGTTAAAAAAAAAAAATAAAAAAAAACATGAAAGGGTTTTTTTCCTGTTGCAGAACTGCTTACTAGGTTAGCTAAAATACTATTGGATTTATTCTAATTCGAAGAGTACTAATCTAAATCTAGCCAGAGTACTAATCTACTAAAACTAGCCAAATTGTGTCTTCACATACTGAAATAAGCACCAATCTTTGATTCAAACCATACATTTTCAGCAAGTCAAATATTGAATTGATTAAATATACCAACTAACTTTCTCTTTTTTTCACTCTTGATGTTTCTTGTTACTGTATTGCTAATTTTAGGTTCACATGGGAACACACATGTGGAACAACGCTCCAGCTCGAAGGGGTCGGCGACTGTCTGTGGAGAATCCCATGGCCCTGCTGGGCGGGGATGCTATGAAGTTCAGCGAGATGTTTCAGAAGGATCTGGCAGCTCGTGCCATGAACGTCGACCCGGGCTTCTGGAACCAGTATGCAGCCGCCATCACCAATGGACTGGCTATGAAGAACAATGAGATCTCTGTGATACAGAACGGAGGCATCACGCAGCTCCCTGTCAGCCTCGGGGGTGCGGGAATCACTTCATTGGGAGCCATGCCGGGAGGAATGGACCGTGTTCACACCGGCAGCAGCCCCCCCATGATGGGTATGGAAAAGGCTGGTCTGGATGTGGGGGCTGGCCGCCCCTTCTCCAGATTTATGGAGGAAAACAAAGAGATTGGGATCAATTAAAAAAAAAACTTTTCTGTTGTATTCAAGATAGGCATTTGGCAAAGACTCTAATGAGATAAGGCGTCTGATAAAAAGGAAAGGAACTGCTGATAGCGTCTGAACTCATGCGTACAGATCTCATTATGTACAGATGAAATATTTTTGTTTGGTTTTGGAAAAATGGTATTTAGTATTGATTAGAGGTCTTTGCCTTTCACCCATCCCCTCCTCACTTGATATTTCCCCTATAGGAAGAATACTTTGTCTCTTGTTTGAGAATATGTCGTCTTGCAAGATTTGCATGGTACTTATTGGTTTTTATCAGTATGTTTGACTGCTTTTATGAATTCTTTTGAAAACCAGGATCCTGCCTCATTTACGATGGGCAAGCATCTGATCTGGACAGGACTAAAACAGAAAAGATATTTGTTTAAAGATGGTCTGGCAACGCTGATCGTGATTGCTCTTTGAAATATTAAGGGGCATGGATAGGCTGGAGAAAAGACTGAAGAATAGTGTTTCTGTGCTCGCCTGATATTTTGTTTTTTCATGAACTAGAAAACTTGAAAAAAATGTTTGAACTATTTTAATCTTTACATTTAGTCTCCCAGCATTGTCTTATACTATTGTCCTGTGTCTTTAGTATTTATGATATTGACAAAAAAGCGGGTATACAAAAATATATTTAATGGCCCAAGCGTTTTATTGATCCATTTGTTTTCTAAACTGCAGGCTTCACTGATAAATATCTCTTTCAATAAAGACAGTATGTCATTTGAGTTGAACAACAGAGAAAATTGTACGTTTTATTTGGATATCTGTTAAGACTGTGTATCTCCTTTCATGGTAAAGAGGCTAGAGATATCTGAAGCTGCTATGACTACAACCCTGCTTTTAACCTTTGTAAAAAGAAAAAAAGAAGTCACCCTTTTGAAGAAATATCTATGTATAGAAATACAGACAAATCTAAAACAGGTATGCATATTTTGTATCACATAAAAATAGACATCATGAGTTGAGAGTATTTGTCATGTTTGTGAATGCACTTTTTAAAAACAAGACGTTTTGTCTGTGAGTTACCGTTAACCTTTTGACTGAGCTATCTATCACATGCTGTTTTCATTGTTTTTCAGCGTACCACTCCTACAATTTGCTGAGTCGGTTCTTTGTTATTGCATCAGTGCTACTTGTCAGAGTGCAAACTCATCACTCAATCAAAACCTTCTTAAATAAAAATAAGAGAACAGGTGTGTTGGAATGGATTCCTTGTCTGCATGATGTCGTCTCTGTCAGCCTTTTATTTCCATAAAATAAACCTAAAAAGTGAGACAGTGGCATATCATGTATTTTAGAGCTTTCCTTTTATAATAATGTCTCTACATAATTTTTACTTTTTTATAAATGACATGTATTAATACTTTTGGTCTTTACAATTAGAAAGAAAAAGATACATTTTTGTGATTGGGCCTTACTGAACCATGAATCATCTTCCTAATTTTGGAAAAACAAAGTACACATTTTAATTATGTTAATTACTTTAGGTTTATTTAAAATTGTTTTTACACTTAATCTTTTGTAATGTGAACACATTTCATTTATTCTAAATAAGTAAATTTTATTTACATTTTATACAAGGATTCAGGGCATTACATTATCAGAAGATATGTGGTTTTCTTCCTCTGTTATAATTCACATTTTGTTTTTATTTAATTAAACAATTATTAACTTATTTATGACTTGTTGAATATTGCCTCCCAAATTCCCATCATCTTTTTTCTATCATTAATTAGTGTGTGTGTGTGTGTGTGTGTGTGTGTGGGGGGGGTTAATAATGCTTCATATTGTTTATTATTTTAACAAAATATATGCAGAATTCGTATGGAAGTAAGTTTAAAAATGTACAATGAAACACAATTTTAATAAAATTACTTTCTCATTACTAACCTTACAGAAATCATAGAATTCAATTCATATCAGAAAGGTTGAAGACGTAGCTTTTTTTCATTTAGTGGTTTATTCCTGATAACTAGTATCCAATTGTATTACTGAATACATTATTGTTCAAATAAAATCCATGATAAACAAAAAACATAACCACCAGACTTGCAATGGCTCTTATGTAACAGAAGAGTAGATTAGGAAATCACATTGTGTGAGACAATCTGTGTTTGTGTGCTGAACTATTTCACTTCTAACCTAGATGCCTTCCTGAGCTGCTGTGGCAGCAGAGTTGGTGAGACAGTGCTGTGCAGAGGCGTGGGAGTCAGTGAAATCATCATATCTGCTTTAGTGTACGTGTGTGTGTGTGTGTGTGTGTGTGTGTGTGTGTGTGTGTGTGTGTGTGTGTGTGTGTGTGTGAACAATGATTTCAGCCCCCCTGCAGCAGCGCACTTAACACATGTTCAACATATGTGCGAACCCACAGACAATTCCTCACTCTTACACAAATGCTCACTCACTCTCACATGAGAAAAAGATACAAAATGGAACCAAATAATCTCAATAATGGAAAAATAGTGTCAGTAACAACATGCAGCTACATCAGGTAGAGGACAAAAGTTCTTACGGACTTTAATCACTGGCAACAAAAGAGTTTTCGATGTTTATCGATTGCATCTGTACTGTGCAGATGTTTCCCTTGACTATGGTCTTGATCCTTAATTGCTCACTTTATAAAGTAAGATAAGCAAGACTGATATCTATTTTTTAATGACAGGCTCTGGATCATGTCATAAATCAACCCTGGAGGGAAAAATAAAAACATCTAATCCTAAAATTGACTGAGTTCAACCATTTTTTCCAATTTTAATGACTCCCTGCATGTTGTCATCCAGGTGTTTCTGAGCAGCTGATGTGTAAGACACTATTAGATATGATAATTACCTGAGAAAGTCTGGAAACCTTAACCTGTGTGTGTGTGTGTGTGTGTGTGTGTGTGTGTGTGTGTGTGTGTGCGTGTGCGTGTGTGTGTGTGTGTGTGTGTGTGTGTGCAAAAGCATGTATCACCACAGCAACAGTGTACAGCCAGCAGGGCAACTGCTGCATTTGCTTCTGCAGCTGAAGTGATGATTGGCCGGTTAAAGTCCAGCTTACATCAGCTTTCACCACTGAGCCATAAGTGTTTGTTTTCATGTTATTTTTCTCTGGACTGTAACACATATTACTTTTCATGTTGATGAATCACAGTTAAGTTTACCCTCGGGAGCTCTTGGGCCTGATTCTATAATGTGCGCTGCCGTTTGTAAGCTCATTGTTTGACATTGCACTGTCAGCTGATTGCACAGGCTTAGTCAGTGGAATTGTCAAGTAATGAAGAAATTTCATACTGACTGTGTTTCTCTATAAAGCCACTTATTTTGCTCATATTTGAGGGGAAACAAAAATACATTCCAGCCATTCTTCGACTCATGCGCTTGCATTTAACAAATGATTTTGCAGACAGCCAGTATGTAAAGACTGTTGTTTGTGCGCTAAATGATTATTTGCAAATTTATAAAATAATTCAATAGGCTTTGCAGGTCATAGAAATACTCTGTGAAAAATGGCTGTTTGACTCAAGTGACTCAATTATGATGCTTGCCCAGCTCAACATGGGGCTGAATAAGGTTATAAACAGGACATTGGGTCGTTATTTCCATAACAAGACTTCAGTATGTTCGCCAGATTTATTTTTCCAGTAATACATTACAATGGAATGTCCAACATGTGAGGCGCAATTTCATTTTACTGTTACAATTTTTACGAGTGACCACAGAGAAGCAGACAAGGAATTATTTGAGGTGTGTCCATTTAAGAGGAATTTAACAAGTATAATCTTAGAGTGGGTTACAAGGCTAATTGTGTAAAAGTTAATACAACATGCCTTTCTGTTTCTCTTGGATTTTTTTTCTTTTCTTGATATGTGGCAGCTTTCTTCTTTGTTCAGCACACCAGAGCAAATTGCTTGGCCTTTCCCTGTTTTATCTGCACTTCACTCGTGTTTGTGTGCTACCTGTTTGAAGTGAATATGTGTGACATTTGGGCATGGCACAGTGTGAACAGACAGGCCATCATTGGGACGGGGCTGTCGGCTGTTTGTTTAATGCCCTGCCTACTGTGAAAGTCTCCCTGAAACAGGCGCAGTAAATATCCCCATTGATCCAGAGGCAGGAGGCCCTACGATGATGTAGTGGCGAAGAGCCACAGGAGTAAATCTAGCCGACAGTAATCCAATCCCATTCTCAAGGCTCTGGGATCTGAGATAGGTGCTTTAAATCCAAAAGTGTGCCTTTTTGCACAATTTCTCTGTCTTTGTTTGTGCAGCTTCTTGTGTTTTTTACTTCCATGTCTCAGCTCTTCAGTCAATACATCGTGTACTGATGTTTCGCTAGCTGTCCTTTATTATTTGTTTAAAATCAAAGTCCTGTAATGATGCTGAACACTCAGCCTTAAACTGTCAAACTCACTTCAATACTAACTTTTAGTCTGCCCTAAGCATGTGCATCCACCTGAAGTACAAATGCTAAAGTTAAGAGAGTGTGAAAAGATGTGTGCGTGTGCATGTGTATGTGCGTGTGTGTGTGTGTGTGTGTGTGTGTGTGTGTGTGTGATAACACTCCTTAGGTAATCAGTGTTGTATGTGGATGGTAGACTGATACACTGGAAACTCTAAAACCCCATTAAGACTGGAATTCCCCTTTGATGGCAAAAGCTGGCCCACCTTGCGCTTGAATGGTTGCTTGGCTGCTCTAGCAAGTGTACGTTTTCATGCAGGCTCTCAAGATGACAAAGTTATGCACTCCAGATCCCCCTGGAATAGGATTGTGTGGTTTTAAAAAAAAAAATCAAATTCTTTCCTGTATGGATTGTTGAGAGTTGCTGAGGCATAGTGCACTCAAGCCTTGGGTGGATTGTGAAACATTAACAGTTTGGTATCCTTTACCAAACAAGATGACTCTAATTGACATTTAGACATATCTTTATTACACTTTAGTGCATGCAACCAATGGTAGTCAGCGGTTACTATTACAAACATTTAGAAAAAAATCTTGCTCCCAACTTATCAGATTCGGTAGTTTGTTCTGTGGCCCTAAACTGCAAATAAAAATACGACAGTACCGATGTACCACTGTAGTGTCAAGCTAGCTATAACAAATATGTTTAGACTTTCAACATAGTTGTGAAATAGGGGATAATAATAATAATAATAATAATAATAAGAAGAAGAATAAGAATAAGAATAAGAATAAGAATAAGCAACATCCAAAATAAAGCTTGTTGAAAATTTGCTATTTGAAATGTAAAATAAAAAGTGGAGCATGGCAACAGTTCAGCTACATTTCAGCACCAAAAGGACTAGAAAGATAATGGTATTGGCTTTGATTAGTAGCTCAATCATGTTCATATTAGTAACTATCCTAATTTGTACATGCCAGATAAGTAACTAACATACTTTGCATTACTAGTTAAGCATGATGTACGTGACCTCACGTATGTTGCGCAAGTAGTAACTTGCCATTTTGATGTTACTGTTATAAGTACATTAGTAATTGATGTACAAAACATAAAAAGAGGTTAATGCTCACTCTTTGTTCCACTCAGGAGTCGAAGTCAAACCTCCTTTTTGAAGATCCTGTTTTTGTTTGACCCTCCCATCTCTCCACACCAGAAGCAAAACTGGGCCCTTCTATTTTATCTCAATTCGGAGGAACAAAAGATCACTGAACTAGAGAAAAGAAATGATGCTGAAAGAGTCAATACAGTCTCTTTTTGTCTCTGTACATGGGTTGTGCTCACTTACCACTATGCCATTGGTACCCCTACAACGTCGTATTATGATGTGTTTCTCTACTGATCAAGTTTATGACAAGTGACAATGGCTGGTATCCAATGTGAACATGACAGAGTGATTAAAGAGTGAAATTGAATTAGAAAGTTAGAGAAAAAACATACCACTTTAGTGAAAACTTTGTGTGTGCATAATGAACAACGTTCCATTAATTCCTCCATCTCTTCTCGAAATGTTAGCAGATGAAAAGCCCGTAGACTTTTGCAAACTTCTCCCAAACCTTTTAAGTTGATAAACCTAAAAGGCATCTATGCTAACAAAGAGGCACTTTATCCATTTCTGAAAGTCTACTACTGTCTGCTCAAAAGCTATAGCGACTCTCGCCATGTCGAGGTCTAGTCAAGGTGGTGGTGGGGGGTTTATCGTTTCAAGATAGGTACTTAAAAAAAAGTGGGAACGAGTAGTTGGGCGAAAGGTGGGGGTGTTTAGGAAAATGGATGAATGTGTGGGACATAGAAGTGGTCCACCTAAAAGACAACATGTCATCAGTTAAACAAACTTGGTGAACAGGGCCAATTCATCAGAGAGCGACGTGGATCAGCTATTGGGTTCAGCTTTGACGTGACAAATGCCGGACCTCCTCTGTGTGCCCAAGGTTGCCGATCGATAGAGATGATCATTGTGATGTGGCCTTTTATCTCACACAACCTGCTCCCGCAAGCTTTATATTATTCTATTCCCAACGCAGATCTCAAAGGAAGACGTGAGAAGGGAATGATTCTGATTGTATCTCTCATTCTCAGAATGTATTGGCAACATTTATACAAACTACTTCAGTGACTTCTAATGTGACTTCTCTTTCCTTAAATAGGGAATCTGAGTTTTGTTTTGTGTTTTGTTTTTTTAATTTACCTGCTGTTGCAGGTTTTTTTTCATGCTGGGATTATTCCCCAGCAGATAAATATCGCTTTGGTTAACATGCCATTGCCCATTGAGGGATTGACTCTCCCCTGCTCCCCCTCAGCTGCACTTATTCAAATGTGTCAAATCCGACTGAGAGGAAAGCCTCCTGGGTTGCTATTGATCTGCGCCATTATGGAATTCCATGCCAATAAACTGTCATGACTTACTGTAACAGTCCAATGATTAGGCTCCACTTCAGTCATGTGACCATGGAGAGCTTCCTCATTATCAGAGGCCATTATGAGAAAATGGAGTTTTGCAATTGAGTTATGCAATGATAAATATTGACTTATTTAGGCTTTAATCGTCTGCTTTAACTGTGTTATTGGGCCTATAGAGTTGCCAGTAATTCCAGTGTTATGTGCCTCATGACCCACTTCTTGACTCTTTTTTCAACCCTTCTTTTTAAAAATAATGTCAGAAAGCAGATCAACTTTTATTTTGCCTGTCGTTACAATAACCTGTGGCGTTTAGTACAACATCTCCAATAACCTTCTTTCCATAGATGCTAAATAAATACTAACTAAGGTTCATGAATGTAAAAGTGTTTTTGGCAGAATGGTTCAAATTTCAGGAAATCACTGACTGACATGCTTTTTCTGGACAGAACTTTGGCCATACCAGCCACGCTCAAAATGTAGACAAAAAGCAACCCATAATTAAAAAGGGCTATTTTTAATTGGATATGAATCTCTGTTATGCCTTGCCCTGCATATTCTCTGCTACACAGAACTAAACATAATTTGGCTCACAGTAGGGTTTTTTGATCAGCAATAAAGAATGTGTCAGTAAAAAAAGTTTTGCAGACTGCTAAATCCAGCTAGTTGGGCCATTAACTACTTTCCGATTCAGTGCAAACATGCTAATTTTACATTTGTTTATACAGTCTATCTTTGTCAAATCTGTTCAGCTCCTTGCAAGTGCTGAAACGTTACACCTGCTCTGTAGTGTAAAATATGCATGCAGACACTATCAGTTACATGCTTCTAGCCTGCTCCAGCTGGGAGAAATTGAGGATATTACAACTCACTCTGTGTTTCACCAGCCAACCCCAGTTTCCCTCCACTGATTTGAAGCAGTCTCTGCTATCTGCTCTTCATTAGATGGGATTTCAGCCTCACTAGTAGCTGCAGGAACGAATAAAGACAAAACTTGAAAACCTACTTCTGCAGCAGCACTTGGCCAATATAGCAGACATTGCTTTTATCTGTTCCCACTGAAATAAAATGCCAACATGTGAAACACAACATAAAGCTGTTGTTATTTTAACTACTAAATCTAATGGTTGACTCATGATTTGTTAATTTAGGGATCAATTTATCACCCCTTGATGTGTGTAACAAAGGTAATACGTCAGATCCATCTCCCGAACGAATACACACTTCTTTCTACTATCTTACAAACATTTCTTTTAAAAAACAATAACTAGCTCTTTTGACTTTTGAAAGTGGCAGGGAACGATTCAGAGGAATGACACACACAGAGCACTGTAAATGCATTTGGTCTTGAATCTTATTAAAGATTACAGTGTGCATAAGATATAAGAAGCCCGGCCTCTGTACTGTAGGTCCCGCACTTTTAACTGATGCTGTTTTTGATGCAGCCAGATTGGGAACCGCACTTGCTGATGTATGGAATTTGAAGAGTTCACTGTCAGGGATTGACATGATGGAAGGATCAATTTAAAAGCCTTCCTGCCAAGCAATAATCCATCCAAACTGATCACGCTTAAAATTGCCTCGGGGTATTGATTACATGTGCAGGCCCAGAAAACACCGTAAGCACTGTGCAATAACAATCAAGTTGGCTAAGGAGGCAGATTGTTTTCCAATTTCGTCTTTGGCATTGCTCATTCCCTTCATTTCATAAACACTGTGGATTATGAGACTTCCCTTACACAACATAGGCTAGTTGGTTACTTTGTCCAGTTTGTAAAAGATTGGCTTAAAAAAACTCCCTATTTAGTATGCAAGTTATGTCGAGCTCAGACATATTTCAGGAATCAGAAAGTGCTGTAAAAGGTGCAAATGTTTTTTTTTGCAGAACTAGCTTTTGTATTTTTTACATGTTTGATGAGATTTCTCTCATGTGGTTGAAAATTCAATTAGAACAACAAAACTAGAAGTTAAGCGCTATTGTGGGCATTTTAAATTTCTAAATTTCATCAGCAGTAAAAATACATTTAAGTCACTTTTTTTTACACATTATGTGAATGAATTGTTGAAAGTTATTATTCCCTAGAAGGTCTGGGATAAGCTTATGTAGAATATATGCCACTATTGTTGTTTGTTATGCTAAAGGGTTAGCACAAACGACTGTCTTCCGGTCGAGTTAGCTGTGAATCCGCCTTTGTTCGTTGTCATTGGGTCTGAGATCGGCACATTGGTGTTCCAGTGTATTTTATATCGTGCTACAGTGTTGCAGAAGCATGAGAGGAAAACATGTACAGATTGTGAGCTCAACATAAACCCACAGAAATACACAGTGCTGGTCACACCGTTTTGCCTGTGTTTCTACCGCCTACCTTAGAGCCAGAACAACTTTACCCCACCATTACCTCTCCGACCATAAAACCTGTGGGAATGTCCTATGTTGAAAGGCCCTGTAAAAGGGGGTCTTAATAAAAATACCCTGATCAGTTACTGAAGAAGAGGACAATATAGAACCTGATGAAATTAGTCAATGCGGTTCAGATTAGAAAACACAGATTAGATACTAAATCACCTGGGATAAAACTCATCTCCTCCACACATTTGACAGGCAGAGAATCTAAAATCATATAACCAACCAGGTTATGACTATTCTCGCTGTAGTCCAAACAAGTACATTCCAGGTGATAAAGATATGGTACACCTGTATGGTTGCCACCTTAGCAGCCTGCAATACAGTATGTAGGACATCGTCATCCATGATCACAGTAGACCATTGCATTACATCTTATCATTTCCTCTGCAGCTGAAACTCAAACTGAGACTCATCAATTATGCACCTGATGTCCCATTCAGAACATCTCGATGGCAGATCAAGCTACTGTCGTATCTCCTCTCCTCTTTTTGCTTCGTCTTCTCCCATGATCTTTTTTATTTTTTAAGAAAAATGTCCATACATGTAAATGCACTTTACTGACCACAATCTCCACACTAACGACTGCAAAATGTCCTGGACCCTCATTTGGGGGTTTAGATTTCTGCATAGATTTCCCCATTAGTCCAGTGGCTGAGATTCATTCTGTCTTTTTTATTAAAACCCACACAAATGGATGTCTCCATAATGAGTTTCCTCCCCCCCCTTTCTGCTGGCCACAACGATATAATGCAGCTGTTGTCTCTGGACAAAATGATATCCCTGACAATATTGGGTGAGAGATGCTCTTCTATTAAGCTCTCTTACTCTCTAACTGAATTATTAAATACACAGAATCTGGTTAAGCAGTGTACATTTTCTTAAAGGTCAGAAAGTTCATTAACTATGGACTGCCATTGATTGCGTCCTTATGCAGTCCTCTGCTTGGTGTAGGTTTTCAAACCTGGTTACTGAGTGTATACAATGGTGAGACTTCTATTCTATTGCCTTTGCTTTGAAAGTTGCCACATGCACCAAGTCCTATAACATAGTGAACATGTCATATGCCAGAAACATCTGGCTTCAACTCATACACTTTGTGTTTTAGACTCTTTCCGAATATGTATTAGAGGTAACACTTTAAAAGGCTATTCCTTTTTTTCAGTGAAGGCTTTTGAATCCACTGCCCATTTACTGGCAAAAGAGCATTTCAAAGTAAAGGCCGTTTTGCTCTCTCTCCCCCGGCTGTATCTGTGAACAGAAAAATCCATAATGACTATGACAGCCGCAGTATCTGTTTCACAACAGTCCGCTCATGTCAATCAGCATGATGCCGATAAAGATCTGTATTTTGATTGAATGTGTGCAAAACTATTCATACTTTACACAAGCCACTTTGATGTTCAACCATTTGAAATCATATCAGATGCTGCAAGACGAAAGAACACCCAATCAACAGAGATGATTTCATAAAGGGGGCTCTAAGGTTTCAGCGTCATAAATAACTCATGGTAATCCCATATTTCTCTGACTTCTCTCATTTGAGCTTGGGATGGAAAGAGGGCAGTTGTGACAAACATTGTTAGCGTGGCTGCCAAGTCGTTCTGACCTGGCTTTATGTGTCTTGGCTGCTCTGGTTACTTTGCGTAAGGACCTATGAGGTGATGTCCCAAGTTATCCATATCCTTACCTTTTTTAACCCATGACATGCTCTGGCAAAGGAAAAAAAAAATACAAGTTTAAGCTTTGAGGAAGATTTTAAATGATATCCAGAGATGTTGTTTTGCCTCCTATAAGTAAGTAAGGCACATTTACAATCTATCTTTTAGTAACGGTTCTCCTTTTGTTTGCCTGCTTCACACACACGATAATGATAATCATTTGTAAGGGTGTGTGCACACGTGCCAGTCTGTCATGATTTTTCTTATGGCTGGATTCATAAGTCATGGGTCCCCCTGCTGAGCCCTCTTCCTACACGTGCAATTTTCCAAAGCCAGCCACTCACCAAGCAATAATTATGCTGAAGTTTTCAATTACACTCCTTCCATTTCATTAACAAAAAATGTTTGGCTATTGTATAATTAGATATATGAGCTTACCACCTACATTTAACATAGCCACTACACAGCAGCTTGATGGAAAACAGAGAAGGGTTTTAGCATGTGTGCATTTACGTCTTCTATAAAGAAAAATCCGCTAGACGTTGTGCAGCAGGTCACCCCCTCCTTTTTTTTTTCCATCATCCGCTCAGGTCCTCTGATCTACAAGACGTATACAGACCTATAATTGAACATTATGAGATGTTGGATGAAGTATGGGAGGTTTTGTTAACATGCAAAGTACACATGTACACCCTCCACATGTTGGTGCCTATAAATTTATACGAGATCCGACATTTGAACCATGTGTATCCATGATTATTAGTTACCTTAGCCTCTGGCATGACATCAAGTAAGGACAAAAAACATCTTATATCATCAAAAGGGAATATATGTCTTGTGTTAAAAACATTTGAAAGAATGCTTAACACTTGGAAACTTCAACTCTGTCTCCCCTCTCTCCCTAATTCAAAGTATAACCTGTTGATGATATTATATAAAAAATTAAACCATCCATCATCGAGGCTATCTTGCCATCTTAAGTGGCTGTACCCTGTTACCACACAGGCTTGAGTTTCAGGGCAATGCAATCCAATACAAGCCACAGAAAGTCTCCTCTGTGCTGTCATTTTGTCTATTCCCCTTTCACATTCTTTGCAACAGGTTTTTTATGGGAGGCCAAGATTGTTCACAGTAAAAAAAAAAAGGTATGTGTTGCAGCTTAACCTACAGAGGCAGGAAACCACAGAGCTAATTGTAACCAAAAGTAACTTAAATCTTTGATTAACTATCCAGACAGGCTCAACAGTGGACAATGAGTGATTCAAATTGAAAATAAAGGTTCCAAAGTTGTAAAACTTATTGAGTTGTTGCTTGACACCAGTTCATCGCTGATGTAAAGCGACACCTTTAGATGTGTCTGTGATGTCAAAAAGCTGACAGAAACCATGTTGGAGATAAACAAACAAGAGAAAGAAATGGAGGAGGGAAGAGCGATCTGATGACGCAAAGATAAAGCTTGCAGGGGACAGTGTTTTAATACGGCCGGCCTCTCATTGGAGAGACAGCGAGATGTTCAGTTCAGCTGGGCTGTAAAGTGATCCCAGCCTGATATTCCCCGGCTGTGTGACAGAATTATTAAAAGCTCATCCTCTTAATGCAGCATCCACAGTGTCACCTTTCATAGGTCCTCGGAGGCACTCGCCCAAGAGGATTGCATAGTGCTTTTTTTCCCCTACAGGTAAATTGGCAAAGAACAGACGAGCACCCAATCAAACATTAGTCAAGGCAAGAGAACTTTGTATCCAAAGCACATTTCATGCACAAAGGCAACGCAATGTGCTTGACAAGGGTGAGACCTTTTTAAACAAATACAGGTTTAAAATATTAAAATACAGATGGAACAAGAGTACATAAAATCATTACCGAGTACGACTGATGGCAGCAAATTGAACCCTCACCACGACTTGGTACATGACTTTCTTTCAGCCACACTTAATGCACTTTTCTATCAGTCAATGTTAGTATTATTATGTATATGAGCCTTAATTCTCTGTCATTAGAGTTACTGATTGCATTATGGTGGTCATCAGTTGTAAAAATGATCTCAAAGTGGTGTCCATTTTTAAGGCAATTTTGATACTAAATGGATTTGCCTCTCTGTGTATAGGGGTAAGTCCCCTCAAGCCTGTACTAATTACATCTATAATCAAATGCATTCTGTGCCTTCTTGTTAATGACATTGATCTTTTCAATATCCAAGCCTATATTCTGTGAGATTATTGGATAAAGTGCAGGGCGAAGTCTGCGTGACCCCGGGAGGAAGACGTCGCAGCAGACATAAGTGGGTATTAAATGGATATAATTAACAGTGACCCTTCCTGGCACTCTACGCTGCAGAGGCCTCTGCTTTATGGATCATACAGCAGAGGAGAAGAATTAGCATGGGTTAGGAATGGGAAAATTAAAATTAAGAAAAGGGAGATGGGCTGAGCGATAGATCAATGTTGAGCCTTTGGGCTTATCAGCTGATAGGGGCCACAGAAGTAGCAGTCAGGCTTCACTGATGAGCCACAATCCATCATTTAGAAACTTCTGCTCTTCATTTCACACCAAACTTCGCCAGATACTTGAATGGGTTGGAACAAATGTTCCTTTTATTCATTTATGTTTGCAGCAGCAAGCCATGCATACTGGGTGGGCATTGACTGTGTTTGCTTATTGATCATTTACAGGTCATGACCTTATAGCCCTAATCCATTGTGATGATGAAGACAAATGATTTGGAGAGCGATGAATCCAACCTCGCAACATATCATCTAAGTTTTCCTTGAACAATAAAAAAGGCTAATAAAGGCCGAACCTATTTGTAAATGTATGCAGTTTTACAGCTGAGTATTTCAGTTTATATTTGACACAATGACCTCTCTTTACAAGCCTATCAAGCAGTCCCTCCAGCCCTGCACAGGTGGGTACCATTGTGGCCTGTGTTTGCTGTTTGCTTTTCTGATGTACTGTTGGCATGATGAGGGTAATCGGAGTGTCAGTCTAGTGAATCAGTGCCAGCCTGGGTGGGCAGATTGCATATGATGATCATGTTCTGACCAGATGGCTAGCTGGCACTAGTGCTTGGATTGGCGGAGTGTGTGTGTGTGTGTGTGTGTTTGTCCAGTCATGTGTGTCTGTGTGTAAAGAGGGTAGTGTTAAGTATGTGGGTATGAACAGCAAATTCTTGAGTGCTCATTTAAAATCAACCTTGCACAGACACACACAGAGACTTTGAACAATGTGCAGCAACTACGCGTTTTACGCGTTTATTTATTGGGTCCGGTGCCTTGCTCAGGCGCACATCTTCTGGTACCAGTACAGCTTCCTTACTTTGAGCCATTCTGGGACTTTAACCGGCTACCCTCCAGTTCCCAACTCAAGTCTCTGCAATTATCCTGCTAAGTGCTTGCTTATTTAACGAAGACGGAAGAACCAAAATCTGTAAACAAAGACTGTTGTTGGATTTGAATACAAACATGAGCTATAATGGTAAATGTGCATGCGCCTATATCTTCCTGAACAAGCCTGATCTTTACTGATCACAAGAGGAATACAAAATCACACAAGAGGGTCTAAAAAAGTTTTTTGTGCGTAGCTCTCTGGGGGGAAAACAGGGGCATGGGCAATGACAATAGAGTCCAGATGTAACCTTAAGGAAATGCATGTAAACTAAAAGAGAACACATCCAGTAGAAAATATGTCCGTTTTTTTTTTTTTTCCCCCTTGTCCTTTCCTCCTCCTTTCACAAGTTTGGTATAATTCAGACTTCTCCCTCTGCGTCAAAACAGAGGACCACTCACCAACCACACTGAGGTGGCCAGTCTCATGTTCTTGTCTCAAACACAAGCCACTACTTGGAAATGTATTACTTTCGAAGATGACAAATGGCTCCAGCAAAGTTTTGCACATGAGGCCGGATAAAGTTTATCTTTAGGGCATGTGCAGCTGCCAACAGTGCTTCCAGGAAACTTTAATCTTTCCTTTCAGAGGTTCACTTCCTATTTCTGTGCAGGGGAATTGATGGGAGGCAGACTGGGGGTGTTTTGACACCCGTCTGAGGAAACGTACGGAGTGAGTGGGCCTGCTGCTGCTGCTGCTGCTGTAGTCGTGAAGCATGTCTCCTGTGGTTCCTGCTGGCTGTTTTTGTGTTACTTAGCGCTCTGGCTACTTAATTAGAGCTTTAAGTTGAGAGGAAAAGAACCCAATTGGAGCAGAAAAACCTCTCAGAATAAGCCTGCCAAGAAGAGGAAGGTGCTTTTATTTGGAAAGATCCATCAGTGGGATCTGATGAGGTGTTGATAAATGATTAACCTGCAGGCTACATGATAAGCAGCTTATAAATGTAACAGATATGTGATCCACGGGAAGTTAGATTTGGTGCGGAGTTGAGCTGCTCACCCTCACACATCAGTGGGGGCAGACATCATTACAGTGATGCTGTACGGCTGCACACCAAACAAATAAATTCAAAAAGCATGGAGCAAAGCAAACTGGCAACAGTAAACACTATTGATGTGGCCGGCAGATTTCATTACAACACTCTGCTGTTTCAACTAATGACTAACTTCTTCAGCAAAATCTCACATTGTGAGAGCTGCATCTAGAGGGAGAAGGAGGGGGCATTAGTGGGGCGGCTGTCAGTGGGGGGCTCGGGCCAAGTGGGAAAACGTCAGCACTGTCAATGGGAAGGAGGGCTTGATGTTGCAATGATAGGCCTCTGTAATGGGCACTTTGAAAGAACAATCAGAGCCTTCTGTGAATCATATAGCCCAGGATGTAATTCATGTTTGTGTCTGTGAATATGTGCCAAAGCATGAGAACAAAAACTATGTGTAATGTGCTGAAACTGAGCTGAAGGTTATGTGAATGCCCTTATATGAATCCCAGAATCATTGTTCATAGAGTGACTCATTGTAGCTTCTGACGTGTTTTGTGACTGTTTATATCTTTTTCTAGTTTCTATTTTTATTCCAAGAATTTCCTGTTACATGACTTTGTGTGTTTTTTATTGTTAGACATTTTTTAGCAGGCCCTCTCCGGAAACAATCAGTTTCCAAAGCTGATTATGGGTATTTACAGTATAATGTTATATTGGGAACATTTTGAGTGTGTTTGGGTGCAAGACAAAACAAACCACAAAGTGAATGTCACAGCCAATGCATCAACAGCTTTCTGGGAAAGGTCTCTCACTGATGACATCAGAGGCAAATGCCAGCATAAAGTTGTGATTGTCGATTTAACATCTTCCAAAGTTTGCCATAATCTGTCTTTTTGTTTTTTTAAAAAAGGTGAAACGTTTGAACTACATATTACATTTGTATGTGCACTCTGGGTAATTCTTTGTTGTTGTTTTTTTATTATTATTTTATAGCACATTTCATCCACATGTTTTTGTTTTTTTTTTAGTTTGAAAGAAGCTCAATAATATGTATTGGAAAGCATGTGATAGAGCTGTGATTCCCAACTTTGGGTACTTGTGTCTCCATAGTTAACTTTTTCAAGATTGATTAGCGATAGTAAATCCTAAAAAAGTGAAAAAAATAAAATAAAATAAAAACATGTACTGAGCTCTATAGAATCATTATGTTTTATGTGTGTAACTACAGCATGTGTAAATATTAGATTGGTGCCACAAACAGGTATCATTGTACCAGCTATGCTGAAGCTACAATACTTGATTTGTTTGCATGGCACAGGTCATATGAATTAAAAGCAATTAAAGTCAGACTGCAACAAAACAAGAGATGCAGGATAGTAATTAATAATAGATGTCTTTCTCCCACTCTGTGTTCAAGTCACCTTAGAGAAAGAAAAAGATAAATCTCTATCACTTAAACCCCCTGCTCCTCCTACCAGATTAAAAATTCATAAGATATATTGAATTGGTGTGGAAATCCCAAAATATATGCAATTTGATCAAATGGGGATTAAAAGTGTCATTGTGCCTGTCAATAAGGGTTGGTGGCGACGTGGCAGTATCGCATTGACTCTTGCGTATTAATACTCAGTGTCCTATTGGGCCATCAGCTGATTGTTTGGAATGTAAATGATGCTGCTGATGGCTCCGGTGACTGATGGCTTAAATTCCAATTAATCAATTGCTTCATCAGTTTCCCTAATTCAGATCAAATATCTCCTGAGTGCACACTCTTCTTTCAGTGGTATTAGAAGAAATAAATGCTCCCGAAGTAATTTTCATCAATCTCGTGTACATGCCAATATCCCTCACAAGCCTGGTCCAGGTTGAGGACTTAATGTCTTAAGTGTGTGTATGTGTGAGATTGTGTATTTGTGCGTGTGTGAGAAAGAGAGGGGGGGATTTGCATATTAGAGAAGGATGAGAGGGAGAAAAATGAGGTTTGTATTTGTGTGTATTTGTTTATTATATGGTTTTTTTTTCTACCAGTAGTAACTCTGTAACTCCGGGATACAAGACTGAAGGTTTTTTTAAAATTTATTTTAATAAAAGGAAATGTACGTTTTCTGGCACTTTTCAAGCTGCTAGTATAAAATTCCTCCCAT
This sequence comes from Symphodus melops, assembly GCF_947650265.1. Taxonomy (NCBI): domain Eukaryota; kingdom Metazoa; phylum Chordata; class Actinopteri; order Labriformes; family Labridae; genus Symphodus; species Symphodus melops. The sequence continues at coordinate 11,531,445 of NC_136695.1, read as the reverse complement.
AGAGAGTAATACAAACCAACATATTTTGTAAATATAATAATAGGAACATTTCGGCAAGCATTTTCAAAAGACCTTATAAATAAAAAAATAACATGATACAAATGAGAAAAAAAGGTTCATAAACAGGTTTTGTCTTTTGAAGATTGAAGTTCTGCATGACACACAATCTCCTTTAAAATAGCCTTTCATGCATTCATTCTCTGTCAGAGAAGCATGTAAGCATGCTCCACCCTCATGCCGCCTGATATTCCACCGCTCCATAAATCGGTTATGACAGGTCATAAGATCCCACCTGTAAGGAGACCAAACAATGGCGTTGAATGAACCTGACGTGAGCTGGCCTTTTGTATTGCAGGCCTATACGTATCGCATCATCTCAAAACCCAAGCTGCCACGGAAAGCCACAGCGCTGTACGATAAGCCTTGTCAATTATACAAAATAAAATCAACTATTCATAAGTAGGCCGTAATAGGATATTGGCTGACAGATTTAATAATTCAGTTTTGCTCAGGCTTAACCGGTATTAGTTTGTAGCTAATGGTTGCCTTTGTAAAAAATTCATTGAAGACAATGCTGGAGTGAGAAGAACACATAATTATGTCTACTTCATTTACTTTAGCCCCCCTGCAATTTAAAAGCGACTTCTAAAGAGTCCTCGAATGTTTAAGCACGCAGAAGCAAAGGTACTGTAATTTGATTTATGAATTTGATCCCACCAGCCCCTAATTTAATTCATCAATGTTTCAGGAGGAGCAATTATGCATTGTGCTGCTCTTCATAGCTCCATTATCCAGCCTGAATATCTTTGTCAAAGGGTGTGTAATGGTATTGCTACATATTCCATAATGGCCAGACGGGGCCTTGTCCCTCACACCCATTATTAGTATGTCCTTCTATTTAAATTGGACTTCTTTTTTTCCCCCATTTTTGAATAATAGCTTTTGACAACAGCAGATAACAAGGGCATGACTGAAGTTTAAAAGCTGCGCTCTGCTTCACTATGCACTCAAGGACTAAGATGTGTGTGTTTTTTGTTTTATCTTTTGTTTCATGTTAAATAAATATGCCACTTGCCAAACTAAAAGCTTTGTTTGTGGTGTCCTTTGTCTGCTGGTGTATGAGCTGTAGAGTGAGTATGCATTTCACATAATGTTTTAATTTCTTTCAATGTCGAATAATGGCAACCAAAAGGGTTTTAATTCAATAATGGACTCCAACACCAATGGGATCAGAGCACATTTGAAACTTTCATGAAATTGTTTTACTATTCATTTGTACATCCATTTCTGTTCTTTTGAGACGCTTTCTGTGTTTGTTTGACCTCTTAACATTGCTTCTCATTGTCAAAAAAAAGAGCTTAAACACAGAGGGAAAACAATGGATTTGTCTGCACTATATGGTGCAAATTATTTGGGCATGAGCTGGTGGTCAACCAAAAGTAGCTATGAGAGCGAGCAGTATATACCCCACATCTGACCCCCCACCACCTCCACCACCCCTCGACAAATGCTCAGCGGTCGTGAACTACATCGATCTGGGGTATAATTCTCTATGAAATTGATGGATGAGGGCAGCCATTGACAGAAAGGGTAAAGACCACTTTGAGATGTCCCCTGTGAATAAGTATGATGGAAAATAGATTGTTGAAGAAGATTTATGTTTGTTCTCCGCTGCCACAGGAGAGGGCTATACCCTCCACATCCAAACCGCTCGGCCCAGCACAGACCAATCAAACATGTCATTGAGGTCAGATTAAACTCACGGGCCTCATTCAGCTGCCAGCTTTGTGATGATTAGCTCATTCTCCCAATCCAAAAAGAGAATTACTTTTTATG